>NW_015090984.1:1178861-1396486 GCF_001431845.1 Calidris pugnax | reverse complement strand
TTTTACTGATTTTTTTTTTTTTTTTTTTTCTAAGTCTATTACTTTGTTTCATCTGGCTATTGGTGCTCTTTGTTTACTTGAAGTTGGAAAAAACCTAGCTGCTTAACTTTTGATTTTCTGTTTCAAGTTCTTTATTTTCAGCAACAAACTTTCCTTACTTATAAAAGCTGACATCTGTGCCTTCTTTTAAGGGATTCTGAGTAAAAGATCTAAATGCAGAGCATGTCTTCAACTCATTTATGGACTAGAACAAAACTATCCCAGAGGCTGTAGAGTACTATTACCATGACTGGATAAGGAAGAGCTACTTAACTTCTATACTGCTCAAAGATGTGTTTTCTAGACTTCTGACTGTATGGGGCAGACTTGAGTGTGTGACAAAATAACTATATGCAGGGCTGAAAGGGGAACTTCTGTTCAAGAGGTAGTTAATTTTTCTTGCCAGCTGGAATATATGAAGCTTGTGTAAGTGCTGCAGGATGTGCTGAGTATTTTGTCTTAAGGAAGACTTGTAATTGCTTACTTTTTGTGAGATTCGGTTAAGCTCTTGATATTTGGCAATATAGAGAACATTTTCATGGCTACTCCTTATTAAAGTGTAAATGTAATGAACATAAGAAGAGAAATGCAGAGTATCATTTTTTGAGAGAGATTTTACTAATCTGTGCTGTAAGAACAGCACTTGAGAATTAGGCTGACAGGCAAATTGGTGCATCTAGCTCTCATTCTATCTGCCTTTTTTCCTGGAGAGCTTCCCCTTGCTCTTCTGCTACGTTGAACCAGTACTGGCATAAAGCTGCCTTCATCAGTGGTTTGTGCTAATATTCTGTGCTGTTAAAACAAGCACCTGATGCGTAAGGAATTTTTGCTCCAGTAAGGGGAGTGGACTATTGCAGCCAGTAATTTCTAAAACCACAGAAATGAGGCTGTCAAAGCCCTTACACAAGTGAAACTAGTCTCATGGTGAGATTATTTTGTTGCGTTAATAATTTAGACCTTTCAGCTTCTGCCTACTATTGAGATAATTTTCTCTGTTTTAAATAAAACAGCAGAAGTCAGGTCACAGGTCACAGTAGTGATTAGGTCACACCAAAGAATGCAGTTTTGTAAGTGGTGCATGCTGTTATGCTGTTGTTTTCCACTGGATTTTTCTGTGAAAAGTTCTTGTCCCTTAAACCAGTGTCATGCTGCAGCATTAGCAGCGTTAGCTGACAGACAAGATAGTGGTGTTGGAATAGTGTTACTCTGCCTTTTGGTTGGAGTTTGCAGAGCTCTTTCCTTTTGGCAATCTTTCCTTTATGCAGTGTGACCAATCTCCTGTGCAAACATTTTAAGACGAGCTCAGAACCTACAGCCTTTGAGAAACATGGCTAATGAAATGTAGTTACAAATGTCTTCTGTGTTTTGGTAAAAGCTACTTTCAAACTTCTGTGCTTCTCATGGATAAAGTTATTGCACTTAATTGCTGAAAAGCTCTAAAAGTGAAAACTATTAAGATGGCTGGGTTAGAGTATCAGTAGTTTAGGGCTGTTCTTTATGTTCTTGTTCTGTTTTAGTATGGTAAAGGAGGTATGGTAAGCATGTCAAAATAAGCCAATGGCTGAAAAAGCTAGAATTACTGGTTTTTTTGTGCTCATTCCATGAGTGCAATGTCTTTATAGTCTGCCTTTCCATGTCTTTATAGTCTATTCCGTTGAAAATGGGAAAGAATTTTTAAAAAAACACACAGTAAACTAGATTACATTTTGGTGTTTAATTTTCTCTGTTTTCCTGGATAATAACTTTCCTTTTCTTCCTCCTAGTATAGTTAAAACTATGTTTCACTTTATTTCTGTTACCTGTTGAACATTGCCGTATCTTTCCTTATTCCTTTGAACTATTAATTCTTCTACTACTAGCATACGTACTTTTGTCACTCTGATCGGAGTTTTAAGGGCTGTTTATATTGAAGCGTATTTCTCAGTCAGAGTGCAGTTTACATGAGTATGACAGGAGAAGAACAGAGTTCTGCTGAGCAATTTTGCTGTGTCCAGGCTGCTGTTTTTTCTCTGCCTTAGTAGGGTTGACAAGGGTTTATTCATTGCCCTTGATTCTGCAGAGGGCAAACAGCCCTGAGGGTTCTTTGCATGGCTGTGGAATAAGAGGGCCTCACAGTGTCTTGAGAGTTCGACTGCTGCCTTGCAGGAAGTGCCTTTTGGGCCTTCAGTGTAGTGGTTGGGCTGTCCACTGTCTTTCCAGGGAAGTTGGCCATGTGTAAGAGATGATATTTGAAGGAAAGACTTAGCGTGAGCAATGTGTGTGCTGCAGGAGTCCTGCAGGGCTGACACTAAAGAAGGGCCTGCTAGACTAGGAGCTGATGCTTTTTCCTCTCTAATAAGAGATGATTTTCTCCTGGTATTTTAGTATGACTGTCACTGGTGGAAGGGGAGGGAGAGAGGAAGGCACTAAGCAAACATCTGTGTGCCTGGCCTCAGGTTAGGTGACATAATTCCAGCTAGGAGCTTCATGGTAGGATTTGAAAAGTTCCATGCTACTGTTGTGATCAAGATAGTTTTCGCAATATGTTTATCTTGTACAGTGTTAAAATTGAAATTGATATATGAAGTGCTGTAGATTTCTTCCTAGAAGCACCTGAAACGATAGAATTGGCTACTTCTGATATTACTCTCTACTGTCATAAGCATACTGAACTAAAGATCATTTTTCTTCTAAAAATATTCAAGTTCCTAATATTTCATTTATGCAAAAGATTCTACTTGACAAAGCAAGTGGAAATGACAAATCACGTCTCACTGAAAACTTGCAGCTTTGAAGTTATATTCTGTTTGGGCTAGGACTAATATGTTTTAGTAGTTTACTTGACACAGTGAAGAAAGTAGCAAGTCCTCATTAACAGAAAAATCAGATGTTACTGCATTGTCTCCAAATACTAGGACTATTGTGTTCCTGCTTATTAAAAACAATCAAGCTTTTTGCGGGTAAAATGGTATTGAATTTGATTGGGTTGCCTTGACTTCCACAGTCAGTTTATCAATGGGAAGTCAAAGTGTACTGAAGTGGTTTCTTTACCACTTGATGAGATTTTCCATACTGTGGTGCTTTTGGACAAATATTTATTTGTATCTTAGCTTAGTTTTGGACCGAATCACCTCTTTGAACAGGCTGAATGTGTGCTCAGACTGGTATGTTTGTTCGAGGAAAGGGACAGATGTGCCTAGTAGAGTGAGAATTGAGGAGGAGAAACACAGCAGGCCAGAACTGGACTGCCATGGGCTGTTGTCCCATTAAGATAGTGGAGCTCAAGATGCAGGTATACTAGACTTCACAACTTATTTTGACACCCTCTGATTCTTCACATTACGCTGAGCCAGGCAGTGTCAGAAATCCAAAAATTTTTTTTTGGGCTGCCAGTGTGTCGGGACCAGTAAGTGGAGTCAGGAGACTGAAAACCTGAATTTTTAAAGATCTTTTACTAAATATCAAAATGAATTGTGTTTGGTTCCTACATGAAGATTCTTTATCCTCTCTTTTTTTAAAAATAGGCAATATTTGCATGTAATGGGAAAATTGTTGTTTCCAAGAGAGATCTGTAACTGATTCAGGTAAAAAATATAAAAATCCTAGTGCTCAGGTTACTGTACAATTACTCAATATGGATACACTTTTTCCATGTCTTTGTTAATAAGTGGTTAGTTTCTGGTGTTATAAAATCACCTAGAACATATTATGTAACTAAATATTTTCATTGCAGGATAAGGAATTTTCAACAATGTAAGTTAAAACATACATATGTAAGGGGAAGGAGGAAGGGAAAGAGCACCAAAACACTAAGTTTTTTAGTAAAAAGCTTTTTAAGTAAATACTGTGATTGAAAGAAAACTATAATATTTTTTTTTCATATCATATCTTCTTTTAAGTTCCTGATCATGTTTTATTTCTGATAAGAGATGCCTGCCATCTGTTGCAACTTGAAAAGCCTCCTATTGCTGAATTATGACGTGATCTTTTCCATAATTACACTTGCCAATGTGTCTTGGGTGGATGTAATACATATTTATCCTTTGCCTGACTCTAAGAAGAGTTGAGACAGTGGAAAGACTGGAGGAGGAAGGACATGGAGAATAACATACTGGGACTGACAGTAGTGATGGTGGGTGGGAAGTGCTCTAGTAAGTAGGCCCGGTTGCATTTAGGGTGTATATATATTTTCCTTACTTTAAAAAATCTGCTGTTGTCTTACTTTTTACTCTTACTGCTCTTCTTCCTATATAGAACCTTTTAAAATGTCAGTTCTGGTTTAGTATTGATGCGTTATGTGTATTCGTATCAGGCAATTTTCAATCATCATTGCTTGAAGTCAGGAAAGCCTTAGTCTTGCATTTCTTTGCACTGTGTTTGCTTTCACCTTCGGAGATGAAGGCAGATAATGCCAAAATCTGTCTCCAGCTTGATAGAAGCAGAGTGTTTAATTTTGTGTGCTCTTTCAAGTTCCCCTTTGTACATTTTAAATGTGCTTTTATTTTCAACAAAACTCTGTAGTGGGCTTCCTTAAGAAAGATTAAAAGAGGTCACAAGTAGTCTTGTTAATCATGTTGATCTGTAGCTGGCATACTGAGAAGGAAAAACATGTATTTATTGTCATCTTCCTGAGTTTGCTGTGACCTTGCTATATCAGGGGCTCCATCTTACAGAAACAGCAAAAGTCTGAAGTATTGTCTGGGTCATTTAGTTAACTTTGTTAATGTCTCCACCATCTCCCACTGACTCTAGTTAAGTAAACGAGGTTCCTGATTACACTTCCTTAGGTGAAGTGTAAGACTTATTACAGACATTTGGGAACGTTTTTCTGAAGTCCTCCTAAACTTAACTCTATCTAGAGTTACTTAAGCTAAAAATATACGATAGAAAGAAAACACATGCATAAACTTTCTGCTTTGTCCTTATCTTATAAGTAGCAGTCATACTGCCCTCTCAGACCAGGATATGATAGGTGAATGTCGGAAAGACAGAAGTTTTTTTCATTCATGCTCTGTTTTCTTCTAATTGCGATAACCTTTCCTGGTACTTTGTCTCGTTTCATGCCATTCTTTCTTAAATTAAATATTTTCTCTTATACTTTGCGTAGACCACGTGAAAAGATAAGATTTGTTGCTTATATTAATTAATAATTTAATATTAGCAATTAGCATGGCTAATAATGCTTATAAAGCATTACATTAAGGAAAACACTTTAAAAATCAAGTAAATAATTACCAGCTCTTCCTATAATAAAATTAACTAAACATTATAAATACCAGTTTGTTAGTAAGAAGGCAATAGACTGGAGTTGTATTATGTAGTATTTTACCATAATTTAAAAAACTCATCTATGTCTACTTGTTAGCATAATAGAACACTGCAAAGAAGGTGGACATCACCCCTGCATTAACACTCCTATTTAATTTTCAGTAAATGTTGAGTTTTATTAGATTCATAGTAGATCTGAATTCATAGCCACCATGACTCAGTAATATAAAATTCCCCATATACAGTGACTCCTATCCAATCTTGGTATTAAACATCTGTCAAGTAACTTTGAACTTTTTATGATTAGATGGCAAACTGAGACTGAATGGCTCTTTTTTCTTTTTTTTTTTAAATAACATTTTGATAGCAGTTACATTTTTTGATTTTTATAAGAAAGTTAAGTCCTGTAACAGCTGGGAAGAGGGGGTGTTTGTAGAGAGGAATGAGGAACATCGAAGTGAAATGACGGAAGATAAGTTACTGAAATTTGTGTGAAGGGGCATAGGACCCAGTTTTGAGTCATTCAGTTGTCTTCAACTGCATTGCTATTTCTTCTGACTTACTGAAATCTTTTTTTTTTTTTTTTCCTCATTATGTCTTTTACTAATAACATGCAAGACAGAAATTTTGAACAGTCATCTTTGCTGTTTTGACAAGTTACTGCAGAACATAATTCATTTGTGTTGACAGAAATAGGTGTTTTATGGAAAAGTATCTGATACTTCAGTCTGTCAGTGTACCATAAAAGGTAAGTATGTGGGGTGAATAAAGATTAAATGGGTAGATTTAATGGTACTATGTCCTTATTATTACTTGTACTTTGTCTCAAACATTTGTGTCAGTTTTTACATGTAATTTATTAACAGTGGCGTCTTACTTTGCGAAGACCCGTGTAAAGGTGAATGTGTGTTACACCCCACCTAACTACTTCCGGGCCATGGGCTTGTCAAAGGTGCATCTCCACAAGCCCAGAAGAGCACAGGGGCACAGTGGTAGGGAGCGAACCCAAATTTAGAAAGGCAGGCATGTCTAAAATGTTTGGCTGGTCAGTATGTGTGTCTTGCCCTGCCCTGTGTCTGGCCAGTGCAGTCTGTCTTACCTTCTTACTAAATTCCTTTCCGACTCCTTCCTGTGTACGGGGCGCCCTATTCTGAGGACAAGTGTGTCTGGGGGGGTTTGAGGGCCAGCAACTGCAAGAGGGCAAGGGTGCCAGCAACAGGAGGAGGATCTCAGGTCACAGGGCCCCATGCTGTAAGAACCTGACAGAAAGACAAGATACCTCAAAGCTTGCTTGCTGCAAGACTTCTGTCGCCAGTGTACCGATAACAAAGAATGTTAAGTCCTTGGTTCTCAAAACACCTGTACCCTCTGCCCCAAAAATTTGCCTGCCTTGCAAGGCCCAGCACTGCTTGTGCAGCAGAGGCTAGGGGGCTCGCAAAGCTTGCTTGCTGCAAGACTTCTGTCGCCAGTGTACCGATAACAAAGAATGTTAAGTCCTTGGTTCTCAAAACACCTGTACCCTCTGCCCCAAAAATTTGCCTGCCTTGCAAGGCCCAGCACTGCTTGTGCAGCAGAGGCTAGGGGGCTCGTGCAGCAACCGTGTCGGACAATGATTGGATGAGCAGAGGTAACTGTGACACTTGTTGGTCAAACTACAAGTCTACGGGAACTATAAATTACTGTTAAACCCCACTGCAACTGGGGATCCCTCACCACCATCAACCCTCACCATTGTGAAGGCCTGAGAATCGCGGATCAGTGGGACGCTGTTGACTCCAGAGGATCGTCGAGCCATCATGTGGATCAACCGTGGTGGTGATATATTATTGCTTGCAGCTCTCTTTGAAATTCTGCTTCTCCTTTCCTTTACCTCTGCCTTTTCTCTTAATCGCCATTTAGCATCATTTTTAGGTAACAATAGTAAAACTATAGTAAACAGCATCTGAGCTTGTTTGTGTCTTAATTGCGCCCCCAGAATAATTTCAAACCTCCCCCCCACCTCCCCAGACCAAAAATCGGACTGGGACCTAACGCATGCATCCACGGTGCCAGGAAATGGAGCAATTGAGGGTCAGGGCATTACAGCTGGGGTGGGACTGCAGGCTGGAGGAACTGTTTGCCTGAGTGCCAGAGACTGGAGACTGGAGCCAGGAAAACCAAGTGCCGTACACTGGGGTAGGACCAGAGGAGGACTGACTGTTGGGGTGACCAAGTGAGTCTGGCTGGCTGCCAGGATCCCCAGGGTCTGTTGCAGCACAGAGCAAACATATGTAACACATATACACAGCCAGCAACAACGCATAACCAAAACACACATGTAGAGCTTGCATGTGAACACAAACAGCACCAGCAGCCTCACCCTGCTACTGTCTCTGGATGAGCAGAATGAAGGTCCACTAGTGAGAATATATACTTGTACGTGCAAAGAGGATTCCCCCAGCAGCAGGACCCAGAGCTCTAGTCAGGCCAGTAGCTGTCCCCTGGATCCTAGTCTCCATAATTGCTGTCACTTGGACATACATGCCTTCAAGGCGACTGCCCCACTCCAGTTGCTGGTACAGACTGTCTAAGGTTTGTCTGCTGGTACACATGCACACTTTCATGCGCACACACAGCTCTGGGGGCTTGGAACTGCTGTAGCATTGCTGCTTTTGGGTTCCAGGTACAGCCTGATTTTCCTTTAAGTCTTCTTTGGTGCTTAGCCTTCACCTCCGCAGTGTTCACCAGTGGAGAAATGGATCATTGCTCTTGAATCTTTTCAGAGGGAAAGAAAAATTACTGTAAGTAGGCTGGAAGGCAAGGGGCTTTCCTTGCAATAGTATTCTAGTAGAGTATGGCCCTCATTTCTGTAAGTAATATTAGATGATTTTAAATCCTTCTTTGGGAGATCAATTGCATACCAGTTTTTAGTAGTGTTTTAGCCATATAACAGTGAAGCAAATACTTAGAAATGTGAAAAATGTAGTGTACTATTCTTGCAGCCCATCTCTTATGTTTTCTGAAATGATGAAAAATGAATACCTTAATTTCCACTGGTACTGGAGAAACATGACTGCTCAGTTAGTTTGTGTGTGCTGTGATCTCTGCAAATTCCTCAGCACACCCATGAAATGAGCACAGAACTGAAATGCAGTAGTCAACTCAACAGAAGGTAAATTTATAAAGACAGTAAAACCCTCTGAACAGATGCATCAGGAAGCATGCTGCCCTCCCTGTTGTGGGGCGTAGTGCTGTGTTTGTGTACAGTAGATCTTTGTTTTAAGAAGACAGAGACAACAAATGTGTAGAGCCTGTTTTTCGTTTGTTTTTCTGTTTTGGGAGGGGGAATGGCTTCTTTTTCGCGTTGAGTTGCGGAGACGTGTAGCAGCTTCGTTGACGTTAGGGCACTGGTGCCATCTGGTGGTGTTAATACCTTCCCAGAAACGGGAAAAACGACCTGTGAGGAGTTCCACTGAGATTTGGGGAATTACTGGCATGGTACTAAAAAGAGTACACAGGTACATTTGCTGCCTTAACATATAATTGTGCAATTGAAGTTAGTCATAAAAGGTTGCACATGGGCTGTTAATCATAATTTGGCTTGCTAAAGCAGATTTAAATCTTTGACCATACTTGTTTTTGCTCAACAAATGGTTTGTTTCTAGTAGTTTCTTTTATTAAGTAGTGCTTTGCAAACGCAACATAAAGAATTTTTTTGGAGTTTACAATACTTTAAAACTCAATTTTGCAGAAAAAATTTCTTCTGTTATTGCATTTTTCTAAACCCAGCACAACCTTCTCACTGCTAGTATGTTTGGAGTTACTGTTCTTTTTGGTTTTTTAAGTGGCTGAACATTAAGTTTGAAAGTAAAAATTCAATAATGTAAACCTGAGAACAGTTGGTATAAGCAGCTTTGATATATGAAGCCAAAGAAACCACAAATATTGCTTTCGTTATCCTTCCATCTCTTAAAAAAGTTGTCCTGCATCGTCTTGTTTCCCTGAGATAATATCCTCGTCATTCTCTGGAGAACTGTATAGGCTGTATTTACTAAAGTTCTCTTGAAATAAATTTCTGACTCATAAATATCCTGCCCTGTGATGGAAAGATTTGCAGAAGTGCAAGGTACTTTATATTAAGCTGGTGAGGTTTTTTAATTAATTTCACTTAGCCATAATTCTTTTGATCTGTTCCAGGTCAGCATGGTAGTATTTTAATATGCTACTGCTAAACAAGTTTCCTTAAGTAACAGAGGACTGTCTGTTCAGCCATTAACAATTTACATCTTTCTATTGCAATTGATTACAATAACAGGCTATTTGTATGTTTTAATTCAGCTAATTCACAAGGCACAAATTCTGTGCTGGTATTTCTTTGTAACTTCTGATGTCATGAGTACGCAACACTGCTTTCAGTTGCATCGTGCTGGAACTGTGAATTAGACTTTCCTTTTAACCAGGCATTAATTTTCTGTTCACATGCTTATGTTCATAATGTCAGAAACCATTTTGGCTCCTGTCTTGATAGAATGAGGTGTTTGCTGGACTGTTCAACTAATGTAGGTTGTGGAATTAGATAGAAACAGCTGTTAAAATATTTAATAGTATTTAATATTAAAATTTAAATTAATATTTAAATAATTTATCAATGTTTAATGGACATCTTTGAGAATAATTAAATTGGCTTCCATAGCGAGGACTGTCTTTTCTTTCTGCAGTTTAATTCAGCTCATTGTAGATCTAGGTTTGTCTACTGGGTTTCATCTGCATGCAGATCTAACAAAAGAGTGCGAGGCTTATGCCTGGTGTAACCCAGGCCATCATAAGTATCAGAATTGAAAATTTTCTTTCTCACACTAAGATTTGGGTCTGAGAAATGTTCCATTGCTGTAATGTTTTGTTCTTGAAGCTGTGACTTTCACTTTAATGACTCTGTCCTTCTGAATTGAGGTGTACCTGCAGCTTTTGTTACTGTTGTCGTTAAGCTTTCAGTGCTGTATACCTTAGTACCTTTCAGTAATTATTCAGCAAAATTACTAGCATCTGCCACATATGGCTTTTTTTATTCTTCAGACTGTCTCCACTGTGAGCCCTATACTTCTTAGTGAAGAAACATTATTATGCATTTGAAGAAACTTTATTTCAGCAAAAGAAAAAATAGATGTGCTTATCTTTATGAAATAGAGCAAGGTTGTAATGGTTTGTAAATCATTCAGGAATTCACTTGGTTTCTGGATTTGTACCCAATAAGAGTAACTTCCTGTTATGCTTTACAAAGCTAGGTAGTACAAATGAGAATTACAGTTTGGTAATGTTTCAAGTTATCAAGAGCAGTCATAGCAACAGTGCTCTAAAGAAAATCTATTTTGGAATATTAGTACGTGCTTCCAACATGGTAGCATACAGGATCAGGAGAGTGATCTACTTGCCTGGTCTCTAACAGCTGTCTAGGCATAAAAATGAACTGAATTTCCCTGTCTTTAGCTTTTATAGCGCATCACTATCTTTCTGTAACCAGAACATTAAAAATATGGTGGTGATTTAGGACCAACTTGGTCTGTTGGCTTTTTCCTCACAAGTTGAACGCTGTTTTCTTTTTCCAGTTGAACCAAAGTGTTACTGTGTCCTTTTCCAGTAGCAGTGAGAGAGATACGTGACAATTCATTTTGAAAGATTGTTACTCAGAAGTTTATGTTGTGATGTGCTCTTGGAATGGTGGTAAGCCTCTGACTTGGTTTCTTCAGAAGCAGTGTCATTGACTGCTCTTTTCTCCCCATTTTTCTGCAGTAATAGATTTATATTTATTTTTTTTCTTGGCAAATGCCTTATGGAGCTTCTACTTCGGTCCATATGAGGGGCTCTCCATTGTTGGTGAGCACATTTTTGTGAGTTCCAACAAAAGAGCATCTCACACAACTCTGAATTGCTTTTGATTAGTAGTAATTTTTTCTCTGAATGCAGTCAAAGAACTTCACAGTGGAATTGCTAAGAGATTTTTATTTTCATTGTATTGAAGTTCTCACCTAGTGCTATCATTAATATCCTGTTGTATCATTGTATTTATAATTCCATTAGCAATCTAACAGTAATCTTCCTGTAGGAAGGAAGATGGTAGTAGTAGTAATCTATACCTGTCTCTGTAACATCTGAGTATTTCTTGTGTGATTCAAATTATTATGAAAAAATGTGTTCTTCTGTCAAATTTATCTCTTTGTGTGAGATTATCCTCTGGCTAAAGGTGATGCAAGGGTCTTTTTTCCTTTTAATGTAATTTTATTTTGGAAAATATCTAGAGATTCTGGAAAATAGGAAGTATTTTCTTCAAAATTTTTCTGGAAACTTAAGATACAAGGAGCAGATTACTTGCAAATATAGCTTGAAAACTGAGAGTGATACTTATCTGGCTGTGGATCTTCATTCTAAAATCTTTTCTTTTCTTACAGACTGGTCACTGCCTAGTCCATAAGTTGTGGTTCAAGGTTTCTGCTTGTTTATTTGATTACTTTCCCTGTTGTTTGTGAAGATAATGAAATTCATTTCATCATCACATGGTGACAGGACTACTTGGATTTATGAGTAATTTTCCTTGCTTATGTGTGTCCTTTCATAGGAGACTGTATTACTTTTTTTTTTGTCCGGTCTTTTCCTGCTATTATTCTTACTCGGAAGTGCCTCTGCCCCACTGTTATCTTAAATTAATACAGATAATTAGATACTTTTAGGTGAATTTAGTGAGCTAAGTATTTCTTTGTGGCAGCTGGATTTTGAGAAATTTTGGATGTTAACTTTCAGACTATTTTTCTGTCTTTTCAGGTCTCTGGATGGCAGACCCTGAAAAGAAATGCTGTTTTAAGAGGTATGCCTCATGTAGGCCAAAATATTCCTGACTAGTACATAAATGAGAAGGCCATACTTCTAAGTCCTCTCTGTAAGCTTGCTTTAATATTAGTTTTCAGTGCTGAAATCTCTCTGAAAGGTGAAAGCTTGTACAGAGACATTCAGGCTTGTGTTATTGGAGACAGAGTTTTAGTAGAGAGATCTGTAATACGCTGCTTACCTTTTTGCTTGATCATCTTAGTACAACGCTGCCTTAGTGGATGAAGTATAGCGTGGAGAAAAACAGTTGACTGTCTTGTCTGTGCATATCCGCTGCCAACCTCTCCTGACTCCACGTGTTTGGGGTTGGTTGTTTGCTTGGTTTTCAATTGGGAATATAGTCCACATGCCTCTGAAACTGTCTTCACACACTTCTTCCTTGGTGTGATGTCAGACATAACAGACAGTGAGGCTGACACCAGGCTGTGTGGTATAAAATAATGTCAGTTGGAACCAAGAAATACTAATAATTTTGTGATCATTTTTGTCTATTAGGTGGATGGTTGGAACATTTTGTGTGTTTCTTTGGGGTTTCATGCTCCAGCATTTAAGGAGACTGTCTCTTCTCTCTGTGTTGTTGGTATGTTGTTTCTGAATAAGTCATCTCTTTACACCATTTAGGAAAGCAGTCTCTTTGAAACTGATTTGGATAGCTCTTCTGTTGTGTGTCCCATCCAGTTCAGGATTCGTAAGAAGCAGATTCTAGGAAAGTAGGCTTTGTTTGTCTTTCTAAGAGAAAGATTGGTTTCATCCAGTCTTTTCAAGGCTCTTGTTTAATATTTTTTTAACAGGATCTCTTAATTCTTTTTTTAGGCATGATTCAGGTCTCTCAAACTTTAAGAGGATTCCTGCTTCTCGAAAGCAGTACAGTGCTGATTTATTTTGTTCTGACTCAAAAATAATTACCAATGTGAAGTACTAACAACTTGTGTTGAAAGTGGCTCTTCAGCTATTGAGTGAGATTCTGGTGTTGCTGGTTTTTATGCTGTGCTTACAAAGGTCCTAAAGAAAATGATACTAAGAATAAGGGAAGATATTACTGCTATTTTCAACATAACTGTGGAGAGAAATCAGGAAGGTGGTTCTATACTATTCTTGGAGGTACACACTTGTATGAAGAGAGGCACTGCACACACATTGCAACACAGGACATGCCTATGAGATTCCTATGAGACAATAGGAGCACTTTTTGCAGTAAGGGTGGTCACACCCTGGAGCAGGCTGCATATAGAGACTGTGGAACCTCCATTCTTGAAGATTTTTTGAATGCAGCAGGAATACGCCCACAGCAACTCAATTTAATTGGGCCTGCTTTGAGTGTAAGGTTTGGAGGTGACTTCGAATCTACATTACCCTATAAACCTATGTAACTGCTGATGGGCCACTTCTTTTTTGCATTTTACATTTCCTGTAAAATTAGGTGAGGCTCAGGTTGATGTTTTCGTGTTGTGGTGTTTTTGGTTTGGTTTTTTTTTGGTTTTTGGGTTTTTTTTGTGTGTGTTAAAAGAAGCTTCTGTGGTTGAGGAGTGTTTTGTGATTATAGAACTGAAGAGTTAGTGTAACTTCTTCCTATTCCAGCAACATGGTTCCGAGGGAGAAGGGTTATGCTTTGGCTCTAGTTTTCACTTGTTAGCTAGGTAAAGAGTGAGAAACTTTAATTTTTCATCAAATGTCACTGTTGAATCAGTGCATTGAGAGCCTCAGAAATTTATCTACAAGTCTTATAGTTTATTTGAGATTGCTACATTTCTTGCTGTAATAAGTTACTATTTAAGCAGGTAACTGCAAAAGAACTAATGACACTTGCTTGGCTTTGGCTTCCTAAAAACTAAAGTAAGGTATGATATTTCTGTTGTCTGCTAAGTGCCCTAGAATTTTGATGGCAGCCTAAGGTTTGCGGTGTTCAACTGTGAAAAAGTTGGTTCAGAAAATTGCATTGTACATGTTCAGATTCTGGACTGTCGTTTGAAGTTTCCTGATTTTATATGGGATGATAACTTTCTTTGAGACTTCTGCTTCTGAACTTGGCTGCAATCCTGTCTAAGATTCAGAAGCTCGTCAGCATGCATCTTCTATGCAGTGACTGATTGTTCACATTAGAAAATAAGGCAAATTCAAATATCCTCAGTTTATTGTAGAGGTTTGCTTTTTGTACTAACTCCTGCACAGTCTAGTGAATTTATAAAGTCTCTGTAACAAAAGTCTCAATTTAGAGATACATTTTTGTTTTGTTTTGATTTTTAAAATTATACACAAGAAGAATCAGCCTAAGTGGTGTTCTGGAAAAGTAAACTTATTGTCCCCTCCTCTTATTAATTCAAGCTAATGTGTCTGATGTTAACCTCAACCTGATTCTGCAATTTTTCTTTTTAAAGCAACCAGTTTTAGATTTGACCTCATGCTAACTTGATTAAGCTGATGCCTATGCAATTATGACAGGATAACAGTTGCTTGAAGTACTGAGTGAGCAGTTTGAGAGCAGTAAAAACAGTTAAGAAATTCAGCTTGTTTATCCCATGGACAGGCAAAGGTAGTGTTATAGGATAGTGAGTTCATAGGATCATAGGATCATTCAGGTTGGAAAAGACATCAGGAGATCATGTAATCCAGCTGCTTGAAGGAAGCTATGAGATCAGACCGGGTTGTTCAGTGCTTTATCCAGTTTATCCACTTTCATGCTTTTAAGATGGAAGCTCACTTGGGAATCTGTATTCAGAGATGTTTTTGGACTTTTGTTCTTTATCTTTTTAAGATTAGATCACTTGTTCTGAAAGTTTCTGAATTCACTTGTAGCTTTCTTTTCAAGATGGGAAGATGAGATTTGTGGAAGATAAGGTCTGGAGCTCAGACTTGGAAAAATCTCATTCCCTTTTTCAAAGGCAAGATATTAAAGGGAAACCTGGATTTCCCTTGAAAATAGAAAAAAAACAGGTTGGCTAAGCATGCTGGCTGGTGAGTTTTTTTATGAAGATAGATGTAATCTTGCCTTCATGGGAGCCCAGCAGTTAAAATTTAACTGGGTTTTCAGTTGCCTGGTTGATAAGCCCAAGTAGTATTTCAACTGAAATTTGCAAGCTGATTAGAGTAATGTAAAATCTTAATTTTTTAATAAATATATTTTTAATTTGTTACTGTACTCATAATGTTGAAATAACAGGTAGTCTTTCTAACATTTAAGGTGGAGTTAAGATGACATAGAAATTGGGCGTCTCATTTTTATGATATGGTCGTCAGCATTAATGTCTTGGAAATTTTTTTGCACCTTCTGTTTGCTTCTGATCTTCAGATCTAATCAACATTTTTTCCCCTGCAGCAGTGTACTTCAGTGTATAAACGGTTACTTGAAAAGTATGTTTCGTGTTGTGGTAAGAAATGTGTTGTCTGATATGATGAAAGTGACTGTTCACTTTTGTTTCACAGTAGGCTGTAGGAACATGGGAATGTTCGGACTGCTTCCCAAGAGCATATGTGTGGTTCAAATAGACTAGTACCCCTTCTAAGTTAATAGTAAACATATTCCAGGCAGAAGCATGGAAAATCATCCTATATTAGCCATCTACCCACATCCAGGGTTTCTTCCTAAGCATTGTGAATGGTAGCTTAGTTCTATATTTTGTAGTATGACTCCATATTCTTTTCATATGCATTAAAAATGATGAAACTTGCAATTACGTTATTTAGTTTCCTGTGAAGTGATGCAAAACAGGCAGGTGATGAATGTGGAATTCCTTTACATTTTTAATTTGTTGCTGCTATTAATGAATTTTAATTTCTTATGTGTTGCTATAATGCTAGTCCTTTTCATATTTCTTTTTCATATATGCCAGTAGTTTTGTTAATTTGTTTTTTTTTTCCTCTTTCCTTCTTGGAAGCAATTCAGTATGTCTTTGAATACATTGTCTAACTGAACTGACATCTGGGTAATCAGGCATTTTGTTCCTAGTTCCTCCCTTCCTTCCTAAATAGATAGGAACTGATCTGGCCTCTTTTTAACTTAATTATTTTTGGTTTTTCATAAGGCCTCCTGTTGTTACAGGTTAACTGTTTTGAAAAATAAGAGGCATTCCATTTTTCTTCTTTTTCTTGAGACTAGAGGTCACTGGTCTCAATTGCATAAGATGCAGGGTAAAGTAGAGTCTGACACTCACAGCTTGCTTAAAGACTTTAAAAGTTGCATTGCTTATTGGAGATTCAAGCAATGTGGAAGCTCTGCATACGCCGAGAAGAGATCATTATCTTGTTTCAGAAACTGCAAGAAGCCGGAGAAATCTCCTACTGTAGGTTTTGTCTGGTTTTGAAACTGAGGTGTCCAATGCCCTGGAAAAAACAGTTCATTCTGCTGCTGCTTCCGGTAGTTCACAGCTTCTGTTCTTCAAACATATAACAAGAGGGGTTTTGTGTTATTGTTGAAAGGCATATAAAGTTTTCATAAGGTTGATTTGACAGGCTTGCTCTGGCTATTCTAGAAGACATGTATTTTTCCATGGTCAAAAAGTGTATGGTTTTTTCCATTCAGTCAGTGAAGTGTGTAATGTCTTTGCTATCCTCTTTTTGTGGCACAGTGGGCTTTATTATCATTTTGTAGTATTTTTATTTTAATTCATTCATTGTTCTCATAATATTATACCCCATCTGAACTGTTTTTTATTTCCTGCATGGTTGTTTTTTTCCTAGGGTTAGTGCTTGTGTCTCTACTGTAGTGGGGGAAAATTGCGATGCTTTTTCTAGAAGATAAATAATTTCATTGCTTCAGTTTTCACTGTAGTATCTTTGGCTCTTCTGCCTTATTAGTGCTTGGATTCAGTCTGGTGATCCTGAACACCTTTTTCTGAATTCCTGCCTAAGTATGTAACTAGAGTTGTATTGATACTGCCTTTTTAGGTATCCTTGTAGCTCAATTTCTCTTTTGCCTGTCATGAATTATGTTTTCCAATGTGTTGACTTTCTATTGAACTGGTGATTTTAAGACATCTCATGAACTCTTCCTAAAAAGTGATGTTGAATAGCTCTTCCCCTGTGCCTTATAAAGGTACTTACTTGATGCAGTAGCTTCTTTAACTGAAGACCTCATGCACTAACTTCCAAGGGTTTAATATGTGGCTGGTTTTCGTTGGTTAAAAATAAGTTGATGAAATGCAATTTAGAAATTCAGTTTCCTGGCATAGATTCTGACCTACCTTGTGCACTACAAAACCAAGTGGTGCTTTCATTCTTCTGTAATGGCTAGTCACTAGATTAATTAAGACATCTCAAATACCAATAAAATAAGTTGGTTATTGTGTTTTTACTTCTTAGCCATGAGAATTGGAAGTCTTCATGGTCATTTTTGTATAGGACAATGCAGATTTTAGTGGGTGGGTGTTGAATGTGGTTTTCTGAGGTTATAATGGAATATAAAGTACTTTTTTAGTACTGGTATAGTTCAGATTAGTGTGAAGGTTTACATTTTGATAGTTCTTTTTGCTTAGTACTAATTCATTAAACATAGAAAAAGAATACGACAAATTAAATTAAAGATCAGACAGCCTTATTATGATACTTCTGTGTGAAATCTGGGGAACACGTATCACCTTTCAAATTTTGAAATGTATTCCAAACTGAGCTAGATGTAAACTAGTATTTGTGATCCAGGGAAAGTGAAGTCACTTTAATGGAAACAATGTGATTTGGTGACTTCTGCAGTGTAGGAACCAAATGTAATGGGTTGTAAGCCAGTTTAGCCTGCTCTGTTAATTAACTTGAATGCTGTCAATTTATGGTAACAGTACAATTTTCTTTTCAATGTATTTTGAAAAATAAAATATAGCTATATTTAAAAGGTAACATGGGCATGGGCTTTGTATGGTGTTTTCTCTGAAAGCAGCTGGGCTTGCTGGGGAAAAAAGATAAAGTTGCTGTTAGGTTTTTTTTTTTTAATTTCTGATTTTTATTCCTTTAAATGGTGTTTTTGCCATCCCTTCCTCTGAAGAGAGAAAAAAAAATGTTAGTTCAAGATTCTTAGGACAACAAACTGCAGCTCTGCCAATGAGACTCATTTAGTTTGTAATTTATTCTTTAATTAACTTGAGTTTAAATAAAACAGGATTTCAGAAGGTTTGCTTTTCACCTCCATTATTGGGACACAGCTTCAAAATTATGCTTTAAGCACACTGGCACAAGGCAAACACTGAAAAGCGTGGTTAAACCTACTGTGCCAAATCAGATGTAGTTATTTTGACTTTTCAATTATCAAAATGCTTTCAATTCTCAAATTAATTTGGGGATTTTTTTAAGTCTTTGTGAATTTTTCCCCATTACTAGACTAAATGTGATGATTTGGATCACTAGAATAGTAGGGCTTCATCTCAAATCTGAGTCTCTTGGTTGGTAAAGGAACTTATTAATATCATGCTAGAAAGACTAACTTGCAATATAGTGTGAGTTTTGCATTGTTTCATTTCTTTAAAGTCCTTTAAAAGTTAGTGCTATAATTGTGCCTCTGTGTGTGAAAGCTTAAAGCTGTATAAATGTATCTTCAGGGTTAATTCTAGTAAATAATTAATTCCCAAATGACTTTAGCCTGATCACTACAGCTGTGTTACTTTACGATATGTCTTTTCTGCAGACACCAAAGATGCTAACAAGAAAGATTAAGCTTTGGGACATTAATGCCCATATAACCTGTCGTCTGTGCAATGGATACCTGATTGATGCTACTACTGTAACAGAATGCTTACATACTTGTAAGTAGAAGTATACTTAAAGAAATTGGGTTTGGTTTTAGTTTTTTTGTTTTGCTTTGTTGTTGTTGTTTTTTAAACTTGATTTGCAACATGTTTTAATTGTTTTTAGTTGAAATTAGAAAATCTAATATACATCAGTCAAAAATGCATGGTTTACTAGACACTGCTTTTTTTGAAAGATAATTTGTTTTTTTTAACAAAGCAAATGAAGAGAACATTCAAGCTGAAGACATATATAATGAGTGGTAATATGTGCATTTATGAATGCAGTCCATCTTCCTGCTGAAGGAATGTGGAATATCTAGTTCTCTTTTCTGTGACAGTTGACAAGTGTATATTCTCCATCTAGAGCCTGCCAAATGTCTCTTGCTCTCCTGTCCTCTACAGAAAGCAGCCATAGTCTATCAATGTGGAATAAGTATATTTTATTGTACCTTAGAAATAAACTTTTGTTCCAAAATATTGTGATGAGGTAGTTGTTTTTTGTTATGTTACTTTGTGAAGTTCTGCTTTCATATTGGCGAAATGTACCCTAGTACTTTGCAAAGCCTTAGGCTTCAAGAAAACTGGTCCATCCCAGCAGCTTTGTTGTTGACATTGTGGGATATAGAAATGCTAGGGTTTGCAATATTCTGATGGAAACCTTGCATACTAGAACAGTTCCAACTAAAGATCCAGAAAGATTCCTTCTGAAGAGAAGCATCCTTATAGTCCAGACTATTCTCTTGTCTTGAAACTGAGTATCAGAATGTATTCTTTTGCCGAGGTAGGTGTCACCTGAGGAATTAACCCTCAGTCCAGAAGGCCTGCTGTAGTGACGTTAAATATCCTCTGTAGCAGCCACATAGCTTTCCAAAAGTATTTTTTTTTCTAGCTGTGTTTTCAGAATCCCTGCAATTTACCAATGGATGCTTTTCACCCAGGAGCTTCCATTTTTTCCATTTTATCTGCTCAGAGCTTAGAAAATAATTTGTTTTCTTTGTATGCACCTGTATTAGTCTATTGAATAGTATATGCCGTGCAACTTCAAACGTTCCATGTTTTAAAATGCTTCTGTCACAGTATGTTATTCTGATAAAGCTGTTGTGTTGTTTGAATAGCTTAATGACTCAATTCCCTTCCAAGAAAGTTTAGGAGAAATTTGGTGGCAGTGGCTTCATCTCCACAAACTGAAAGTTTCAGTGATGTTATTCTTCACCTAAAATGCCTTACAAAGAGGAAACACAATGCTTATGATTTGTCAGAGATTATGTTTTCCATTTTATTTTATATAGAAGTTCTGTTGAGCTCTAGAAGTTCAGCTTCAATAAGTTTGTTTTTCTTCTCGCGCTTCCATGTCATTTTAGTTATTCTCATGTCTCTTCTGCATCTGTTTAACATCTTAATTTTCATAGTGTACTTTCTGGAGTGTAGAGATGCTTAGATATCTATTTAGTTTTGCCCCAAATTCTTTACTGCTGCTATTACAGGATTATAAACAAAACCAGTATTATAACAAGTTAACGTGGCTGACATAGAGCAAGAGGGTCTTTCTTCATTGTTCCATAAAAAAATCCCACAACAACCAAACCCCAGAAACACCTCACCTGACATGATCCACACCATTTCTTAAACTTGCTTATAGCGAAAATTTTTAGATTAATCCATGGGGCTACAGTGCTTGCTTTAAAAGCTAGGGAAAACTCCTTGCTAGCTTCTGCTTCTTTCTTTTTAGCTTGTTTGTTTGTTTTCTTCTTGTAGCTTTTCCCTCCCTTTTTTTTGTCTGATTATATTTTCAGAATACTACTTCAGTGTGTTTCCCATAGGATGACAGTTTTCTGAGCAGAGGCTTAAAGCCCTGTCTTTTTAAAAAAAATCGTACATGTTTGCATTGTTTGTATTGTGTATGTTAATGCTAATAATGTGTGTCCCTGAAAAAGTATCCTTGCAAAATCTGTCCTGAAAGTTCCGTCCCTCCCTGTCTGTTGAGATCGTGAGTTCTCTGCTGAATTATACCACCTTGAAATTTTCTTTCAGTTTCTACTTGGAACTGCACCATTTTCTTATCTTTTTCATTTTTCTCTAATTTCCTGTCCTTCAGACATTCAGAGACTCTTCACTTCCTTAGGAAATGTGGTTCTTGAGTCCTTTGAGAATCACTTAGAGGACCAGGGCCAGTCCTGTGGAGGGACAGGGCCAAACCTCTTTTGTAAAAAAGAATTAAGGGGAAACAAGCTTTTTTTTTTTCCTCTGTTTCCTACTTGTTTCTCTGCTGTGTCTTTAGTTTGTTGGAAGGCCTATAAGTCAGTAGATAAAACCTTCATTAGTAGTAATTCAGTGTTAAGTCTTTCCTAGTTTATATCTGTTTCTTGATTAGAATTCTAGGTTAGCAGATATATGCAAGTCTTCTCAAACTTTTACATTTGCAATTTGATTTTCAGTAGTGTTTACGTGTGAAAGCTCTCCTTGTATATTTTGAAAGGGGAAGTCATATGTTATGTTTGTTATATTATGAAAGGTATGCTTTTGTGGGTTCATGAATACAGTGAAAGAACAACTGTATTTCTGAGACGAGATACACAAAAGAAAAAAGTCCAGAGGAATGAAACTGTTTAGAAAAAAACAAGTGAGTGAAGATTAACCTTGCCTGTTCCTTTTCTAATGAAAGTTCTCTGATTCATTTAAGTATACTATAAAAGAAAATGTGCATCACAGTTCAGGCTTGCGATCAATGCCCAAGTATCTGCATAAATGGAGATTGGAGACTTTGGAAATGCCAAGTAATAGAAAAACTGGTAATACTATTGTTTCAGACCCTAGAATGGTTCCCATAGCAGCTGTCCCATACTCTTAGGACTTGCAGTTTCAGGAAAATTTAGTTATCTCAACTTGTCCCTATGAAAAAATAGCCAATCTGGAAGACTGCACCACCCTCCACGAGCTAGTTGCATTTATTTGGATGCTGTGCATAGACTAATAAACCTAATAAGAACCTGGGCTGAGTTGTGACAAGTTCAGTTTCGGAGGAGTTAGTGTATATCTAGTCCAAATTGGAAGATGTACTGAAATGGGATATTTTTGCAGATGGTATCATAGAATGATTTGGGTTGGAAGGGACCTTTAAAGGTCATCTAGTACAAATATTCCTGCAATAAGCAGGGATATCTTCAACTAGACCAGGTTGCTCAGAGACCCATTCAGCCTTACCTTGAATGTTTCCAAGGATGGGGCATGTACCACCTTTCTGGGCAACCTGTTCCAGTGTTTCACCCCCCTCAGCATAAAACAATTTCTTCTTTATATCTAACCTAAATCTACCCTCTTTCAATTTAAAACCATTATTCCTTGTCCTATCGCTACGGGATGTAGTATGGAAAGGCCCCACTAAGGTTTCCTGAAAGCCTTCTCCTTCCCAGGCTGAACAACCCGAACTCTTTCAGCATGTTCTCATAAGAGAGGTGATCCATCCCTCTTATCATTTTTGTGGCCTTCCTCTGCTTCAACATATCTTTCTTGTGCTGAGGACTACAAAAGTCAACACAGTACTCTGGGTGGGGTATCACCAGAGCAGAGGGGCAGAGTCACCTCTCTCGACCTGCAGCCTTCTTTTGATGCAGCCCAGGATATGATTTGCCTTCTGGGCTACAAGCGTACATTACTGGTTTTTCATCCACCGATACCCCCACGTACTTCTTGGCAGGGCTGCTTTCAATCCTTTTATCCCCCAGCCTTTACTGATACTGAGTTCTGGCCCAACCCAGGCGCAGTTGGCCTGGTTGAGGTTCACAAGGTTCATACAAGGCTACTTCTTGAGTTTGTCTAGGTCCCACTGGATGGTATCCTGTCCCTCAGGCATGTCATCTGCAAACTTGCTGACGGTGCACTTGATCCCACTGTTTATGTTGTTGATGAAGATACTGCACGGTACTGGTCCCAGTATGGTTCCTTGAGGAAAAGCACTTGTCACTGATCTCCATGTGGACTTTGAGCCAATGATCACTACCCTCTGGATTTAAGCATTCAGCCAATTCCTTATCCACTGATTGGATATCCACTGATGGATCAAATCCATACCTCTCCAGTTTAGAGAGAAGGATGGGGGGTGGGGGAGGCGCAGTCACATCCTTATCTTTTTCATTTTTCTCTAATTTCCTGTCCTTCAGACATTCAGAGACTCTTCACTTCCTTAGGAAATGTGGTTCTTGAGTCCTTTGAGAATCACTTAGAGGACCAGGGCCAGTCCTGTGGAGGGACAGGGCCAAACCTCTTTTGTAAAAAAGAATTAAGGGGAAACAAGCTTTTTTTTTTTCCTCTGTTTCCTACTTGTTTCTCTGCTGTGTCTTTAGTTTGTTGGAAGGCCTATAAGTCAGTAGATAAAACCTTCATTAGTAGTAATTCAGTGTTAAGTCTTTCCTAGTTTATATCTGTTTCTTGATTAGAATTCTAGGTTAGCAGATATATGCAAGTCTTCTCAAACTTTTACATTTGCAATTTGATTTTCAGTAGTGTTTACGTGTGAAAGCTCTCCTTGTATATTTTGAAAGGGGAAGTCATATGTTATGTTTGTTATATTATGAAAGGTATGCTTTTGTGGGTTCATGAATACAGTGAAAGAACAACTGTATTTCTGAGACGAGATACACAAAAGAAAAAAGTCCAGAGGAATGAAACTGTTTAGAAAAAAACAAGTGAGTGAAGATTAACCTTGCCTGTTCCTTTTCTAATGAAAGTTCTCTGATTCATTTAAGTATACTATAAAAGAAAATGTGCATCACAGTTCAGGCTTGCGATCAATGCCCAAGTATCTGCATAAATGGAGATTGGAGACTTTGGAAATGCCAAGTAATAGAAAAACTGGTAATACTATTGTTTCAGACCCTAGAATGGTTCCCATAGCAGCTGTCCCATACTCTTAGGACTTGCAGTTTCAGGAAAATTTAGTTATCTCAACTTGTCCCTATGAAAAAATAGCCAATCTGGAAGACTGCACCACCCTCCACGAGCTAGTTGCATTTATTTGGATGCTGTGCATAGACTAATAAACCTAATAAGAACCTGGGCTGAGTTGTGACAAGTTCAGTTTCGGAGGAGTTAGTGTATATCTAGTCCAAATTGGAAGATGTACTGAAATGGGATATTTTTGCAGATGGTATCATAGAATGATTTGGGTTGGAAGGGACCTTTAAAGGTCATCTAGTACAAATATTCCTGCAATAAGCAGGGATATCTTCAACTAGACCAGGTTGCTCAGAGACCCATTCAGCCTTACCTTGAATGTTTCCAAGGATGGGGCATGTACCACCTTTCTGGGCAACCTGTTCCAGTGTTTCACCACCCTCAGCATAAAACAATTTCTTCTTTATATCTAACCTAAATCTACCCTCTTTCAATTTAAAACCATTATTCCTTGTCCTATCGCTACGGGATGTAGTATGGAAAGGCCCCACTAAGGTTTCCTGAAAGCCTTCTCCTTCCCAGGCTGAACAACCCGAACTCTTTCAGCATGTTCTCATAAGAGAGGTGATCCATCCCTCTTATCATTTTTGTGGCCTTCCTCTGCTTCAACATATCTTTCTTGTGCTGAGGACTACAAAAGTCAACACAGTACTCTGGGTGGGGTATCACCAGAGCAGAGGGGCAGAGTCACCTCTCTCGACCTGCAGCCTTCTTTTGATGCAGCCCAGGATATGATTTGCCTTCTGGGCTACAAGCGTACATTACTGGTTTTTCATCCACCGATACCCCCACGTACTTCTTGGCAGGGCTGCTTTCAATCCTTTTATCCCCCAGCCTTTACTGATACTGAGTTCTGGCCCAACCCAGGCGCAGTTGGCCTGGTTGAGGTTCACAAGGTTCATACAAGGCTACTTCTTGAGTTTGTCTAGGTCCCACTGGATGGTATCCTGTCCCTCAGGCATGTCATCTGCAAACTTGCTGACGGTGCACTTGATCCCACTGTTTATGTTGTTGATGAAGATACTGCACGGTACTGGTCCCAGTATGGTTCCTTGAGGAAAAGCACTTGTCACTGATCTCCATGTGGACTTTGAGCCAATGATCACTACCCTCTGGATTTAAGCATTCAGCCAATTCCTTATCCACTGATTGGATATCCACTGATGGATCAAATCCATACCTCTCCAGTTTAGAGAGAAGGATGGGGGGTGGGGGAGGCGCAGTCACATCTCAAAAGCCTTACAGAAATCCAGATAGATGACATCTGTAGCTCTTCCCTTCCCCACTGATGTAGTCACTCCAGTAGAACACCACTAGGTTGGTCAGGTAGAACTTGCCCCTGATGAAGCCATGCTGGCTGTCTTGAATCACCTCCCTGTCCTCGATGTGCCTCTGATCTTCCCAGGCACAGAGGTGAGGCTGACAGGTTGGTAGTTCTGAGGGTCCTCCTTTCTACCCTTTCTAAAAATGGGTGCAGTGTTCCCTTTTTCCAGTCACTGGCATCTTTGCCTGACTGCCATGACTTTTCAAATATCATAGAGAGTGGCTTTCTAACTACATCAGCTAATTCTGTTGGGACTGTGCAACGCATTTTGTCATGCCCCATAGACTTCTCTGTGTTCAGGTTCCTCAGGTGGTCACAAGCCTGATCTTCTCTCAGGTCCCTGCTTGTGTTACATCTACTCGAGAGGTGTGGGGAGAGAGGTTGTCAATGATGACAGAGGCAAAAAAGTTGTTGAATACCTCATCTTTCTCCTCATCCGTTGTTATTAGTTTGCCAGTCATGTTCATTGGGAGCGTGTGCTTTCTTTGACTTTCTTTTTCTGGCTGACATACCTGTAGAATACCCTTCTATTATTCTTTGCATCCCTTGGAAATTCAGCTCCAGTTGCACCTTGGCTTTCCTGAGGCCATCCCTACACAACTGAGAGGTGTCCCTATACTCTTCCCAGGATACATATCCCCACTTCTGCTGTCAGGTTCTGCTTTCATTGACTTGGTAAGATCAAGGTTTGGTTTCACTTCTGCAAATGGATCTACTGCTCTGGTGCTCGACTGGAACAAAGTGCTCTGTGAGATCTGTATTTAGCGTGCAAAGCTATGAGGTTTAGTCTACCTCTACTAGCAACAATATTGTCATCCTAAATCTGTAAATACAGTGCAGAATGCAAACTTACTATGCTGCATATGATTGTACTGTCATATTGTCTGAGAGGTAGATGGCACTATAGGTACAGAAATTGTTTCATTTTAGGTCATAAGAACGAGTGCATTAATACCAAGATTTCATGAACTGCTGATCTTTGAGAAAAAGCTATTTTCCTCCCTCCTTTTATTTTTTCCTTAAATTTTTGAGTTGTAACTTCAAAGTGAGTCAGGATGAGATGTAGCAGTGTATATTAAGAGTGCTGTTCCTGGAGGGGTGAGGTGTGGAAGTGCAAATATTTTACTTTGAGATAGCATGGTGGTGTGTATGCATATGAAAACAGTTCAAAAAACATGCAGCTTTATAATTAATGACTACTTTAGCAACTTCTGCTAGGACATTTTATAAATATTGGAGGTCTGTTCCTCAATACTATTTTTCCTATGGAAGTTTAACTGTAGTGTACTCTGTGAAAGTTAGAATTAAAATGGCACATAGATATCCATTTTTTGAAAGTTTTCTGTTACTTTAAAACGTATCCAACTTTGGAATGTTTTTTTGTCTTAAGTTCATTGCCACCAAACACTTTACCTCTGTATGTGGCCATGGTTAAAACAAAGAGGCTTAGTATCTTAATGGTATATAGTTCCTGTAATATCATCTGTGCAAGCTCAATGGTACAAAAAATATCATGTTGACCTAGTAGAAATTGCTATTCTAGTGAATTCCAGAGTGTGATTGTGTGTCATATGTTTTATTAGGAAGACTCTGGCTAGGTACAGATGCCTTAATTATAGTGCATCAGTTTCCTGTATCAGGAACCTTAATGAAAGATATTGGAAACTGTATTCTGCCTGACCAGACATTATGCCTATGGGATGTAAAACTTTCTGTAAATTTTAGTAAGGTGCTTTTCTGTGACTCTATAAAAATCAGCTTTTTTTTCATTATGCTACTTTTATTTCTTTTTAACTATGAATGCCCTTGTTATCAGTCTGTAGAAGCTGCCTAGTGAAATATTTGGAGGAAAACAACACCTGTCCAACCTGTAGAATTGTTATACATCAGAGCCACCCATTACAGTATATTGGGTAAGTATGAAATCAAAAGTGCAACAAGCTTCACTCTAGACTGTTTCAGCCTCTTTAATACTCTACATGTTTTTCCTAAATTTTCTGACTTGCTTATCAGCATGTTAAACATTTAAAGGGAAGGTTGATGGTGATTGAGGAGGTATGGGATCAAACTTTGCTATGAATCTGCAACTCCTTGATATCTGTTAGCTTCATACAGACTTAAAAGCAAGAAAAGTATGCACTTTACTGTTTAGTTTCTGTGTAAGTTTTAATGGAATTTAGTAATTTCTCATTTTGTATGCTTGGGTTATTAAAGTTACATAAATGAAACATTTGTAGAAATCATACTTTTACAAAATCCTCAAACTAATTAGTCTCAGTTGAACCTTGCTTTTCAGTGTCTGACAGAGTAGCAAGAGAAATAATTGTAAGTTTTACTGTTTTGTTAATATTTCAAATCTTTTTTAGTTGATAGGAACAGGTAAGAATATGGCAGCAAAAATTTTAGACCAGTAGCTTTAATCTCTAGAATGCAACACTCTTGTCCTTTGATCCCCACTCAGGCTGCTCTCACTTTCTGTCTGAGTATGAATGTAGTATTATTCATCTGTTTCCTTTTTTAGTAAGTATTTTTTGGTTTTGTTTAGTTTTTTGTTTCCAGAAAAGACATTCCCTTTCTTTTCCTTCAGTGCTTTCCTTTAATTCTACTTAACTGTAGTAGCTTTTGCTGATGAAAATCCATTGTGACAGCTTATTTGCACTATTTGTTGCATATCAAGTAGTGCTTTGCCTGCTTTTATAAGAGTTTGCTTTGATGTAGCAGTTTTCAATGTGCCTTTCTCAGTTTTATGACAACTTCTGAAGCAATGCTTGTAGAAAATGAGTCTGATTTCACTTTTACTGAAAACTGTCAATGTTCTATATACACTTGCATTGCTTAAGCTGATCCTGGTTCAGGAGCCTGAAATTAGTTAAGCCATCTCTGCATTTGAAGAATATTAGTGTACACTGATAATGCATTATACGATACACTGATAATACCCTCTATGAGTGTATGCTTTGAAGGGACAAGTAGATGCCGGGCAAGAATGTGTAAAAGACACTTAGAATCATAGAATGGTTAGAGCTGGAAGGGACCTTAAAGATCATCTAGTCTCAATCCTCCTGCCACGGCAGGGACATCTTCCACTAGACCAGATTGCTCACAACCCCATCCAGCCTGGCCTTGCACAATTCCAGAGATGGGGAATCTGTAACATCCCTTGGCAACCTGTTCCAGTAAAGAATTTCTTTCTAATATCTAATCTAAATCTACTGTCTTTCAGTTTTTTTAAAAGTGTTACTCCTCATTCTATCACTACACTCCCTGATAAAGAGTCCCTCCCCATCTTTCCTGTAGGCCCCCTTTAGGGTCTAGTATTGTGGCTGCTATAAGACCTCCCCAGAACATTCTCTCCTCAGGATGAACAACTCCAGCTCTCTCAGCCTGTTCCCATTGGAGAGGTGCTCCAGCCCTCTGATCATCTTTGTGGCCCTCCTCTGGACTTGCTGCAACAGGTCCATGTCTTTCTTATGTCGTGTTCCCTAGAGCTGGACACAGTATTCCAGGTGGGGTCTCGCCAGAGTGGAGTAGAGGGGCAGAGTCCTTTGTAGAGGGCAAGAATCCCTTGACCTGCTGGCCAGAAGGAGCCAGGAGACAGCATCAAATTAAGAGTAGCTGGAGAGGAGTTTGATATTTGTCTTTAGTCATTCAATACAGTTCAAAGGAACTAGTTATAAAATACTGGCCCTTCAAGACTGAAACAGCCTTTGCCCAACCTACTTTTGTTTATATACTTTTCTTAATAAATAATTGACAGTCAAGAATTTCACAATATGTCTTACAATGTATATTTGCACTCCTATTCACCTCTATCTTGAAAATAGGTAAACCAAATGTGTCTCCTATTTCACATTTCTAAATGTTGTTAAATTCTCATTCTTTGATTCATTTATGTTGAAATATATTTGGAGATGTTCCAGCAATCCATATGCGACACTTGAAAATCCCAGCCTGTGCAAATGGGATTGCTATTGGCTGAAATTACTTGAGTTTAAAATTAAAGATACTTTGAGTCTTCTTCTGGTAGTATGTAAAAGATTGTAATGGTGATTGTAAATCGATTCATTTGTCACCATTTCTGTACTTGTTCACTGGTCTCCACTGCTGTGAAGTGCTCATGTCAAGTGATGAGAAGCCCGAGACTACTCTTGTAAGCCTCTTCTATATAAGTCAGATTTGGTATTTGTTATTGCAAGCTCTCTTGGGGTAATGACCTTGCAGCAGCTGAGACAGACATTTGAAAAGTTTCTGATTTCATTTATCAGTTGGAACTTAGGGGAATATTCTTGTTTCTTCCAAACAGTGACCTATGTTAGACTAAAATGGAATGCTTTTTAGGTGAGCTGTAATTAAAGTTTAAAATCTTAACCAGAACTGCTGCTCCAGTTGCAGTGGAATTATTACCTTTCTCGTTCTTGAACCACGCTACTTATACAGGCTTCTGAGCTAGATGCTGCTGGTCACAGTTAAAATGTTGGCTTTTAAAAGCGAAGTAAAACTGTATTCTTGTAATCTTTTTCTGTGGACTGTTTTCTTGTGTTTTCGGAAAAGCATAATAAAGATAACTGAGTAATCTAGCCATCTGAGAGATGAGTCTGTAGAGGTAAGAAACAGATTATCCTTGATTCTTTTTCTTTTTTTTTAAAAATAATTAGTTTACCTCAAAGTTGTAAAAAAAAAAAACTTTGCTATTATTAGTGACATACTTGTTTTCATCCAGGAGGCCATGTTCTCCTCATGTCCAAGACTATTCTCCCTCAAACTTCCACTGGGTTTCTGTGTTAGCCTGTACTTGTTCATAATTTGTTTCATGTTGTTGTTCTCTCTTGTTTGATATAAATACTGATTTGAGAATTGAAATTCTTCTTAGGTAAATTTAGAGATTTTACATCAATTTAGTACTGGAATTTTTTTAAGATAAATGTTTTGAATCAAGATGGTTGACTTAAACTTTTGATTTTGTTTTTTTTGTTGCTAGTCATGACAGAACAATGCAAGATATTGTTTACAAACTTGTGCCAGGCCTCCAAGAAGGTAAGTGGTGGTATCACCTTTTTTAGAAATAGATTTGTGCATACTTTTTTAACACATTAAAAAAAAAAGTTTCAAGGGATGCAAATCCGGGGGTGATGGAACTGAGGAAAAATACAATCGAAAACCGTATTCCTTCATTTGTGTGATTTCTAGTGATTAGTTTAATTTCATACCTGTACTAACAGCACTTGGGGGTGGGGGTGGTGGGAGGAAAGATAGGATATTTCTTTGAAAAGTATTATGTAAAGCAGAATAGTAGTTCAGCTTTTGAATGTTGGCACACTGTAACTCTCATTTGTTCTTGTGTGTGCTTAACTGTGTGCTTAAACCTGTTGTGCTAGCTCTCTAGAATTCTCAGAAGTAGAGTGTAATGCAGAACAGCTTTTAGTTTCAGTGAGGTTTCTGCTACTGTGTGAGTCCTTTCTTAGCAGGTAACTTTCAATGTGTGTTTTCATAATCCTCTCTGAGACTGGATCTGTTGAACTAAAGAAGTACTTTATAATAGCTGCTCAGTAATTTTTTGTTTTAATGTATGTTACAAATTTTATTTAAATTGAGTATTCTAATCCATTTAAACTGCAAAACCAAGACATTATCAAACATCAATAAGATTTAAATAGATTATTAAAAAATATGTCTAGCCTATTGAAAATCAGAACTATAAATAAAAATTCAAAAACAATGGTTTGACTGAAATGTTGTGGGAGGCATTCAAAGTAAGGTATAGTGTTTTAAATACTATCTCATTCTAATAGCACTGCTGTAGTAGTAGCTATATATAGATGATGGTGGTATTCTAACTGAAAAGTTAGATGAGGCGTGACTTGATACAATTGCAGAGATGAAAGAGCAGTAAATATGGACAATACCACTATTTGTTGGCAAGCCTTTTCACTTAAGAGGGAAGGGATTTGGAATAACTTCGTAAATATTGCATTAGAACTTTATTACAGGGATTAATATTTACAATTTTAAACAGCGGAAATGAAAAAGCAAAGGGAATTTTATCACAAACTGGGCATGGAAGTTCCAGGGGACATCAAAGGGGAGACTTGTTCTACAAAACAGCACCTAGATTCCCATCGAAATGGTAAATGGTCCTTTATTTATTCTGTCTTGGGAGGGTGATGGCTAGTAAATTACCCAGCTTCTGGACTGCTAGCAGTTCAACTGAAGGTTGTGCTCTGTATGTATTCCTCTCTTTCATGTGTGGGGCTGTTGGCAGCTAGTGTTGCCTTAGCAGATAAGCACAATTTGGGAAAAACAAAGTTCATTCTGTATTGCAGTCCTGAACTATGCTGTTTAAATCATATTAGAATTAGAAGCTGCTGCTGAGTGTTATCCCATTATCTGTTTTCTTATCTAAGGTGAAACTAAACCAGATGAAAATTCAAACAAAGAAACTTCTGAGGAAAAACAGGAAGAAGATAATGACTACCACCGAAGTGACGAACAGGTGAGCTCGTTAAGGCGTGGTTTAGTTTTACTTTGTATTTTACCTTTAGTGGTTTCGTAAGCTAACAAAAAAATAACTGTTTCAAGCTACTTTTCCTGTCCTCCAATACAAACAAGATGCAGTGTTGTCCAATGCTTGTGTGTAAGCAGGAGTTTCATCTTTGGGTTTTGGCAGGAATGGAGAATATGTTACAGACATTTGCATTATGATTTGATAGCTCTGACTGTTTATGAGTTTCCAAAGTGTTCATTTGCTTTCAAAATAAATTCAGGTAATTTGCCCCCACTTCTGAAGGTTTATATCCCGGTGTTACTGTTATACATTGAGCTGAATATGTATGAATAATTGTGAATAAAACTTTTTATTCTTTTACTAACTCACTATTTATTTTGTGTTAAACCTCTAATACTAAGACAATGTTAGTCCTATACCATAATAATACGAAGGCCAGGAAGTTCACCATTAAGTTTTAAATACAAAACAGGTTTGAAAGTGAAATCTCCTTTTAGGATAAACAGCCATCCCTTTTATGTATCCCCGTTATATGTGTCCAGAGTAAATTAATTTTCTTTTCAATTATAATGTAAGGGAACTTTCAAAGGGATTGTACCTAGTACTAGATCCTCTAAGTGCATAAAGTAAATAATCACAAAGAGCTTAGACTAAGTAATGAGTAGCTGTATGAGAAAATAAGTGAGAATCTAAGCACAGAAATTAGAGAGACCTTTTGGAGGGATAATCTTTAGAATTTTAAAAACGTGTTATGTCATTTGTATCCATTCTTCTTAAACTTTAAATTCTCATTTAAATGTGTGTTAAAATTCTGTTATGCAACTGCTAGATCCAGTTTATTAAAAGCAAGAAGTTATATTAGAAGCAATCATTAAAAATTCACAATAATGTTCTTACTGTTTATCTCACTCTAGCTTTTGACATAGGTCCCTCTTGAGCTACTGGCAGCTGTGAATTTGGACTGGAGCAGCCAGAAAAGAAAAAAAATTTTTCTTTAACTTCTTTGTCAGTCTGTTTTGGTTGCAGTAGTGCTTGTCACTAAACTGACAAGATGTTAGAATTTTTCTTTTTTTCATAGGACTACAGACATTTGAGTTTAAGGAATACTAGTACTGTACTTTTTCATTTTGTTGCATTAATAAAGACTGCATGTGGAATACTGAATAATGAGGACTGCACAAAAATTGCTCCAGCCAACCCTAACTGCTTTCTTTTTCTTGAAGGTAAGCATCTGCTTGGAATGCAATAGCAGCAAATTGCGTGGATTGAAACGGAAATGGATTCGCTGCTCAGCACAAGCAACAGTCTTGCATCTAAAGAAATTCATTGCCAAAAAACTTAACCTCTCTTCTTTTAATGAGGTAATATTTTAATTTAAAAAATGATTTTGCAGATATAAAAACCTTTTGAAAAGTGTGGGATTGCTCCTTTGCAAAGGAATGTCTTTTAGCCTGATTTTATTTTCAGAAAATTGTATGTTATGTAGCTATTTTCTTGTCCTTTCTTGGGTCTATACAGGACTTGGCACTTAGTTTGCAGTGTATCTTTTCATGTTGAAATATAGTTGGGCTAAAAGCCTTGGTTATGTGCTTGTGCATGTGTTGAAATGGACCCTAGCAGGGTGCTTTGTTTGACAGCTTGTAGTCAGGTATACCATACCCTTTCAGAGATTTCACACTCAGTGCAGGAGACAGGCAGTAACCAACACTACGGAAGCTCAGTTTAAGAGAAAGCACTGCAAATATTTTCTTCCTTTATGTGGTCTCAGTGAAGCTCAACTGTTAAGTTGCTGCCTACCATGAGGAGGGTGTTATCAGATACCGACTTTTCCCTTCCTTTGCAAGAAATACTTGGAATCATGAGAAGAACTTATGGTACACAAAGAAAGGCAATTCTTTGTACTTCTTCTAGTTCATATTGGAAGTTAGGTGGTGAACTTATGAATGCAACCTCTGTTTACCACTTTGGTGGGTCTTTATCACAATCTCCAGACATCTCAATTGACTCTCAGCTTGACATCTCCCAATGCCACATTATGTCACCAATTCACTGAATTGCATTGAGATTTTTCATTCCAATCAAATCATCTGCTTTCCAGTCCAATGTATCAACAGCTTTCTGCTCAAACTTTTCAACAGCCAATTTGCATCTGTACCACTTCCTAGCTTCTGTACATTTCAAACCAACATTCTGTCTTATGGTCGGAGAATGTCCCCAGACTCTGCTAGTCTTCCTCAAACTCCTCACTTGTATCTCCTCACTTGTCCTAAGCTGGCTTGGAAGTGGTAGACTCCTGGCAGTAGCCCAGCAGCGAGATAGCTACCGTCACTGTTCGAAAGGGATTATTTTGTGTGTGTGTGTTTAATCGCTCCATTCCGCTGTGCCAATCTATGTTTTAACAACCTGCTTGGCTTTTAGCAAAAGAACAAACTTTCCGTTCCTTTGCTATCCCTCCGTATCTTCTAAGAGTACATAAATTGTGGTGTAATCAGTACCAAGTAATGGGTACATAGTGAAAGGATTAAACTTGCGGGCACTTAGTTGATTGCTATAGACTATTGCAAGTTTGAGTTACTGTCAATTAGATAACCCTTGTAAGTGGACTGCATGTACATTCAACCCCTTTTGGGTTGTGTGGTAAAGTGTTTTTGATATAAGCCACCTTGGTGGAACTTAGCTGTTTATGTGCATGTTCCCTCTTTTAGTTCATGTTTAGCTGATTAGTAGTCATATGATCCTCATGATTTTATGTTTATATCCTCTTTGTTTATAATACCAAGATCCTTCAGCACTGTAAAGTAAAATAGTAAAATAGAAAGTAAAAATAGCTATTGAGTCTGGAAAAAAATCCCCATAAATATAGTATATGTGGCAGGTGGCAGACAGTTTCTTTAAAAAAAAAAAAGTATAATTGTAGCAGAAAGACACCTGGCTCAGGTTAAGTAAATAATTTTCATAGTATGGTAAGTAACATAGCTGTCTCTGACACTTGTGGATTCTGTCTCCTTGATCATTTTATTGGGCCTTTTTAAAAGCATGTAAAGCTGTCAGAAAAGGGCATTAATGCCACTTGGGAAGCTAAATGAAACAGTTAAGTCCAGTTCATACAGTATTGCCTAGATAGGCACAGACATGGTCTTTCAGCACTTTATGTTGAGAAAAGACATTCTCTTTTTCTTCGTGGTACTATTTTTGGCTGCAGAGCAACTGCAAGATGAATGGTTCCAGTGTCTTTGGAGAAGAGGAATCTTGTTACACATTTGTAGTGTTATCTGAAATATATTGTATCGTGTACTGTGTCTCAGTGCATTAACTGTCATCTTTGTTTTGTCAGCTGGACATATTATGCAATGAAGAGATTCTTGGCAAGGATCACACACTCAAGTTTGTAGTTGTTACTAGATGGAGATTTAAGGTATGGCACTGTTTCCAAGTAAATCCTGAAGTGGCCAAATAAAATGTTTATAAAATTGGCATAATCTGGAACTATATTGCAGTAGTTGCAAACTCAATAAAAAGATACTTTGATAGATACCTAATACAACATCCTTAAACATCAAGTATTAATTTTATTTCCAAAAAAATGAAGGAAAGGGGCATTAAGTATTAATTGCAAGGGAAAAGGGAACACTACATCAACTGTCAAATTAAGTGTAGCAAAGGAAGTGGAAGCCACAAGAAAGTATTTTTAGCTATTTCAGGTAAAACTGGTTTTGATCCATGTAGGTGAGAAATTGATCGTGATGTAGAAAAGGCAGGAATTTTCAACATAGTTCTCTTCTAAGCTCAAGAAAGCTGTTTTACTTCTAAAGGAGAGGCAGTAATTGCAATGCTTGTCTGCCTTAATTAAGGAAACTTGTACTGGCATTTAGTAGGCATGAACAAGGCTGGTTAAAAGTGTTATAGTACATCTTTGACTTGCTTATTGTGGTTTCTTTAAACAACTTCCTTGAAACTCAATAGTAAACAGTGGGGCATTCATTCTGAGTATTATTACATTAATAATGGTAGCTTAAGTGAATTGGGTGTAAGAATTAATTGAAATATTGAACACTTAGGAGGCAAGTCACAACTACATAGTCAGTGTATGGATATCTGGTGATATTTGAACTAGGAGTTAGTATTCATAATGGATGAGCAAGACAGTCCGAGCTTACAGTGTACACTGAGGTAGAACTGCTTGATGGCTTGGCTGTGTACCTAGAAGAGATGCAGGTGGGAGTAGGGAAGCATTTTTCTATGTATGCAGGAAAATAATTCACTTGGATAAGAGTGACAGAATAGAAGTCAGTCTTTGAGATGCAAAGAGGTCATGAGTGGAATCCTACTGGAATCTGTGTTGTATGATGTTCCTGGGTGACCTGGAAACAGATTCGAGTAGTGCAGTAACACTGCACTGCCAACGTTTTGGTTATTTAGGATAGTGAAGACAGACTGATGACAAGAGATTGAAGCAAGCCTTTACAGTGCTGAGTGACAGGTGATTAACAAACACCTTAAGTTTAATGTAGGTAAATATAGAAGGATGCAATGAAAATGTTACGGATTTTTAGGAGGGGGGGGGGAACACAGAGAACCAAATAAGAGCTTAAAATTTATGTGCATCTGTACAAGTGTACTATTCACCTTAATCATGGAAATCTACACAATTGTGAGTCATACGGAAAAGAGAACCGTAGACTGCTCAAGTGAAAGAGGTGGGTGCTGTAAAATGAAGCTAGGAGGTGGGAGGTCCGGAACGAAAAAGAGTAAGCAGTTCTTTACATGAGACACATAACTCCTTGGTGCAGGATTTTGTGCATATTAGAAGTTTAGCTATTCATTTAAAAGCAATGGATAACTGGTAACTACAGAAGAGGAATCAAGTGAGAGCTGTTAAATATGCTGCTTTCTTGACATCTGCATTTCTCCCTTACTGGTAGTTACTGTTAAGTAAAACAGACCTGGTAGAACTGATCTTAAGGTGGTAAGCTCCTGAGACAAAAGGGGACAAAAGACAGTATTCTTCGTCTCTTGTTTGAGTTCCACAGATGAAATTGCATCTTGTCTTTGCCTTGGTGAGATTTTGACAGGTCAGATAGCTACTCTGATAGTTCATTTTGTGCTTTAGTTTATGCAACAAAAGTTTTGCCTACTGAACAGTTTAGTTCTGGTTCTGTTTCTTTAACTTACCTGATGTTTCTGTCTTGCAGAAAGCACCTCTACTGCTACATTACAGACCCAAAATGGACTTGCTGTAGGAGAACTTTATTGTCCTTCTGGACAGAGTTTTTTGCAGAGACTATCATCTGGCACCTTCTCAGTGCATCACTAGTTACATGACACAAACCAGCCGAATAACTTTGAGCGACTGTAGGGCTTTCATAGTGGACTGTCCTTCTGAATATTTCTTCTAGGAATGTGCTGCCTAGATTTCTGGACAGAAAATATTTATACTTTTTTGTACGGAAGAAAGAAGTCACAACTCAACAAGATGCTACCAGCACTAGGTTTACAGATACTGAAAACACTTCACAGTTCCATGTATCTCAGCCTGATTTATCTATTACGGTTACACAGAAATAAGTTAGAATGTTGTGGGGTAATTTAAAAATGTTACTTTTGACACCAAGTTGCATTTAGTTACGTCTCACATTCTGAATCTTTAAAATCTATATTTTTGCAAAGTGTTACTGTCTTATATAGTATGCCTGATTGCATTGGCTTTATTCAAGTTATTCTGTAGAGCATTGAACATACCTAATGATATAGTGACTGGTGATAATTTATTATGCTGCATTGAAAACTTCTGAAAATCTGGGAAACCAATAAGTTTGTCAGTTTTGCCCAGTTACTGCTCTCCCTCCCTTTGTGTTTTAGTAAAGTTTTGCTACTCCCCTATGCATGTTGATTTGGTAAGATTAATGGAAATCATTTCATTTGATTTTAATGTGCCCTAATATTGTGCTGTGGCATAAATTACACCACATAATGGCAAATACTCAAAAGTGCTAGATTTGTGAACTTCTTAAAAAATAAACATTTCTTACGTAGTTGTGGCTTGCAGAAATCAGTTTTTAATTTAGAGAGAATTTGCTCTCGCTAGCTATTGAAACACTGTCTCTTGGGCAACTTTGGGTGACATTGCACAGTTTTCATTTCTCTGATTAAAAATTCCTCAGATCATTATGTGCAGCTTTGTATTTCCTTTACCCATTTTCTTATGAAACCATAACATTTTCTTTAGCGCAATTCCTGGATGTCTTAGGGGAGGAGGCAGAGGGGGATATCAGACAAGATTATTTTAGCACCTTCTGGCCTTAACTGATAATTTCGCTTGCATCAGCCCTAATGGATGCAAGGTAATATGCATGCATGTATGTATGTATGCATACATGTATACACACATACAACTATATATGTTACTGAATGCCCATCACTAGCACTTAGCAGGGTCCACTGCACTTTCTGTAGGTTTTTTGAAAAAGTTGGCTTTTTAAGAACACTAGTTGAAAGTGATTTCTGCAAGCTGTATACAGTATAGCATATATAGTATGACTGTGAGAGTATTTGTCTGGCAGGGGTGTCAAGTCATTGGAAACAGGCTATGCCATATTACTGGCAGCTGGAAGTAGTTAACCTTCCAATTTTTGGAAGAGTTTTCCAGTCAGATAAAAATGCTAGTTGCTCTTCCTGTTATTAAACCCTAATATTTTTTTATAAATTGTCTTTGTATAACAAAAAAAGTTTGCCTGTAAATGCCTTGCTCTGTCTAGCTGTGCTCCTTCCCCTCTTCTGCTAGGAAGTATTACTTGTTACTCAATAACAGGAAGCTGATACTGCAAGAGGTTTATCCAAACACTTTAAATCCTCTTCGTCTTCTTGAGTTTTCAAAGCACCACATTCCTCAGCATATGTCCCGTAATTTCATTTTTTAGAGTCGTCAGTCCTCTGTTCTCAGCTCTGCTACTGCAGAAGGGATGCGCCAACTTGTCTTTACCTTTGAAAAGAGGGTCCGGTCACAGGTGTGAATGGCAAGGAAATCAAAAGTGTCTGAGCAGAGAATGAAAGGGAGCCTGTTGAACTGTGGAGGTGGAAAAGAGAGCTGTACAAAGCCCAAAAAGTGCTGCTGTCCTTGCAGATAAGGTTATAGGATAACTGCATTTGAATGTTTGGGTAAGGCAGAACTCCATATCTGGGCTGGGTGGCTGGGTTTGTGTGGGAGATGTGTGCATGCATATGAGCAATGGAACCAAACTTGGCTCTGGTTTTGTCATGCTGTTTGTGAACTCAGATAAATTTATTTTAGGGTTTTTTCTGTCTTTAAAATTACTTGAACTGGCAGAAGATAACAAATGAGATTATGGGTCTGCCATTTTTATAATCTTTTCATGAAACAGCAAATACAGGTGTTACGGATGTGTACACAAACTGACCTACTTGGCCTTTCTAGAGCTGCTTATGTGGTTGTTACTGTCCTAGTGTAAATAAGGGACTGCGTCTAACCACTGAGGCACTGAGAATATGAATAGGGCTAGAAGTGTCCACCCTCTGTGCACCCTGAGTACACAGACACTGGCTGTACCTGATCTAGACATAAAATTAAAGCTGCCAGACAGCAATCTGATTAATCACCTTGATCAGGGTATACATATACATAAAAACAATATATATATATATATATATGTGAGATCTGTCTACCTCAGTGTGTGTACTGCAGAAACTTTTTGTACGACTAGGTATTGATCTAGTGCTGTTAAAGGACACTGGGATATTAATACTTTCCTCTGTACTTGTGCAACTGAGAAATGAGTTATGAACACGCAAAATCAGAAGCCTTTCAAATCTATCTCTTGCTGTAACAAGAGTACAGAACATATATTTGTAAGTTTATAACCATCTTTAGAATCACTTGAATTTGTTATGGTGCTATCAATATATTGAAAACTCTCTCTATGCCTATATGGATATATAAAATCAAGACAGTATTAATATTTACAGCTGGATCTTTTGCTCATAATTGTGTGTAACTGCTTTTGCAATGTGCTTAATCTGATAAAACCTCACTAGTAAAAAGGGGAAAAAAAAAAAACTCAACCAAATACAAAACCACTCAGTTATTTTTCTAAACCACGTCACAACATCTTTGCTACAGAAACTCTTTCCCTCAGGAGGGATGTGACTGTGTCTGGACCATATATTTATTTCCTTTAGCCTTACTAAAAGACTACAATACAATTGAATTGAGGTGAGAGGCAGGTTTCCTTTGAGTCAGAGCCTTGTTTCACTTCTGTGGAGCTTAAGAGACAGTTAATTTATATCAAGATTATATTGGTTAAAATAATCCTGATAGTGTTTAAAGTTGTACTATAAGTTGGACTCAGTATAGATATCTCTTGGTTCTAGTGTGAGATCATGTTAATTTACTTTGGCTTTCATGAAGATGCTGTTACTGTGAAGTAGTTTTCACAATTACTTAAGCTGGTAAATAACTGCAGTAAAGAAGTATCTTGTTATCCTCATTATCCTCAGCAGCAGTGAGACTGATGAATCACCCAGGCTCAGAGTCTCATTAAATATAGTTTCATTAAAAATAGATAATTCAGATAGAATATATAATATTGAATTTAAATAAGATTTGGGGTTTTAAATTTTAACTTTATAAAATTATTTATTCTATTTTAAGCCTTCTGTCTTATTTTACCATCAAAGTATTTTTGGTTTCAATGGTCCAGCTTTATTTACGGGCATATAAAATGAAATTGTAAGATGTTTTTACAAGCTTCTTCCTTTTGCATTGAGTTTGAGTAGCTTTTATTTGTATGTTTTTGTTTTGTATGGATAAAGAGCATTACTTATGCTTTTGTGCAATAGGTTTAAAACATGCATTTATTAGGCATATTTTTAAATTGTAAATGTAGCGTCTACTTACCGTTAAATTTGAAAGGACTCTAGATGGCTTTTCTTACTTGTTCAAATGGGCGTTTATTTGGGGCTATAATTTGGGGGGGTTGTTTTTTGATTTGTTCTTTTTTTTTAATTTTAAGAGTGAAGAGTGGGATTAAAATCTGTGTACAATAACTGTCAGCAATATTTTAAAATAAATGATCTTGCAAGAAACCTTAATGTGAATTGTGGAAGCAATGGGCAAGACTTGCACCCTATCTGAAATTTTTTTGTGCCATTGTTATGTCTGGTATATTAGTGTACCATCAAACCTGGGAATATTTATTTTTAATGGCTGTGCAATAGTGTACGCAACACTATCACCTCTGGGGATATAGGACCGTGACAAATATCAGACTACAACTATGATGGTGCTATATTTTTTTCCAGTAGGCCATAAGCCTTTGAAAGCTTACCTGGCCCTCACTGTCTTTATAACAACATAGTCCTAGGAGATCCATTAATATTTTTTTTTCTACTGGATGATAAATATAACCATACAACTAGCCTATTTTACAGCATTATGCATCTTATCATTGAGCTAAATATAATAGGAAAAAGCCAACCAGTTTGTACATCAGTGAGATGAATCTTAGTAAGTATTTAAAAAGCATTTTGTGCAGAAGGCTTGACTGTACAGAAAAAATGAGTTTCTGTATTTCCTCAGGTAATTACTTCAGTTTGGATGTTTCACTGGAAATGTTAATGCAACCCACACTTCAGTTAGTCTGCCTAAAGTTTAACAACAGGGCAAAAACTTGTCCCATACACTAGAATCTCTACATAAGTTACTATTAACTAACATGTTGAGATCTGTTGTTGAAGTAAGACGTTGCAGAGAACACAACGTTAAGGAACATGTAACCTGCTTTGATCTCTGCTTTAGACAAAATTTGCAATCAGTACAAATGCTTTCTAGGAACTTGCGCCTTGCAGCAAGTCAACAGTAATGTTTTACTGTGGAGTTATGGTTTGTTTATATACAAATTAAAGCTCTGATCCTGGTATTTGATCCATATTTGATCATCCTTAGGGCTTCTTGGAAATCTTTCAAAGCCACAATGACCTGTCTGGATCCTAGTGGTAGGGTAGGAACTAAATGTCCAATTCTATAAACACCATAAACAATAAACTGAACTACTAATACCCTGGAAGCACACAGAAACCGGTGGGATTATTCACACAAAGGGTTAGGTGTGGCTGAAGGAAGGAGCCCTGATTTTTGAATACTGATATTCCAGGTTTTTTTATTTTTATTTGACAGTCGAAGCATTGGCTTAATGGAATCTTGAAATCAAGTTACTTATCTGGACAAAAGGAGAGTTTGTTCTTTCGTTCTACAACAAGATTATTTTATGGTTAAGGGACAGTAAGTCAGTGCAACTGCTAAGCCTTTATCCTCATATGTGACATAATAAAAGATTCTGGAACTGTCACAGTGTAAAACCATATTTTTGGCTTAGCTTCATTTGGAAGTTTACAATTTTTTATGCTTTGTGTTGCTGTGTGATTTTTGTACTATTGGTGGCTAGTTTTGTCTGAATAAGCCTTTTGGGATTATTGCTTAATGTTTTGATTTTATGATAGTGAAGCTTGTATCCAGTGTTTCGCCAATTAATATTATATGCTTGTTAATAAAAGCAGAGAAACTAACTGAAATACTGTCAGGCTGGAAGTTATTGTACCATTTCCTCCCAAGAACATAAGGGACTAGCTGCCATAATACTATAGTGCTGAACAAATACAGCGGGATTGAAACAGTCGTGGGGTGGCATTGCACTGGCATAACCAGCCTTTTTCTGAAAACACAAGCATGGCCCAAAGTATGACTCCACTGCACAGAACGGTCACGTGTCTGTGACAAGTGTGTGGCAAGTAACTGCCAGTCAGGAAGCTAAATGGCTTCAGCCACAGGGAGGAGAAACAGGGTTTCCCTGATGTCTTCCCATGTCTGCGGATGGAAAGGAACTTGCCCAATCTGTATGTGCTACTGTCAGTCTCATCCTTAACTGGTGATGTTGATGCATGGGGGACGACTGCAGCATTCTGGAATGCAGACAGTCACTTAGATACAAGACAAATTGGAAAACACATTCTTATTTTATGTTATGTTACTTTGGTGAGCTGATGGGAGGGAAAAAAGGTCTCTTACTTACAGGGTAGCTTTGATTAATGAACGGAATGTTTTCCCTTTGAAAAAATTGTGTGGTATATTGTGGTATTTGGCATTGGTGCTTGCCCTCTTCATGACTTCAAGAGCTTTTTTTCTTCAAGATCCTTGAGATTTATTTTAATACCTGAAAATATCAAAGGTATGGGGGAAATTTTAGGTAATTGAAGTGCCTAGTTGAGATAATACAGTAAAGCTGCAAAGCAGATGCTACAGTAGTAGCATATTTTCTTGCAGTATCTACATGCAGTAATGCAATTTTATAGCCTGTGAACTGCTCTATACATACTGACAGGGCTGGAAGGGCTCTTATTCCTGCTCTTGCCTTGTTAAGAACTGCCAAGTCAGTGCAGTCAGGGCGTTATTCATGCACATATTTCTTACTTGCACTGATAGTACCAATGTATAATTGTCCTGAGGAAATAAGGTGTTTGACACTTACTAGCTTCATTTAAATACCAGCACGAGAGACTTGATGCAGAAAGGTCCCTTTGCCTGTATATAGTCACTTAAAAGTGAATAAATGTTGTGACTAGTTGAGCAAGCATTACATTTTGTAAATATTCTATGCTCTCATTATTAGTGGTTCTAACATTTTCCTGAACTTTGTAGTATTGGTTGCTTCCATCAATCTGTGAACTAACAAGTGATGGTCCTGGCTCAGCCTGCTTCTTTCCTTCTTGCATTGTCAGTAACTATTACAGGAGTCAAGAGAATATGTGCTTGAGCAGAGGGCTTCTGTTCCATGGGAGTGTGGTTACAGATTTTCTGACCTCTGTAAATGCTGGAGTAGTTAAGAGATGACAGAAGCTTTCTTCTCCTGTGCAAGGAGAAGTACATAGTGCTGTACACAAGTTGTGGTCTCTTTCATTGGCACGTATATCATGAAGAAAATGCTCAGGTTTGCAGGAGGAATGACTTACATGTATACCTCGCTTCAGGAATGATTAAAGCACTGCCATCACCATGTGTTGTGAATGTGACCTTTGAAATGGTTGTGGCAAAAATTGTTTTGCAAGTCAATGTTTTTTATTGTCCTGTGTAAAATATACTTGTAGAAATTCAGACTGTTCTCTGGCTTTGATTTGGACAGAAAAAATAACTTCTTCAATGTTTTATCTTTTATTAGCATTATTTTGTGTTAGTTTGGAATGAGTAATTTAAAACTACACTGCAAAACCTTAGTTCAGTTCCATCATGTATTTCTGTTGTTATCTCCCCTCGTTACCTGAACATGGTGCTAATCTAATAGCTAAGAGTAAAAACAATCCAGTTTGACTGAAATTCCCAAAACTCAAAACAAGAAATTGCACTAATAGTCATGTTAGCTAGACATGAGAGCATAAACCTGGCCTGCAGCTAGTAGCAGCCAACTGCATTTTTTTCCCCAGAGGTAATTCAGCATGAGAAAGCTCTTAACTGGTATTTCTTGCTTTATATATAACTTATATTTTATATATATATGAAGTTATATATATATAACTTTATATTTTCTTATATCAGTGATTGAGTATCCTGCTATAAAAATCAGTTCTTACAAGTGTACTTGTACAACTTACTACTTACTCTTTTTGTGCAATAGCTTCTTTGGGCTTCCATTGAGGTTGGAGCAGTCAGAAAAAGTAATCTGTATTAATTGAATATGTAAACTTAAGATAGATAAATGCAGCTGTTCAATCCCTGGTGTAGACACTGTCACTCAGCATTAATTTGATCTCAACTCAGCTAAGCTTAATTCAGTACCACATCTGAATTGCACCTTTATGTAAAGAGTTCCTGCATGTCTTTAATTTCCAGCATCGACCTTTTTTACTTTTTTCTTTACTTGATTATTATTTTTTTAAGCTTCCTTTTGATTAGCTTTTCTGTGAGAAATTCAAGCAGTGAATTTCTCCTTTTCATCCTTAGTGGAGAAAAAATGTTTATGGGAGTACTCTGAGAGATTCAGTAGTAAGAGTATGATGTGTGCTTCTATGACTGTCCCAGAGAAACCAGAGACTTTCCTAGCACCTGTGCCAGCTGTCATGTAAAGCCTGGTTAGAGCAGGGTCAGGCATCTGAGTGCGTGTCTTTGCTTCAGACACTGCCTGGCTTCCAGGTAAAGAGCTCCCTGATCACATTGGAGTGCAACCCACAGGCTTTTGCATCCAAGCAGCAGCCCCACTCAATTTCCCCAAGGGCGGTGGAAAATAAGCATCTTGCTGCTAAACAAATGATGAATGAATATGTCTTGTGGGATTCTGAGTAGCTGTGGGACAGAGGATGGCCCATATAACTGAATGTTATAAGGATGGGGTGTTTGGGAAGAAGAGGCAGGTGGTGCAGGAAAGATAGTCAGGATCAGTTTTGTTTGTACAAACTGTATACATAGGTACTGATGATAGTACAAATTATACATGGTTGTCTGTCTTTTGTGATTGGAATTGAGAGAAGAGGCTGGTTTTACTACTAATGAATTTTCCCCACATGGAATTTTACCCATTCATGGAAAGAGGTGGGAACTGTGTGTAGACTAACAGACTAAGTGTCTGGAAAATGCAAAATATAATTATTGTGGCGGTGGGTCTGAAAGAACAGCCACTGTTACATAATTAATAATAGACAATTTGAAGGCTATTTGTTATTTGTCAAAGGAAAAACAGTTCTACAGGACATTCCTGAAGGCTATCAGGAAGGGTTGAGCTGCCTGGGAAGCACTGAAGACTATGCTTAGACAACACAAAAAGCACACAGTTTTCAGTGTGTGTTTGTGATTACTGAAAAGTTATGTGTTATACATGTGTAAAGTAATTACCTAATTGGAAAGAGGCATGATGGAATGTGTTGAATATGTCTTAATTTTCCCTTGCAAGTTGCTGGGTGCTGAGCATGCATCATTGCAAGTGTCCTGGTGACCCAGCTACCCTAATGCAGAAGCTAGTACAAGAAGTCCAGTGTTGAGTTGTGTGGCTGTGAAGGAGCTATGTCCCTGGCTAGAAACTCTGAGGTGGCCAGTTGCAGATTGTGGGGAAGATGCTGTGTCATGGGGTATTCCAGGATCGTTGGAGCACCTCTACTGTAATGAAAGAACCAGTGGGAGAGGCGAGCCCTGGAAATAACTAGAAGTGCATCCAAGGATGGATACAACACATAGCTTGATGGATGGCCACTGGCCAGGCAGCATGAGGCAGAGAAGCCATATCTTTCATAAAATGGGATGCCACAACATCAAAGTGACAGCTAGGGTGCAGTCATTAACTGAGAAGTTAATGGTCCACCTATCCATCTGCCCTCTGGCAGATCAGTTCTATCAGGGATGCGTGCAACTATTCTAAACTTAGAACTGATCCACAGCTGCTGTCAGTTAGAGCCCTGCCAGCAGATGCTGGCAGGGTCTCATGGGAGTCTAGGAAGAACAAGGCTGCCAGATTTCAACATGAAAGCAGGCTCAGCTCCTGTGTTGAAAGTCCTCATAGGTTTATACCATGTTCAGGCTCCTTTCTTGTTCCACCTTTTAAAAGTCTTCTTGGTCTTAGACTCCAGAAATTACTCTGCTTATTTTAGAACTGGATTTTCATGTCTTAGCTGCAGTTTTCCTTTCCTTAGCTATCAAAGAACACTTTAGTTAGCTTTCCCTTATCTCCTTCTGTTTCACTTTAGGGAAGCTTGTATCACACAATGGCAGCTCCTTCAAATGTTGGGGTGCTTTTTTGGTTTGGTTTTTTTGTTTGTTTGTTTGTGGGGGTTTTTTTGTTTGTTTTTTGGTTTTTTGTTGTTGTTGGTTTAGTTGGGTTTTTTTGTTTGTTTGGTTGGTTTTTTTTTCTGTTTGGTTCATTCAGGAATTATTACTGGGAACAGGACCCCAGAACCCTGGGACCAAGCAGCTGGACCAAGATACAGTGCATTTGTAATCTGAGTTGCAGTACAGAAGCAGTTATAAATTTCCTTATAACTACAGAGACTAGACATCTGCAGAGAAGTGGATGGGTAGGCAGTGGCTGCAGATAATCTGATGCATACTAGTGACAGTTAATTTTGTCACACATACACTTGATTGTATGCTAATACATCTTTTTCACCATAATAATTGTAATTCAGGAAGCCTCTTAGTTTTGTCCTCCACCACGCTTAAGCCCAGGTGCTTGCTGATCTTTGTGAGCTATTGGTTTCCCTTGAGGCTTATGCATCTGTTGGTTTTGGTTTTTTTTTTCTCTTACTGTGCAAAATGTTTCTGTTCCTTGCCAGCTGGTGATCCATTTGTAGCTTGCTTTGGAGCAGCAAAAGACATCCATGCCATGTAGCAAAAGAACAAGATGCTGAACTGCACTTCACTTACAAAACTGTGTTTGTTGTCAGTGTTGCTTCCTTGTAGCACAGCCAGATTTCAGGCTCAGTGAAGCTTGTTGAGTATCATCAGCATCCTCTGCTTGTTAACACAGGAGAAAAGCTGTCTTTAGCTGCCTTTCTTTAACTTCATCATGCAGTCCTGCTTTCGAGTTAGTCACCGTTTATCCCCATCTTTCTTAATCTGCCCCTAAACTGACCAGTGGAGTCCAGTGTACTAAACTGTGCTCAATTCCGGGAGCTTGCTTCCAGGGGAAGAGGTTGTGCTCTGATGGCACCAAGTGAGATGCATATGCTTGACATAGCAGAAAGTGGACGAAATAATGGATTTTAGTTTATTTTGTTAATCAATTAACAGACTGATAGAATTGGTGTTTATGGATTTAGGGAAGAGCTAAGTTTTGAGAAACACAGCCTCTTCTATCTCTAGATGAAACAAAAGTTTAGAATTGGCAACAGTAACAAAAAGTGCAGACTGCACCAGCTTGTGTGTATGTCTGTGTGTGCTGGGGCCTCTGAACTAGACATTCATAGGAAAAATTTAATTGGTACAAGGTGGATCCCTCCAACAGCTAAACGCAGACCCCTAGTCTGCCTGGTAGCTGGCTTCTAGATCCCAGGCTCTCCAGTTGCTGTCACTTGGACAGACATGCCTTGGAGGCCACAGCTCCACTGCAGTTGCTGATACAGATCATCACGCATACAGAGCTGGCCAGGACTGACCCTAGTGCCATAGATTACCCCTCTGTGGTCTCATTCCTAGAGACTTACAGGCAGCCTCACACAGGGCCGTTGCAGACCCACTCAACCCTTGTCCTGGGCCACTTCACCTATTCACTGACTTCTCTGGCTTGACCTTCACTAGTGCTCACACGCTCACTCGCACAGCCACGCTCACTGCCACTGCTGGCACCCAGGCCCTCACAGACACATGTGCACTCAGAACAGAGCGCCCTGCACCCAGGAAGGAGTCAGCAAGGAATTCACTATGAACATAGGACAGGCACTGGGCAGGATCATCCACAGGGCCTGGTTAGACATGAGTACTGAGTCATCAACTATTTTACACAAGACTGGCCCTTTTAACTCCCTCACGTCTTTTTTTTTCCCCTATGTTTTTTCCTCCCCAAATCACCTAAGCCTCTCCCTTTTCCTGCCTTTTAGTTCCTCCCTAAACATCACAAAAGAATTCCTGTGCAATTCAGAACTGCTTTTCCCCTGCATCCCATAATATGTCCTACAGCCTTAGGCAGCAAAACCCCTCAGGCACCTGCTCTGCAGAGCTGCTCCTGATGACTCATCACAGTAGGTATGGAACCTGGACATTGGGCTGGTGGTTCTCCTGGGACAGCCCTGGAAGGGGCCAGACAAGGTTCCTCAGGAGCCATGCGCCTTTGTGTTCCTCTGAGCTTGTGGACACGGGCCTTTGTGGGCTGGTAACTCCTATGGTGGACCCGGGAGCAGCTCAGCATCGTACTGTTTGCCCCCTACTAGTGTCTTTCAGTGCTCTTTTGTGTGTACGCAGATGAGCTAAAACTATAAGCACATAACCTAACAACTATGTGTTAAGTGAAGTGACATTCAAAGACTGAGGCATGAGGTCCAGCCCATGTTGCAGTGTCAGGGCCTTGCCAATCTTGGGCAACGTGCATCTGACAGGAGAGGCATTTACCTGAGACAGTAGAATGCTGGTGGAGTATGAGGTGGGCTGTATTAGCAGGTCTCACAGGGCACGTGCAAGTAAGGCAGAGTTGCATGGGATCTCCTGATCCCACAATTTGTGTCCCCTAGAACCAGCTTAGAGAACGCCATCTTGCTCAAGGCTCCCTGGGATAACCATGATACAACTGAAATGCCAAATGATGAGGTCAAATGCCAAAGTATAATGTTTAACTACAGTACAAAACAAATTCTGCATTCCTACTCCTTTGCCTCTGCTGCCTTCCACCAGCCTATTTATTTTTAAAGAGCAGTGATGCAAATGACATGGCTATTAGTGAGTTCCTTTGCTTTCAGGCGTCTCTAGGACTGGACATGAGAAGCAAATAAATGTCCTCCAAGGGTACTGCCTCTGTTCAGAACTAAAGAGAGATGAAAAAAGATCCTCCTGGTGCAAAGGTGATTCAGTTTTGCTGTTGTGGATGTACAGAAATCAGGAGAGGACAGATGGTTGCAGGCCTTGCCCACTTCTGTTGGAAAGGCGAGACAGGATGTCACTGCTGCAAATCATCCTTGCATGGATGATGATGAAGCATGGTCTCAGCTCAGCTGCATGCGTGGCAGTCAGACTTTGTGGTTACTCTGCAGATATGATGTCTCCCAACACGCAATTAACCATCTGTTACACAACTTTGTGTTTTGTGAAAAAAGCACTTGCCTGGTGTTTATCTGAGGACAGTCAGCTAGGTAACCAGAGACAGGATGTGCCAGAGCCAGGGATGGGGCCCATTTCCCTCATCAATTTGCCCAGTTGCCAAACTGTCACCATTTGTCACAATGCTGGTAACACACCACCACCTGTTCTTCGTGCTGCCTGATGCCATTTTGAATAAGCTATTGTCTTGTTTTGCACCTGTGACCCTGAAGCTTATACATTTTGCAGAGAAGTGAAGGCTGGGCAGGCAGGTCCTGCGTCACAAACATGCTGCTGGCCCTATGGGGATGTGTATTTTGTCTCATGGCTCAAGCACCACCAAGTTCTCTCAGCTGTAGTATTGTTTTCACCACTGATCCTTAAATCAGGTAGCTTTCTCCCCCTCCTCCCCCTTTTAAAAATTATTTATTTTGAAACTAGATTATGAAATTTCCAAGGCATTTTAATAAACTTTTTTTGAAGCCCCCACCTACTTTGTAAGGGAGAGATGAATGACTTATAAAACTTTCCCAGACATGCTTCTGTTAAATACTTCCTGTGAGCAGGAATTTGGCAGTGTGCCTGCCTGCTTTTGAGCTCCTGAAGCACTTTAAAGAAAACTATTTGCTGTTACTGAATTGCAATTCTTCTTTCTTGCAAGGCAAGAGAAGCCTTGGAGAGAAAGCTGTGAGTAATGCTTTACAATTGTGAGACTGTGAACAGGACATTAGGAACTGGAATACAACGGCTCAAAGGAGCTCACAGCTGATGTAAACTCTCTGATGTCAGGATGAGAGGTGTTATTTCCCAGTTTACTTGGCACTTCCTTCTGTGGTGCACTGCTGTGGCATTCAAGTTTAGGGTATTAATGGCTTTTCTGGTTCCAGTCTTCATTGGCATGCAACATTTGTTTTTAGCTCCTCAGGAATCTGTAGATTAGATTTATTTCCACCTATCACAGACTAGTCAGTGTTAAAGATTCTTTCCCCCCAATAAGTGACTATTGTAGTTTTCCAAATAGCTGTGTAACAAGACAAAAAATGCTAGTTGCCCAAAAATACTGAAAAACTTTATTTTTCTTTTCTTTTTTTTTTTTTTTTTTCTTTTTCTGGAAAGAGAGTCATGGAATGAATCAGAAAGTTCTTACAGTGGGTCTACATCAGTCTACCAGTGTTTCCCTCAGTCTCAGTGAGGAGACGTATTGATGCAGCTGAGCTCTACTAGGAAAACGAGCATATGCAGTAAGTATCACTTTCACTGCCAGTACTGTGAACTCCACCAGCATTAGTGCCATCTGCAACCCTACAGGATCTTAGGTATCGCTGTTTGCAAAGATGAAACACTGATGGCCAGAGCTAGAAGAATATAGATGACATTCTACTTGCGGGGGCTAGAGGGAGAGTGGGTAGTGAATGTAAAGTTTTTATGATCTGAATGAAAACCCAATTCCAGTCTGAAAATCCAGTCTGTAAAACTCTTCCAACCTGTCTAGGTGGCTGAGATGAGATTTGCTTTGCTTGTGATGGGAATAGGACTCTAGCAGAGGAGTAAGTAGACAAACACCCACAAGGAACAACGTGTATGCTTCTATTCGTGAGGGTTTAGCACAGCTGCAGTGAACTAGGGCAGATACTACATCAGAAGCAACATTAAAGGTTGTAAGAAAGTTCACATGTATGCGACTCTGGGTGAAACCTGCTAAAACACAGCTCAGATCCAGGCACCTTGGATAAATGACTGCTATCTTTTCCTGTAGTGCAGCACAGTAAAAAGATATTTTCCTCATATCTCTCTCTCTCTCTCTACTACGTTGTCTTTTCTGTGTTAATGTCATAGCATATTGAAAATAGTTTAATAAAATATTGCTCTGGAGAGACCTGTGAACTCTAAATATAGGAATCCTATGACCACCCATATTCCCCTGCCCTTTCGTGGGATAATTCCTGGAGGTCACTTAGAAACTAAGCTATATTCACATTTCTACGAAAGCGTTGAAGAAACTTCCAGGGCGGAGTGCAGCAAGGAATGTATTCCACCATAGTACTGTAGGCTGCATAACCTGCAATCTCAGAGTCATCAGATTCTAAGCTGGGAAAAAACCAGCACGGAGAGTGGGGTGGTGTGAAGATCCTCTAGTCAAACTCTGTGCGGGGAATGGGAACTCATGGTACTATGGACTGATCAGCTGCATTGTTGTTACCCTGAGTCAACACTTTCTTATTTTTTGTAAAAATTATGCCCTTAGGCTGAACTTTGCTCATTATTAAGTCATTATAATACCAAAACACATCTCCCTCCTTTAGGATGGGATTTACCTGCCTCCAATGTGCAACCACTCCTCACTCAGTCTGCGCTCTGAATTTTTGCTGCTCTATACCTTTAAATGCAAAGTGAGTGAATTTTACACCAATCATAACGAAGGTGTGTATGACTGGAGTCACTCAAGCTCCACCTGAAAGGTAAAAGATAGTATAAAAATGGGTTAAGTGTAGAGGGATGTTAGGGAAGAGAAATTGCAGAGAAATCAGGAAGACACCATCATGAACCATTGCTGAGTTCTGGGACCAGTTGATGGGTTCAGTTGCTCTTCCTCGGCCTAGAGACGTCTATTAGGTGAGATCCAACCATTGGCCGTACCGAGTGCTTCCCCAGGAAACTTAGAAATATGGAGTTGTTTTATGCTACGATATTACTCAATTTTTATGTGGTGATATTGCATGTGCTTCGCAGACAGTGTACTATTGCCAGCAATCCAAAAGAATCTGCAATTCTGTTGCCTTAATAAACTGCACTATTCATTAATCTCGCTGTGAGAGTTCTCATTGAACATGACCAAACTCCTTAAATCTGACTCTGGTAGTTCATTGAGCAAACTAGACCAAAAGTGCATCATGCCATTCTGCATCTGTAATGGTGATAGTTCAATACATTGAATACGACCGGACCTAGAGTGCTGAATTAAGCATCACTCAGAATCTAAGCCCAGCATCCCCCAGACTCTCTGATATCTGAGGATAAGATGGAATGCAAGGGGGTTTATTTTCTGCCAAACTCCTTTACACTTGAATGCAACACCGTATCATTTATATGTTGCCAAACTCCCTGATCTAGTCAGGGCAGTATTTTACTTTGTAAGAGTATACAGAGGAGAAAGCGTCTGCTCCTTTAAGTGTACCTGATCAAGGACTTTTTCAGTGCAAAGCATGTTAATAATATCTGAGGATAAGATGGAATGCAAGGGGGTTTATTTTCTTCCTGATTCCTTTACCCTTTAACGCAGCACCTTTAAATATTCGAGTGAAGATTTTTGGCTTGCTGCCAGAGGTGGCTTTCCTATGGCTAAAGTGGAGAGATCCTAAATTGGCCCTCACCAGAGGACCATGACTGGCACAATCCGAGCTGAATGGCTCAACCAGAGCTGAGGGCTTAGGTGTGCCGACTATTTGTCTGTGTTTTTCTCATGCAGCTTTTCTATCAAATTACTTTGGATATCTGTTCATATTACTGAACTCTAATGATGCTGTCTGAGACTCCCTTAGCTTTCTGACATCTTCCTCCTCACTTGTAAGTATCTGAGGTCAGGGTTTTTGTACTTCTCAGCTTTGCACCTTGCAGGTCTCCAGCAGGAGTGTTACTCAGGACAAATGAAAGACTGTGCTTTAATTCTTGGAAAAAGAAAAAAGAAAAAAAAAAACAAACAAACTTGAATGCTTCTGGGGTGGTCGTAGGTCCTTTGCCAGGAGGATATTTAATGAAGTAGGGTGATACAGGTGCACCAGCATCACGTACTGTGATGGCTTAATTCTCTATAATGTGGTGGCGGTGCTCACTGCTTCAGGAAGAAAAATATTTTCTGGAAAGCCTCTATATAACCCTGAGATTTCATAAGTGCTTAGCTCAAATTCCTCTCCTTGTGTGTTCAGCTTTGCTGGGTGTGGAATTAAGTAGTACTTCTCTAGGGCAAGAATAATGGATTATAGCTGGCGAAGTAAGTACATGCTGAGCTTCCCACAGGCTCTGAGTGCACTAACAGCAGTGTGGCAGCTACCTGATGGCTTTTCAAAGTGACAGCCCTTTTAGACAGTCTAGAAGTGTGCTCACAGTCAGGAGTGGACTGTTTGTGTTGTATGGCAGGAGGTAGGGTTGTCATTTATGGAGCACTCAAACTAATGGCTGTTTTTATGATATACCTCCTCCTGGGTTTCATTACAGGGCTATACCTTGTAATACTCCCAAAAGCAAATTTTCTCAAGCTAATTGTGGGTTCAGTGGAACAGCGAATTCCACGAGAGCTGAGCTCAGTTTAATATGGTTTGATGTCTTCCCTTCAGCCTGGTCAGCCTTGCATTAGTCTTACCATTTTGTAAAACTTCTGTCATCTAGACATGCTCTTCTTGTGCAGTCTGTGAGCATGAAGGTACTTCAATGGACTTGGCTCACTGGATACAGTATCAGACAGAATGAATGAGACTGAGGACAGAACAAGCGGAGCTCTCATGATCTGCTACTTGGCAGTAGGCTTGGAGGTAGTAACATGAAGCTGAGCTTTTCCAGCTCTGCAATAGAAACTGATTGTGGGTCTAAGTCAGATTAGTCCTGGAGCTCTGGATCATTTTAGAGCTTTCATGGGCTTCCTGGAGCATAACCTGAAGCTGAAAAATATGCATTCTTTGCCTGAGGGAACCAGCTGTGTCTGCAGAATGCTACATGGTGACATAATGAAGTATTTCAAGGGCATCTCAGATGGCTGGGCTGGTTATAAACAGAACTAGAGGAAGCTGCAGGAAAGTCACATAAACGACCTGAAAATCTCCTCAGGGAGATATTTTTAATACCCACCCACTGCAGTTTCATTACCACCATCTATCTTACATTTGGAGAAAGACAGAGGTTACATTCTCCAAGTATTTGTAGGACTCTAAGAAGCAACGCATACAAGTGATTAAATATTCCCCATGTCTCTTCACATGCAAATATTTCTTTTTTAAGTCTGCAGCTGACCATTGCCTACTTTAGAGAGACATTGGAGGACTGCTGGATTCTGTGAGTTTTCACAGCTAATATCTAAAGTAAATTAGCTGTTGGCCCCAGGAAACATTCAATTTAGATGTCTGCAAATGCTTTCAGCTATGGGAAGCCAGCAGCAGTTCCTGGGTATTTCATAGTTCTGAATTTTATTTAACTTTCCAGAGGAATATTTGAAGCGATGAGAAGATAGTAGAAGGGAGTAAAATTCAGGGGGCTAATCTAGTAGTACATTAGCTTTGTAATGAGTAGAGATTCTCCCATCTGTCCTGGGGAGCTAGCTGGGGACATTTGAAGCATGCTGTAGCCTGGTGGCTGTTAAGCAAATTTATTCAGGAAAAGTAAATGGAGGATTTGGGACTGGTTGGGGTGCTCTCAAAACAGTTTCTGAAAGTTTCACTGGGATATGAACAAACTTTGAAAGGAGAATATCGTAATTTCTCCTGGTTCAAGTACCTTCACTTCCAGGTCTAGGACTTTAGCCCATTATAGTAGTGCATGATGGATGATTCCTGGACTGATTCCTGCCTAGGACAAGAAGTCTAGTCCAAATCCTAGTTTTTCTTACAGACCAGTAGTTGCAGAAGTGCAGTGATTCAACTAAACCAGGAAGTGGCACTGTTTGAAAGCAATGAGGAGGCAAGTCTGCTGTGCAGCCCCTATAAAGGCAAATTCACAGACGGATAATCTGATGGGACAGTGGGATCGAGCATATGTCCTAACTGCCAAGGCTGCAAGTTACCTTCAACTGTCACTACATGAACTCTGAACCAGAATGCTCTGAGGGAGTTGTGTGTATGTGTGTGACTTCCATTCAAGCTTTCACAAAAGGCATGTCATGACAGAAAGAATGAATCACCGTTCTCATCCACTTCTTGCCCTTCACAACATCTCCCCAAGCACAGATAATTCAGAAGGTTCCTTTCTGCAGTGTCTTTGAAAGGCTTTTTCTGTTTCACAACTTACAAGACAGAGGTGGCATATGAACATCCCAGGTTTTTCCCTTAAGGCTTCAGATCTTCTGGAAAGTCTGTTCATCTTTACCAAAAAAATCATAAATCAGAAATGCTTATGAGGGACTGACACCTGCAAAATTAAAGCTGTGTCTCAGTTTTTGCACTGTTATCTGGTGGGGATATCCAGTACTACTAAATGTGAGATGCAACATGGCACTGAAAAATCTGCAAAGTATCAGATATTGACTTAGATTTTCTTGGAGGGGGACAGAGGAGATTCTGCTTCAGCCCCAGCGAATGTTTATTTCACAGCTTCTCCTATTGTGGGCCAGTGAGATGAGACTTAGCATATACCAAAGTGATCAAACACCAGTCAGTCATCTCCAGTCATCTCCATGGAATTCCATCTCTTCATGGAATCACGGAATCACGGAATTGTCAGAGTTGAAGGGGACCTCTAGAGATCATCTGGTCCAACTCCCCTAAAGCAGGAACGCCTAGAGCACATTACTCAGGACTGCATCCAGGTGGGTCTTCAAGATCTCCAGAGAAGGGGAGTCCACGACCTCCCTGGGCAGCCTGTTCCAGGGCTCTGTCACCCTAACTGTAAAGAAGTTCTTTCTCATATTTGACTGGAACTTCCTATGTTCCAGCTTGAGCCCATTGCCCCTCGTCCTATTGCTGGAAACCACTGAAAAGAGTCTGGCTCCAACATCCTTCAACTCACCCTTTAGATACTTATAAACATAAATAAGCTCTCCCCTCAGTCTTCTCTTCTCCAGGTTAAAGAGTCCCAGCTCCTTGAGCCTTTCCTCGTAAGGGAGGCGCTCCAATCCCTTAATCATCTTTGTTGCTCTACACTGGACTCTCTCAGTAGTTCCCTGTCCCTCTTGAACTGGGGGGCCCAGAACTGGATGCAGCATTCCAGTTGTGGCCTCACCAGTGTAGAGTAGAGAGGGAGAATGACCTCCCTCAACCTACTGGCCACACTCTTTTCTATTCAGCCCAGGATTCCATTGGGCCTCTTGGCAACAACATTGCTGGTGCATGGAAAGTGTGCTATCTACCAGGACCCCCAGATCTTACCACTGCCTGTTTGGTCTCTCCCTGTAGCTTGATGGTAAACAGCCAAGAGATGCCTGCTAGAGGTAAGGCACCAGTAGATTGGCCATAGCAGAGCTTTGGAAGTCACTTGCTGTATTTCTTAGTGCTTCTGATGCCACTTAGAGCAGTGCTTTTCAGTTTGCTAAATTGAAGAAGGAATTGTCCCTTTTTTTTTTTTCCTTTCCTCCCTTTGCATTGTCTTTTAGACAACTATGCTCTAGGCAATGCTGTTCTTTGATAAGCTGACTGACATGTGGCTACTTTAGTTTTTCAGCAGAAAACAGGCCTTTGACTTGAGCGTCTCTGCAGTTGCCCAGCAGCTTGGCACTATCAGCAGCCAATGTCACCGTGCAGGGAGCTCCAGGGCCTGGCCAGCAGGCAGGTGCTGCTGGTGGAAGGTTGAGTAAAATTCCTCCTCTGTCATTACAGATTTGCAAATTCTTCATTCCATGCAGGTTGTCTGTGTTTTTCAGACTGTGGCTGCAAAGATTTAAGGTGCCTCAGTCAAAGCCTCTAACAGAAATAACTTGGGAGGTTTGCATGCACACTGGCATTGGTGGATTTCTCTTGTGTCCCTGTGCATGCTCATTATTCTTGGTTTCTAGGCCATTTCATTTGTTCATATCTGCTGTAGTATTGTCATGGGTTAATTGAACAAAAAAATCATATTAGATTTCTTTTAGAAAGGCAGCTGAAACTGATAGGTCACCACCCAAATAGCTAATAAATTAGGACAAAGAAAACGATTTAACCATTTCTGGGTAATATATCAAGTCTTCAAAAAATGATCCTTCTCATTTGGATCATGTTTTCATTAAATAAACCACCTTTTGTTAAGCAAAAAGCTGTGCAAAAGAGAAGGTTAATCATTTAGCTTTTAGTTATTAGCTTAGCTTTTAGTTATTTCAAAGATTTCAGTCTTTCTTGCTACATATCCATCCCTTACAGTTCTCATAAGAATCCTCATACCTCCTCTTGGGACAGTAGTTTATTTAATTACATATATGTATAACGGTAGTGCAGTGACTCATTCTTAGCTTTTCACTTTCGTACAACCTGCTTCGGGTGACGCATATTTCAGCACACACTTCATTTAAGACTTCTGATCCTGGCAACGTTACTATACGGGAATTACCTTACCCAGTTCTGGGGAAATCCTGCAGTTCCCGTCAGGGCTGGAACACGACCACTTCCTCACAAGACTCCTCCTTCTCCACCTGCGTTATGTCCCCCGCCCCAAGCAACCGCACTGTATCGCCGTAAAATTCACCTTTGACAAAATCGTGGTGCTTGCTTGTAACTTTAACGCCTTCCACCGGCCCCCTCCCCACCCAGCAGGCGGAAGCGAACGCCGTTCGAAGGGGACGTTCAGAAGAACGCCCTGTACCGTGACCTTGCCGCGGGAGGGCCGGCTGCGCCCACCGGCCCCTCAGGAAGGGCCGCGGAGGGGGCGGCGGTGTCGCCCTCTCGCGCCGCCCGGGGGCGCTCGCGAGCTGCCCGGCGAGCGGCAGCGGGACCCGCCGGCCGCAGCAGCGTGCCCCCGCCTGGAGGCAGCGACCCCCGGAGGCGGGTCAGCTGCCCGGGCTGTAAGCCTGAAGTTCTCCCTTCGGAAGGAGGGTTTTCGCCGCCGGGCTTCTGTGACCGGCAGGAAAAGCTGCCTTCGGCTGCCCCTGATTTATGCTGAGCGCTTGTCCAGCTGGCAAAATTGCCCCAAAATGCATTAGCGAAACTACTTCAGCATCGATCGATGGTTTTATTCCTCCCTTCAATGCCATTACTTAATTTTGCAGACCACAATGTCTGCCAAGTCAAAGTCAAACTGCAGTAATGCAATTTGGATGGGTAATAATACTAAAAAAACCCTCTCACCCTTATTAATATTCAGAAAGTGTCCGTTTGGTGTAATGCTATGGAATATACTAAAATATCTGTTAATTCAACACAGAATAAAATTTCTTCATCTAGATTTTATAATCCTGCAAACTTGTTGTGTATTTACCTTTTTTGAGAGTGCAAATCCTTGTCTCATTGCTTTATTAATGCAGAGAATGTTACTGCACACTTATCGGCTATCTTCTTCAGTGTAACTCCTTTACACCTTTGCTTTCCTTAGTCTGCTTCCAGAAGTTGGGTCAAAAAAGTGAATTACAGTTGCCCCAGGAGAGCCAGTCTACCTTGAAATTCATGCTAAATGAGTTTTCTGCAAGTGGTCTCATAAGTGTCTTCTTTTGTAATTAAACTTTTTAGCCTATTGAGACCAAGGAAGTTTTGCAGATGATTTTGTACAGGGTACAGTACCACTACATATTTTTTTTTCCTTATTTTTCTGTGATTTGTTACTGTTCTATGCCTTGGAAAAGTTGAGTATCAGAATAGGTGATTTTTAATCTACTGCCAAGCTCCAGGAAATGAATGAAATACAGTTTTTTACAAAAAGTTACACTGGACTTTGAACTTAAACATACAGTTCATAGGCTTACAGATAAAATGTTTTTTTTTCTGGCTAGGAATGTTGTTTGTCTTCAATTCTATGTTCCGGTATGGAATTCACAGTAGAGTGGATGGAATCCTCACATTTTCTATGGAGCTTTCTGGATCTCAGCCTGGACAAAACACAAAAAAAGAAGCTCAGAGGTGGGAATGACAAACGTTTTCTCGTTTTGACCATGAGGCTGATTTGGGAGAGAAATAACCACCATTTGCTAAGTTTGCAAACTTAATAAATACTGGTGAAGAGTTTTGAGTGGTTTTGTTTGGAGCCTTGTCTTCTCACCACAGAAATGAGTAAAAAGTTTGGACACAGGGAGGATTGATGGTGGTGTTTGAGCTGTTGACAGCTCTCTACGGGGGGGAGAGCGAGAGTATCATTATGACAGACTGAACTGAAAAGTTATGGGGTAATGACACCCCTGTCACACATCTGCGAGTTCCTTTCAACAGAGTGTGAATTTTACAGATGGGTCTAATGATATGGGGTGGCTCTGAGCAAAATACCGTATTTCACACTTCATTAACTATTGCTTGATGGATCCTTGGATTGGAGCATCTGAGATCCTGACATGAGTTTTGGCTAAAAGAACAATTTAGTGATGGCAGCCTTGGCTGAACATTGTGGCCAAAACTGCAGCAATCTGCAGTGGGCATGCCAGCATCCTCTTATTCCATCTCCAAAAAAGAGAGCAAGGTTGTTTTCACATCACCGAGAAGCCTTGCTCCAGGAACAGCTGGGCATGTCATGAGCTCTGGCTAGGGAAATTCACCCCAGTGGGGTCTCCTTGAGGAGAGCTAGGGAGTAACATTCTTTGGGTCTAGCTGTGCTAAAACATGAACTGTTTCTTTGCTCTGAATCCATAGAAGCTTTGCCACACGTGGTAAGCAAACTGTACCACTTTGGGCTGGTGCAGAATTAAATCCTTCCAAGGTTTGCAGGCTGGTGGACAAGGGGTCATAGACTAGCACTGCACTAAGCTCTCACTGGCTTAAAATTTTCCCCACCTCCCCCCTCACCATGCTGATGATGTTGTAAAATGTTCTTTTACATCTTCTGCAGACACAACCCTTTCCATCTTATGGAGACATGGCTGCCATTGGCGTTCTGCAGGTCTGCAGACCAGTCTTGGAGCCAAAAGCTGGGAAGAGGTTTCTGAAGAAGCTGTCACAAGGCCCTGCCTGTCTGCTCTTCTGTCTCAATGGGTAACAGATTACATCACAGTCCAAAAGAACAGTTCATAGCAATGTAACCTGGAATGATGCTTGGTATGCAGCCTAACAGTTGGAGCCACAAGTTGCATGATCCGTAATGTAATGATGCAAACATTTTGATTAGTCACCAACAGCTCTGTTCTGCCTGTGTAAGGCTCCTGAGACCAAGAAATTGGAGAGCTGCCTGGGATGTCTTTCCTGGAATTTATCAAGGGGAGGTGGAAAGAAGGCTACTTGGGAATCTTGATATTAACAAGGAAAAACTTTAATAAGCAACACCAAGTGAACATTTTCCCCTCCCTGACAAGGACCCTAACGTTGCAGTTTGATCCCTCAGATTCACTGCACACTGTGTGTGTGCAAGGCACACATGTGTTATGGGTGACGGCAAATAACTACAAATTTCTCTGAAAACACTGCAGGGGGGCTTCAGAAGATACCTTATCATTTAGCCTGTGCAGGTTTGTGATTCTGTCTGGCAACTGAATTTCATTTGTCATCAAGCTGATGAGCTCTGCTTGAATGTACATCCCTCCCACCTCTGTAAGGTAGAAAATCTGAGAGGCAGAAAAGGAAATTTTCCTGGTTCAGCTAGAAGAAGTAAAGATTTCAGCCTCCCTCATGGTAAGATAGCATATGTTATGATTTGTCCATTACTACTAACACAAGGTAGCGTAAATGGCACCTGAAAGTGAAGATAAAAGAGATGGAGATACCCCGTAAGACAGCGGCTCACATCCACTTCTGCTTTAAGCCTGTCGCTGGCACAAGCTAAAACAATCCAAGTGGAAGACCTTGAAACTTTTATTGGAAGTGGGTTGCATAGCATGGGGGAAGACAGCTTGGTTTGTGGTCAGGCTGCAGCCAGAAATTGTTCATAAGGCATGGAAAATGAGCACTTTGAGGTTAAATGGAACTGAATACTTTTTTCTTTAGAGGAAAGTATGAATAAGAGTCATTACTTGATTGCAGTAATTACAAACCTTACAAAATGGCATAGCTTAGTTAGGGTGTTGATGAACCCACCGGAACAGCACTATTCCAATTTGTTTACTACAGTGTGCCAGAGCTGACTCTTGGCAGTATTACAATTATATTGTTTTTAATTATGTCCACCTTTTGACATTATTGATTTTGGTAGGTGATAGTATTCCAGCATGCTAGGCTTTATAATTATAGTCTATAATTAGGTAGGTTTGCACACGGCCTAGAAAACATGCTGCAAAGAATGACATCAGTGTTACCAAAGTTATTTAACCCTGTAAACTCCTCCTTCTTCCACCCATTCACTCTGTTTCCTTTATATTCTGTACTCCCTTCTCTAAGATACTGTGCTATGCTGATGATAAGGGATAAATGCAATGACAACATTTAATAGGTCAGGGAAGCAAGTTATACAGTTATACATTTATCTGACTGTAGGTTTATAGTTGTAGTGAGTTATCATTGCAACCTGTGCTTGTACCCCAGTTAAAACAATTTCAACTTCAGCTTTAGACAGAGCAGAGACAATCATTTGGAACTTGCTAGTGGGCTCTGGCAGATCCAAAACCCTCATCCTGTTGCTAAGGATGGTAGTGCTTTGCTCCTCATAGAAGCTTTACAGTTTTGTCAGCATAAGAGCTAGTAAGATAAGTTCAACTGACCTAAATTAGACAAAAGGTCTGGCCCTGGTCCAATATCCTGGTCAGCAGCTGATGCTAAGAGACAAGTATAAGAATGGGTCAAGCATGATCATTTCCTAGCACTCTTTTGCAGACGGCACATCTAAGTTAGCTGCCTGGAACTGGCTTTTGTCAGTAAATTTCTGCAGGTTGTTTTTTTTCATGTAAATCTCTGGCATCTTGTAGCAGGGAGTCTCACAGATAAACTGCATGTTTCAAAAGTCACTTTCTTTCATTTGTTTTGAACTTTTGCCAGATAGATTCCTCTCATGTTCCCAACTTTTTACTAGAGGAGACAGCTGAACATCACTCTCGATGAGATTCTTGACATTTCGTATATCTCCCCCTTTCTTGGTTCTTGTATCATAACACTCAGCAGCCAATACCTTAAGCCCCTCCCTCTGTTCCAATCATGTATAGGATACCTGATAATCCCTATTGCTGTCTTGGCACCTTTTGTAAATCCATTATAATTTCTTGAGTGTTAGAAAAAAAATTGCACAGAGCATTCAAATTTTATTCACTTATACAGGAAGATAATGATGATGTTCTTTCCGGGGTCTTCTACCTCTTTCATAATAATTCTGAATATGTGATGTTTTTGACTACTGCTGAGCACAGAGCTGGTGTTTTTGATGTATCACCACCCAAGATCTCATTCCTGTGTGGTTATGATTAGCTTAGACATCCTCATTTTATACATGAAACCGATAGTGTTTTCTCCCCACCCATGTGCATTATTTTATGCTTATCTACCTGGAATTTCATCTGCTGTTTTATTGCATGGTCACTAAATATTAAGAACTTATGCGGAGTCGGCTCTCGTCTGGATATCTCTGATTAGGCTAGTGAAATCTCTGACATGCCTACTTCTCTCCCTACCTTTCGCAGCTCATTTGAGGCTGTGCTGAACAGCAAAGGTCACTTATAGACACCTCCCTGGAGATTTTCCTCTGTTGGAAAGAAATTACTGCTTTCTCCTTCTCTTTATCTCTTCTCTTTTAACCATTTGTTTAAGTTTGTATGAGGACTTCAACCTGTTACCCCATGGTAGGTTAATGTCTCTTGAGGGCTGTGTTGAAAGCCATCAAAACTGTTTCAAGCTGGCATGTTTGCCAAGCCACCCCAGGAACACCAATAGGTTTGTAAGGCATAGTTTTCCTTCACAAACACTGCTAAGACCCATCCTCAATATCTCTGATGTATCCACATGCCTCCCAGCTCTGTTCACTAGAAGACTTTCTGCTAATTTATCTGATACAGACAACACGCTTGCAGGTCTGTGGCTTCCCAAATCTCATGACTTTTAGCTGTTGGTGACTTGGTGGTCTCTACAGAGGTCCCTAGTCAGTAGCAGAATCTGGACATGTTAACCAGGTCAGGTAAATACAGTTTTAACTGTGCACATGCTGGCAAAGAAAAGAAGGAGAAGCAGTCACATAGGCTCTTCATTGTCCTTTAGAGCTTTTGGTAAAAAGAAAGAGAAGAGCTTTCAGCTCTCTGCTATGAATTGCAGAAGAGAGAAGACAAAGGTTGTATGAAGGAACTTAGGTGAGAAATGTAAAGATGTTTAAGGATAATGGGAGAACTGGTACCAGAATGCTGCTTTTTGGGAAAGGCACACAGGTATCCACAGTCTGACATTTGGATAAACTAATGCAAAAAGTTGAGAAATTAGGAGAATTTCCACTTCCTTGTTAATAATTTATAAATAAGAGAAGCAGCAGCATAAAAGCAACCAAGCAGGGTAGCTTATTAAGTTGCAAAACAAAGTCAATTGCTTTGGCAAAGCAGCATTGATGATAGACTCATAGTGGTAAGGATATTTATCCCCAGTTATCATGGTGTTTGGTGGGTGGAGAACTGCTGTGGCAAATAGAAAAAATGATCGTTGGCAGTGCAAGCTTTTGTTTGTATAGCTAATTTTCTTCCTATGCATGAGCAAACACATGCTTGGGAGATGTGACTTGGCTATTAATTGCAGAGTTGCATTAAGAGTAGTTTTTGCATTCACCTTTGCCCATCAAGACTGCACATCCCATCTGCCCTAGGACGGCCTCAGTTGTTCTTGACATCTTGGGCAGCTTCCAACAGCTGCCGTTCAGGAAACAGTACATCTTGTGTAAAACCTTCCTGTACCATTCTTACCCCAAGAATATGACATTAAACCTTTTTCATAGTACAGAACTTGGCCAAAAGCCTAGTACAATCATAAGTAGTAATAGCAGAAAGTTATAATTTTAGGTGTGGCTAATAGAGCGAAGACTTCATTTTTGTAGAGGTTATAGAGACAGGAAAAAGTAATGATTGCTATCTTGAAAAGCCTATGGCCTAGAGATGCATTTAGTGTTCAACACCTTGTGATCATTTCTGTGTTTATATAATAGAAAAATGACAACCTTATCTCCAGATCATAAAGGCTTCCAAAGTTCTAAAATATAATGCTGTGAATTCACCCCTCTCCAAAGCTGTTATCACTGATTCTATAATTTTCTGCTCGGTTTTTGGCAGTGTTTGTCTCATAGTAAGAAAGGCATTTTCCTTTAGATGACTGAAAAAGAACTGTAAATCTTTCCTCTGCATATTCATTAGATTATTGGTGTATGTGTACAGATATATTGAGATTTCCTTCTCTCCCCTAAAAATCATACTTTGAGCTCAACATATGAATTTTTAGGGTAATGGTCCTGCTAGGATGAATTCACAATCATAGCCTTTTCATGACAGCATCTGCTCTTTTGCAGTTCCCAAGCCCCCGAAAATTAATAAGCTGAACCACAGTTCTTGATAGGGACCTCTACAGGTTCACAGTTTCCATCACTCTCCCCATGACAAGGCCCTGTGACATCCTGGAAACAGATGCAGAAATGCTCCTGTTTTGGCATGCCTCTTCATCTCCCTTGTTTTAAGAACTTTGTTGTGCTGTGCTCTAGTTTTAGTCTGAATTACCAAGTATGTGATTCAGAACGGCCTTGTTGCCCTTCTGGCAGTACTCACATGAGCTTTATAAAGCCGTCTCTGTGTGTTGTTGTGACACAAAGAAAAGGGCAAATGAGAAGAGATTATAAAGAAAAACTGCTGTGGTGCATGGACCAGCAAGTTTAGTCTGTAAATTAGGAGAAGATTATGAAGTCCTTTAAAAGAAGCACCATCTTATAATCAGAAAAAAAGAACCCAAAATATTTCTAGACTCTTTCTTTCTTTAATCAAATGGAAACCAGGAATCTTTGAAACCATAGCAAGAAAGGCAACCAAAGTGCAAAACCTGTATCTGCACAGGAGTTAGAGAGTGGGAGTTCACCAATGGAGAATGATTTTGCTCTTTTGGATCATCTCATGTCTTATCCCACTTGAAAAATAAAAATAGTTGGAGAGTTGATTGGAAAAAAAAAAGTCTTTTCAGCCATCCATGTATCAATGGGAAAAATGTATGTACTTCCCAAATCTTTCTGAAATTCATATAAACCACCTGAAAGAACTGGTAAAACGGGCTTGCAACCTACTTCTGTTATAGACAAAAAAACAAATGCTAATGGATAATAGGCAGCAAATTTCAGCAAAGCACTGAGAAATCCTTCTTCAGAGGCTGCACTGTGTCTAGATGCCGGGAGCTGGAGTCTCTCCTAATGTGCCTGAAAACTGTGAACCAGGAGTTGTCAGGTTGAGCCGTAGGAGAAACAACCCACAGGCATGGTGCCTTCTAGGAACAAAATCTTCTGGTTGTCTGTCTGTTGACAGAACTTTGTACAGAACAGAAACAAATGCAATATCCTGGCCCTGACTGCAACACTGTTGAGATGCCTTGACCATATGCTCAGCTTTCTTGATTACATGTGAGGAGAAAAAAGTATTTGCAAAATTCAGCACAAGGGTTCCTGCATTAAAGCAGTGCTTTTCCAACTGACAGGCAGTAAGGGCCCCATTTGACTGTGCCAAAAATTTCAGTATGCAGCTGATTGAGGAAACCGGAAAAACTTAGGAGGGCCAGGGACCAAGAGAGAGACTTTTCTGGAGACTCTGTGGGACTCTTTCAGCTAGGGAAGCCACTGAAAGTGGTTGAGAACATGGTTCCAGATGCGGATGTCCCTCTGCTAGAAAAACTGTTTTCAAATCATTTTCTTCAGTCTGCCTCTGCTGGCAGAATTTTCCTCAGTTAGAAGGTGACTTCGTTGATTGTTTTGCTGTTTTGGTAACACAGAAGCGGAACTTGTTATCTTAGGGTGCTCACTAGCAAGAAAAAGGATGCTGCTTCTCATCAAGTTCTTGCTCTTTTGGGATTGCATTATGGCCTGTAATGCTGCATGTCCTGGGAGCTGCCCTTGAAAGGGTACCTTCCCATGCTGGTTACTTGCAAGGACTGCGTGAGAATTTTTGGAGAGGAGGGGGAGAAATGAGTTGCTCCACTCATACAGCTTTTCACCCTATTGTGTTACAGGAAACATGTGCAGTTTATTAGCCATCATTTGCTGCACTGCCAAACCCCTGGGCTTATAAAGGCTTTAAATCAGCCTTTGCAAAGCAGCAAAGGAGTTGACTGGCCTTATCATCTGGGTAGGGCCTCTGTGAAAGAACTGAGACTGTGAAATGTGCTGCTCTTCCAAGAGAAAGGATTCGAGTAATCACAGTCCATGAGTGGTGTGTGCTTTTGTTCACCCCTAACCAATGTTGCTTCTTTCAAACCATGCTGGGTAAGTGCTTCGGAGCCAATTTTGTTTCTTAACTGTGTGGCAATAAGTAGTTCTTGATGCAGTTTCTGGGTTTAAGGAGAACCTGGAAGGCCAAAGCAGGCTGTGATTTGGAGAAGTTATGCATATACAAATTTTGATACAACTCAAAGCCTAGCTTTCTAATGTCAGCATCTGCTGTCTTGCAAAACTTGTAAGTGCCTGCTTCACTGTAAACTGAGGGATCAGTCTCATTGTGAAAAATGTTTTTTGCAATGAGACTAAGGAAGCAAAAATGAAAAACTTGTATCCATACTACCTTGCAATTAATCTAAACTCCAGTTGGAAGTGAAAGCCTGCTTCCTTTTTTTTCTCCATGTAATATAACTTGTCATCAGTGACATCAATAGTGCACAGAAATGGTTGAGTGGGTTTTGTGTAAAGCAGATTTTTTTTATTTGCTGTTATTTCTGTCAAATATTTCTCCCTTTCTCTATGTCACCAAGGGATGTTTCAAGATTACAGTGTTTTCTATACAATTAAATTTTCCAAGGTACTGTGCCTGTCTCCACTGATCTATGAAATGATGGTGATTTTAGGTAGCAAAGTTTGAGCTGGCCTGCCTTCTATGGAGCTTTTGCACACTGTAGCAACCTGCAATGATATTGGGAACGGATAGAAATAGTGCGTGATGTGGCCAGGGAAGAAGGCATCTGAAGGGCAGAGCTATAGCAGTCCTTGGGGACAGAGAGTGGGCTAAAATAAACACACAGTGAAGTTAGAGGGATCATGTCATCTGGGCTTGAGGAAGGGCTGAGTTCACTCTGGGTCTTCCTCAAGAACTGGTGTTCTGCAACGCCTTTTTTTTTTCTGCCTTGTGGGAATTTTCACTGCTTCATATTTTTTCCCCTCTGGGCTTAGAACAAAAATAAAGAGGTCTAAAAATAAACTATGGACTGAGAATAGAAAAAAGAAACCATCAGCCTCTGCACACACACATTTCAAATGAAGAAGTGAATTTGGAACCAAAATTGAGTTACAAACATTTTTAAAACAAAGAAAACTATAAACCTCCCATTTTCTTAAAAAGTCTTTGCAGGGACCACTGGCAGAAATTGAGCTTTTTCTACAGGGTACTGGAAGATGACTATTTTTGGGTGTATTTATCCTTCTTTGGGATCCTCTGCTCATTCCAACTCTTGTGTTTGGCTGACTGGTCCTATGGGACTAGTTCTTTGGTACTTGCTCGTTGGCTAGTTGATGTAATTATCCATTAATCTGCCATTAGTCTTTCTTGAGACTTGCACCAATATCCTCTTCAGGAGGAGATTTCCCCTCACTGTCATCATTGCCAGTGCTTTGTTTTACACTTTTCCCCTGAATTTTATGTTTTTAATGTGTCTGCCTTGTGCTGTTTGCCATGTGTGTGTGCAGATGTGGGGAGGTACTACCTCTTTTCCTGGCTGCCTCTTCCATGCTGTTTTCCTAGGGACACACAGGTGTTATTTTTGTTTGTCTGCATTTCTTATCCAAGTTCCTTTTCCTAGAGAGTTTCCAGCCTCACCAGGACTCTCCTCATTTCTCATCGCACTGGCCCAGTGGTGGTTCCCGAAGGAGAATTTTGAAAGTGTTGAGACTGCCGTGACAGAGTTGGGGTAGGTTGCACAGCAGAGGTCCATGCCTCTTTTTGTTGAGTTTTCCCAGCTGACTTCCTCTTGCTGTGTGGAGTTGAGCCTCCGTATGAGTGCACCCTCAGCAAGTTTGCTGACAACACCAAGCTCGGTGGTGCGGTCGGTCGATATGCTGGAGGGAAGGGATGCCATCCAGAGGGACCTGGACAGACTTGAGAGGTGGGCTCATGCAAATTGCATGAAGTTCAACCAAGCTGAGTGCGGTGTCCTGCACCTGGGACAACCCCAGGCACAAATACAGGTTGGGTGGAGAATGGTTGGAAAGCAGCCCTGAGGAGAAGGACTTGGGGGTGCTGGTGGATGAGAGGCTCAACATGAGCTGGCAGTGTGCACTGGCAGCCCAGAAAACCAACCACATCCTGGGTTGCATCAAGAGAAGTGTGGCCAGCAGGTTGCAGGAACCCCTCTACTCTGCATTCATGAGACCCCACCTGGAGTACTGTGTCCAGCTTTGGAGTCCTCAACACAGGAAAGACATGGACCTGTTGGAACAGGTCCAGCGGAGGGCCACAAAGATGATAGGAGGGCTGTAGAACCTCTCCTATGAAGACAGACTGAGAGAGCTGGAGTTGTTCAGCCTGCAGAAGAGAAGGCTCCAGGGAGACCTTACAGCAGCCTTCCATTATCTGAAGGGAGCCTGCAGGAGAGCTGGAGAGGGACTCTTTGTCAGGAAGTGTAGTGACAGAACAAGGGGTAATGGTTTTAAATTGGAAGAGGTGAGATTTAGATTAGATACCAGAAAGAAATTCTTGACTCTGAGGGTAGTGAGGCACTGGAACAGGTTGCCCAGAGAAGCTGTGGGTGCCCCATCCCTGGAAGTGTTTAAGGACAGGCTGGATGGGGCTTTGAGCAACCTGCTCTAGTGGAAGCATCTCTGCCCATGCAGGCGGTTTGGAACTAGATGATCTTTGAGGTCCCTTCCAACTCTAACCATTCTATGATTCTGTGATCTGCAGTTCACACCACAGTGAGGCATCATCTTCAGGAAACTCTGTGAAAGCTGCTGCTGCCGTTAGCAGAGGATCAGGTATAATAGGTTTCCTCTGCATGCCCCCTTAAGCAAGCAGATGGCTTTAGGGTACAAAGCTAGGAGAGAGGCATTACATTCAGTTATGTGGTCCTTTTTTCCACATCTAGATTTCTGAGTCAGCTTACAATGGTGAAGGATTTCCTACCTTCACCAGGACAAAGATGTCTGCTAGCAAGTGGTCTGTCCTAACTGCAAGTTGTACATTCCTTACTCACATTCTTTTTAAAAATATTTTATTTTACCCCTTAGATGTGTGCTGAGAGAAGACAGCAACTATGACCACTTGGTCTGTCTTTCATCATGCACTACATCCAAAACAGGCACAAAAGGCCTATATGTGACAAGGATTTCCTCAGGGAATTTGTGTATCATTCTGGAAAAGTTTTCTTCAGAGCCTCCAGGACTTCAAAGGGTTGGAGGGATGCTAGCGCATGAGTAAAGTTGTCCCATTATCAATCAGATGAAGTTCTGGAGAATTTGGCAGAGAATGGATATAGGCACACACTTATGACTAAGGACTTTTCCAATGCCCTGGCAAGTCAAATTTTATACAGGAGCAGTGTGAATAACATATGTGTCTCTAAATCCGTTCATTATGTACTTGGTAAGGGCTTTCATCTTAAAATTTCTTTATTAAGGAACATGTGAAAAAATGCTATCTATACTTCCCCAAATGGAAAAATGTTCTTCTGCCTGCTTTCCCAGAGGTGATTTATGAACAATATCACTCAGTTTCTTCTAAGTCAGATTTGCTATAACCTAAAACAAAGGCTGCAACATTTTATGGACAGATAGGGAAGATTTCAGCAATTTAGAGTACCTTAGTATCACAATTATACTGTTTATTGCTTATTACACTATTTACCAATGCAGTTATTGTGCTTTAATGCTGATGTGAGTCCCTCAGAAGTATCTGGTTTTTAAGCTTCTCTTCATTTCTTATGCAGTCTGTTTTATATTGCAGCAAAATTTCTGTCAGTTCTTGTGCTTGTAACGTTACGGTCTGTGAGATACAGCCCATACATTTCCAAACAAAATGCAACAAAGCTTGTCAGAATCAACTCTGCTGCCACAGCTAAAGTGGTCATGGAGAGAGCATCTTCAGGATGTGCACCATTTGTTCAGGGACAAAATTCTGGAAACTGAAGGGAGAGAAAAGTAACAGATATTAATGGCTCTGTGTACTCTGTTCGAAGCCCTGCCCAGGGATTTGTCTTTCACAGTCTCTGTTGTGAGTGATCTCTTGCAAAAATGGAAACATTTCCTTTCTCATCTGTTGATGCATTTCCTAATTTTTAAAATTATTCAGAGAGTTTTGGATAGAAATTGTCTAAAAGGAATAGAATTTGGAGTCTGTAAAGTCTCTCCTTCTTCAGCTGGTGAAGCATAAGCCTAGGCTTCTTGTACCCATGGGGCCCCAAGTCCCCAGCTTTTCACAGAATCACAGAATGATACGGGGTTGGAAGATACTTCTGCAGATCTAGTCCAGTCCTCCTGCCAAAGCAGGTCCACCTAGAGCAGGTTGCACAGCAACATGTCTAGGCGGGTTTTGAATGTCTTCGGAGATGGAGACTCCACCACCTCTCTGGGGACCCTATTCCAGTTTTCTGCCATCCTCAAAGTAAAGAAGTTCCTCTTCGTGTTTGTATTGAACTTCTTATGTTCAAGTTTGTGCCCATTACTTCTTGTCCTTTCAGTGAGCACCACTGAAAAAATACCAGCCCCGTCCTCTTGACACCCACCCTTTAAGTATTTATAGGCATTGATCAGATCCCCCCTGTCTTCTCTTCTCCAGACTAAAAAGACCTGAGTCCCTCAGCGTTTCCTCATCAGAGACATGTTCTAGGCCCCTAAGCATCTTTGTAGCTCTTTGCTGTACTTTCTCCAGCAGTTCCCTGTCCTTCTTGAACTGGGCTCCTCAGTTCAAGACACTGTATTCCAGATGCAGCCTCACCAGGGCAAAGTAGATTGGGAGGAGGACATCCCTCAGCCTGCTGACCACGCTGTTCTTGATGCACCCCAGGATGCCATTGGCCTTCTTGGCCACAAGGGCACATTGCTGGCTCATGGTCATCCTGTTGTCCACCAGGACTCACAGGTCTTTTTCCTCAGAACTGCTCTCCAGCAGATCAGCCCCACTGGTGCAGCACCCTACACTTGCCTGTGTTGAATTTCATCAGCTTCCTCTCTGCTCAACTCTTCAGTCTGTCCAGTCTCACTATATGGCAGCACAGCCTTCTGATGTGTTAGACACCCCTCCCAGTTTTGTGTCATCAGCAAACTTGCTAAGGGTACATTCCATCCCTTCATCCAGGTTATTGATGAATATATTAGAGGACTGGACCTGGTACAGATCCCTGGGGAACACTACTAGTTATGGACCTCCAACCAGATTCTGTGCCACTAATCATGATCCTCTGAGCTCTGTCTTTGAGCCAGTTTTCAATCCACCTCACTGTCCTCTCATCTAACCACACTTTGTAACTTACCTATGAGGATGCTGTGGGAGACTATGAACTGTTATGAACTTTCCAATGTACCATAAGGACCACAGAATCTGCAGTCAGAGAAAACTGGAGTTTAAATGCAACACAGACCTCAACATTTTCATATGGAGGTTATTGTTATTGAAGCCAGACAGTGTGTAGATAGGTGATTCTGTGGCAGATTAACAAACTTGCTGTTCGTCAATCATAAATAGTGAAAAGCATATTCATTATATGAATTCCCTTTATATAACCTCTGTTTAGTGGAGTGGTCTCAGCTTCGTCCATGTCATATAGGAGAACCAAAAAGTAAACAGTATGTAATGTCTTAGCTATTGAGTTACCAGTTTGCAGCTCAAATATGTGAAGAAATGGTATAGTTTATATGGAAGCAGAATTCAGAAACAACCATGATCATGTTTCTTTTCTCAGACCACCTTGGGGATGAGATGAATTGTAGAAAATTTCAGGCCAAAATGAGATAAATAAATCTGAGAAGTTAAAAAAAAAAACCAGCAAAACAATCAAACCAGAATGTGGTACTAGTAGTTGAAATACAGCATTGCACAATCCCAAGTCTTGTGGTTAAATGCAAAGCAAATTTCTCAAATAACTCAAATTAACCAGTTCAGCAGGAGGGCTAGACTGTATGTTCATTTGCAACCATGCTTTTAAAGATCGTGAAAGCTTAGGAGCCTCTTACGTGATTTGTGACCAAGAAAAGTTTCTGTAAATAGGAAGCTTGCTAGCAAGCAGGTAACTACCTGAAAGCAGGGCAGTGCCAAGGAGGTCAGTCTTGAAATTGTAAGTACTCAGTCCTTTGGGGGCTATGAATCTCTTCAAAAGTAGTAAGTTTAGATTAAAAAAAGTTCTATTCCACATTGATGAGGAAAAGTCCATAGGCATCAAGAGTGAATGCAGCTGATTTGTTGATAGAAGGCGCTGTGGAGCATCTTTCGAGCTGCCACACTCAGCATGTCTGAAATCTTGCAGGAGGAAGATACAGCTTCAAATACAACTGCCTCAGAACAAGTGCTTAAACATTGTGGTGGATACAATTTACTCAGTGCATGCCAATGGCAAATCAAATCCTACAGCAATGTCCATCCACTGCTTAAATTGGCAGGAATTCTACCTCTCACAAGGAGCCAAAATACTATCAGGGAGAAGGTCAGTTCTTTTGCAACTGGATTTGCACTGACTATGCAGTAAGAAGATACAGATCTGACCAGGAAATTTACTTTCCTGACTGTTTTAATGCTTTTGAAGTGTTTTGAAGATGAAAGTTCAAAATATTTGTTTTAGTCTTCCCTTGTTGCCAAGGCCAGTACAACTGTGAGTTCCATAGTTGTGCTTCCTGCCAGAGACGTCAGTCCACAGGGCTTTGTAGTCTATTCTAAATCTGTGATTTCCTTTTAAATTATTTTGACCTTTTCTAACATTTCAGGGCATTATATTTTTACAATAACTTCCATCCAGTGCACAGGTAAAAGAAAATAATTCGAAGGATTTATAAGATCAGTACTGGTGCTCTGGTTTTGGTTGAGGTGAGTTGGCATGTGCTGGCATGGTACTTCTACTCAGCAGATGGCAGTGCCGGGAACAGGATGGAAATTTGTGCCTGTTAATGTCAGCCAGGATCCAACTGCTTCTCTGAGAGGATGTATGCGGGTGTTGATGTGTGAAGAGCTGATGTGTGGGAGAACCACCTCCAGCTAGATCCCAAATGACTTCTAACTTTGTAAGTGTTGGCTGTCTTCTAGAGAGCTGTGTTACCAGGCAAACCCTCCTTTGGGATCAGCTCTTGGATGCTCCCATTAGGATTTGGCAGTATGCTCCTCAGATTTAACAGGAGTGAGCTGTGAATGCACTATGGTGGACATCTCCCAGGGGAAAAAAATGGCTGCTGTGGGAGCCATGCAATCAGGACAGTGATGGTTTGATAAGCCCCTGGAGGGCAGGCATCACTCAGGCCCTTGGCCTGATGACTCAAAGCATAGACAGACATCTATGCTGTCTCCATTGACGGTGACCATGTTTCACATACACAGAGCAACTGAGAACACGTTGAACTTTCTATGGCAATCCCAGGTAGGGCAAGTTTTGCTTGTTTAGAGAATGATTGGCTGAGGTTTCCTCGGACAGTCCTCTGGCATGTAACATGAGCAGAACCACACAACTAGCTATTATCTGAGGTGGGGAGAATGTACACAGTTGGTTTGTCTTTGGTTTGGTTGAGAGTTCTGTAAAGGCGGGTTTGTCTTGAGCTACAGCAGATTTGGAGCTACACAAACAAGGCAGGGATGGAGGAAATCAGTTGCTGATGGCTTTTATGATTTAGGTCACCAGATGTGCCCACCACAATGGCTGAGGCAGGGAAGTTCAAAAAAACAGAGTTTAAATGACCTGACAGACTCAGACTCAGCAAAGCAGGTCTGTGTTTTGCTACTCATAGTTTCCTCCAGAAGAAACTGAGAGTGACAAATACAGACGACTCTCACCATTACCTTGTAGAAAACTGAATGAATGTGTATATGTGCATTTAGGGATTTTTAGCCATGCTGTAACAACTGTTTTCTATGGTCCAGTCACCTCCAATCATTCAACCCCTGGATGGACTATTCCTGTGGGACCAGCACTGCCACTAGTGGTAGTAGGAAGCCTAAAGCAATGGTCTTCAAGTTACAAAACCTGTGAAAGTGTGAAGGTTTTCCTCTCTCTTGTAACCCCAGGAAGACCGAATAGGGCATCCACATTTCTTTGCATCCATGAAAATTAGAAAGGAACCTTTTCCCCAAAAGAAATGTTTTTGATAGAATGTAATGATCACAGGAGGTAGGTATTAGTGTGTATAAGTCATAGATATTTCTAGCAGTGGATACAAGCAGAAATACTAGACTCACTGCATGTATAAATCCAACCTCTCTGAAGAGAGCAGCAGCAGAATTAAGTGCAGAGTAGACACTGACTGTAAAACATCTTGGCAAAATTGCTTGGTATTTTCTTGATGTTGCCTTAAAGACTGTCATTTAAAGTAGTGGCCCTTTTTCATTCTAAACTGCAGCAGTAGGATGTGATGTTTCTGGGCATGAAAAGTGACAGTGTTCCTCAGTACCACCATGCCTTTTCTTTTGCTCAGAAAGGCTGCTTTGAAGTGGTAGAGGATTCCTGTATGAAATGTGTGGGACCAGAAGAAAAGGGAAGCTGTTTAGACATGTCTTGTCATTCACCATTCACAATGCATGTTTTTGAAAACTGTTAAGAAATTATGCAGGACTTAGAAATAATTAAACCATTTCCCTGGAGTATTTTGACCCTTCTGAAGAAGCATGACATCTGTAAGTACTTCAGGCTTTTGACTGCATAATATTACATAAAATGTAGGGTATTTACAGTTCTGTGAGGAAAACAGCTGGAAAACATTTTTGAAATTGCTGATGTGACATTTACAGACTGATAGTATAACAGAATTTGGTCCAATTTTTAAGCTGTGAAATTGCTGGGGAGTTTAATTCTTCTAAAGGCCATTTATTATTTTTAAATACTAATATTCACACTTTTTCACCAGTAAAAGACTTCCTTGTGGTGGATGCTGTTGTATTTTTTACTGTGATCTGCTAAATCTTTAATGAGAGGAGGCTTAAGAGATAGGAGATGGAATCACTTTATAATTCCTCTCTCCAGCTTGTTGTGGCTCACTTGCACAGATGGGAAAGATGAGATGTGCTTGTTTTGTCTGGAGTTGCAGCAAGGGCATCAGAATGCTGATGAAATTTGGAGGCAAGCTGGTTAAAACTGGGATTTCTGTCCTATGGGAATATTGTGACACTTCCACACATTTTTGTCTGTGTTTTGGGGAAACGACACATTTCTCTTGCAGCCTATGAATACACCTTCGAGACAAGTTTCTACTGGTTTTCAGCAGCCTGCCTTGAGTGAGCTGAAAGCCCTGGAGTCTCTACCTGTCAGGTAGTTAGCTGAAAAACAGTCTGAAGGACTGGCATATTCTCTTTAGCCCCTGAAAGACCAGTTGTTCACAGGAAGACTTTGGCCATTGGGTCCAGGACTCAACCCTACTCACTCAAATGAGGTATTGTGACCCAAAGGGTATGAGAGAGCTTTGAGATTAACTGGTCCTGTTGTCTTAAGCACCCACAACATTAACCAGGTAGTTAACAATATATTTGATAAGGGTGCAAAGTAGCTTTCCCCAATGACATTAAGGGCTGTGATTTCTCAAAAAGGGCTTCAGAGAGTGATTTATGCTGCCTCCTTCTTACGGAGCCCAGACACCTCTTAGCATGGTGGCAGGTAGTGGGGAGGGCTGGCATTTGTAGGACTCCTATGAACACCCTTTCATTGTAGCAAAATGTGAAAAGGTTGAGATTTTTAACAATTCCTGCTGAAGTTTTAGGGGTGTAGTCACAGGCTGTGACTTAAAATGTGAGGTGATGTTCCCGTTTTGCATCTGGTTTCTTTGATGCTTTTACTGGAGCCAGACACTGTTGTAGAAGTTTTTCTTAGATGTACCATAGCTCTTGGCATATTTTAGCTGTTGTGCCTGAAGCAGGAATCTCTGATAGAAAGAGGCCATCCTTTTCCAGCATGTCTGGAAGAAGGAGGCTGAGGGGAGACCTTATTGCTCTCTACAACTACCTGAAAGGAGGTTGTAGAGAGGTGAAGGTTGGTCTCTTCTCTCAAGTCACAGGCGACAAGATGAGAGGAAATGGCCTCAAGTTGCACCAGGGGAGGTTCAGGCTGGATATTAGGAAAAATTTTTTCACCAAAAGGGTTATCAGACATTGGAATGGGCTGCCCAGGGAGGTGGTTGAGGCACCACCCCTGGAGGTGTTCAGAAGACAGGGTGATGTAGTTCTTGGAGGTATGGTTTAGTGATGGTGTTGCTTTTTGTTTGTTGTGCGGGTGTCTATTTTTGTCAAAGTTAGGTTGACGGTTGGACAAGATGATCTTTAAGGTCCCTTCCAATCTAGAAGATTCTGTGATTCTGTGATTCTGTCTTTCTCAAATGGTGTCCCATCTGGAAGGAAGCTGAGTCTGTACAGGCAGCAGACAGAATTACTAAGCAATGTTATCCATGGTGTAGCTTGTTGCACAGTCTTGCATTAGAGTTGTTTGTGACATCTATTTTGTTTCTGAAGCAAACATTTCTACACCCACCCCTGGTTTTGTTTGTTTATGTAAATTACAGTACTTTGCAACTTAATTGCTATGGGCTTTATGAAACTGCATTAAGGACTGTGCTAATGATGGGCTTGCCCCCTTCCTATTTCTGAATGCACTTTGAACTTCTCTAATTTGATTTATTTAATTTTTTGTAACTTCATATAATGAAATTATGAATTAAGATGAAACGAGGAGGGAAAATCTGGCTCGGCAGCAATACAGAGCTGTTTCTAGCTACAGGCTTTGTCTTCAGAACCCTTCTGGCAGTTAGGGCTCTTTTCATAGCAGTGATCCTGGGGAAACACTCACGAGCAGAAAACAATTGCCATGCTATTATATCTGTTATTCTCAAGTGAACTGCCAACCTCTCTTGATGCAGAATTTTGCTTATTACCATGGGTGCAAGATGTACTTTGGCAATTGGGAGTTGATGAGTGAAGAGAAGGGTCCCACAGAAACATCTGAGCTAGCCCACCTACAGCTATGAACTGTGGGCAACCCACCCGACTTCATGTCAGAACATGAAGTTCCTTGGGTCAGGGAAAGTTGCTTTGCCTTGACATAAAGGAATTTGTGGTAAAGAGTAAGCAATGGGAGCCATTTGGAAACATGAGCATTTGGATGGTAGGTCTCGCTTACTGCAGGACAGCATCCTAGGTATTGCTATGGGCAGCAGAAAGCTGAATCCTTAATTAGGAAATATACTGCCAGAAAAAAAATATGCCTCTGTATTGACTTGGAACGGAGCACATCTATTGATCATTATTTTTGGTGACTCTCTGGAGTCCAGATACTCATACAAAGGAGTTCAGCAAATTTGGTGATGTCAGTCTTTCCACAGCCAGCTGACCAAAGCTCTGGACTGTGGATTAGACATTCATATCTGCATTACCATACCAGCTTGCTGCACCTGTTTTGTCATTGGCTTTACACAACTGTGAAAAATGTACCTTGTTCAGCAGTCCTAGTGAATCAATTCCGCTTTTTCCCAATTTTCTATGCAGCATCCAGCCTTGCTTTGTGTAATTAAATCCATGAATATGAAGAGCAGCAAATGGGCTTGCCAATTTGCAAAACATTCTTTTCATATGGTAAAATTGCTGTGTTATTTTTAACCCTCTCATACAAACCTTTCCTATTTCATCTTATTCTCTTATTTTACCTAATCCACTGAAATAAAATGGTATTCTAAAACACATGGACACGTAAACAAGAAATCAAACCTACCCAAGAAATTGAGGTTACATTCTCCCTACATCCCCCCAGCCAAAGGAGGCTGAGTGTTTGATTCAGAAAACATGATTTTTCTGTATGTAGATTAACCTACGTAAACTGAAAACCAAAACGTTAAGTAGAAGCTTGTCAGCCAGGCTTTTACTTTAAAGTAAAAACGTTTCCATCTCCCAAAGGTCTACAGAATTATCTGCATGATTCACAGTGTTACAGCAGCACTCTAGCTTCACAACACTCTAACATGTGTGGTACATAAGGATATCTAGTCTATACTGATACCCATTTAAGGACTATTCAGCATAAGAGGCAAATTCAAGAAGTAGGAAAAGTACCAAACAGATGGATACACAAGCCTTCATATTTTGGCCGGAACTGTTAGGTCCAGCATCAGAGACCTTCAACTAGAACTTTCCAATTAATGAAACAGGGGAAAACAAGTCTATCTTGGGTCTCCTAGGAATAAAAAAAATTATTATGAGATCTTTGAATGGGCTTGTAACACTGTGCAAATGTACTATGGGATGTCTTAAGGGAATTATGGAAATGTGTGGGAATCTTTCTCAACTTTTCTCTATGCATGCGGTTTTACTACCCTTTCCTGGATGTGTCACAGTTATGAGACAAAACCTCAGCATTTTCTGGGGTTTTCTTTTGACAAATGTGTGAGGTTTTATTTTCTTGTGGTCACAGATAACACAGCAGACTGGAGAAGTGGACTGTTATAGAGTATTTCCTTGTAAGGTGGTCTCTGTTTTAAGGTTCCTCTCTTGACATTAGAACAGGTGCTCTCCTTTCTCCAAGAATGGATATTTGCCCAATGATGAGTATAAACACAGGGAAAGATTTGTATTTGGCTCCAAGAGTATTTCTTTTTGGCTAGTTGTGTTTCCTCTGCACGTGAGGCAAGTTTGCGTCTCCCTTGATGATCAAAAATTGAGAACCTTTGCTCATTTGGTCTGATCTCATGCTGGAATCCATTCTTTTCCTAGTTCAGAATGAAAAGTCACCTAAAAAGGGTGGTACAAGAGGCGGAGGAGCATACTTCTCTGAAGGGGAGAGAAATTCTTGTCCAAAGGCCTGTACAACAGCCAGCAGGTATAGAAATGATTGATGATTCTGACATGAAAATTAATCTCATCAGAACCATCAAAACATCTAGAGACGAGCTTAAGGACACACTCCAGCCTGCCATTGCACTTGAAGCAAGAAATAATGATAGTATCAGAATGGTCTGTGGCAAGTGGCAGGAAGACACACCAGGGTTCAAAGGATGGGGTGACATCAAGGGCCTCCAACCTGTTGCACTAACGCATGCTGTGAACACTGCATCAAAGGCAAGGTCTTGCAGAACTGGACCAAGAGCCCCTGAGGTAATAGGAGACAGGAGGGTTGCAGCCACAAAGCATCTTGGGGGATCAGTGGAGTGTCCCTCTAAGAACGTGACGTGGCCAGCAGACCAGCTGAAATGTCTCTACACCAATGCACACAGCATGGGCAACAAGCAGGAGGAACTGGAAGCTATCCTGCTACAGGAAAGCTATGACATAGTAGCAATTACGGAAACTTGGTGGGATGACTCCTATGACTGGAGTGTGGCCATCGATGGGTACAAGCTGTTCAGAAGGGACAGGAGTGGAAGAAGGGGTGGAGGTGGTGCCCTCTATGTAAAGAAGTGGCTAGAATGTGAAGAGTTGTTGCTAAAGAGTAGCCATGACCAGGTCGAAAGTTTATGGGTAGGAATTAGGGATCGGGACAACAAAGGGAGCCTTGTGGTAGGAGTCTACTACAGGCCACCTGACCAGGAGGAGCCTGTCAATGATGCCTTCTTACTCCAGCTTGAGGAGGCATCACGATCACAGGCTCTCATCCTGCTGGGGGACTTTAACCACCCTGACATCTGCTGGAAAAGCAACACAGCTGGCTGCAGACAATCCAGGAAGCTCTTAGAGTGCCTAGATGACAACTTCCTGCAACAAGAAATTAACAGCCATACTCGAGGAAATGCATTGTTGGATCTGTTGATCACAAATGCAAATGAAATCATCAGGGATATCAAAATTGAAGGTAGCCTAGGCTGCAGTGATCATGCCCTAGTGCAGTTCACTGTCCTAAGGAGTTTGAAGCTCACCAGAAGCACAGTTAGGACTCTAAATTTCAAGAAAGCAAACTTCCAGCTTTTCAAGGAGTTAGTAAATAGGACCCCATGGGAAACAGCCCTCAGGGACAAGGGAGCGGAACAAAGCTGGCAGATCTTTAAGGATGCTCTCTATAGAGCACAAAAGATCTCAATCCCCACATGTAGGAAAATGGGCAAGGAGGGCAAGAGACCACCATGGTTGAGCCAAGACCTGCTGGTCAAACTAAGGGGCAAGATGGGGCTACACAGGAAATGGAAGAAGGGACAGGCATCCTGGGAAGAGTATAGGGATGCTGCCAAGATGTGTAGGAATGAGGTCAGGAAGGCCAAGGCACAGCTAGAACTGAACTTGGCAAGGGACGTAAAGAAAAATAAGAAAGGCTTCTACAGGTACGTTAACCAGAAAAGGAAGGTTAAAGAAAATGTACCCCCCCTGATGTGCAACAGTGGGGAACTTGTATCAACAGATGAGGAGAAGGCAGAAGTTCTCAATGACTTCTTTGCCTCGGTCTTCACTGGTAACCCCCTTCCTCCTAGTTCTTGTGTTGATGACAAAAAAGTTGGAGACCAGGGTGACAAGGTCCCTCCCACTGTAAGTGAAGACAAGGTACGAGATCAACTCAGGAGCCTGAAGATATACAAGTCCATGGGACCTGATGAGATACATCCCAGAGTCCTGAAGGAACTAGCTGATGTAGTTGCCAAACCACTTTCCATGATATTTGAAAAATCATGGCAGTCAGGTGAAGTCCCTGCAGACTGGAAGAAGGGGAACATCACACCCATTTTTAAAAAGGGTAGAAAGGAGGACCCTGGGAACTACCGACCTGTCAGTCTCACCTCTGTGCCTGGGAAGATCATGGAACAAATCCTCCTAGATGCCATGCTTGGGCACATGAAGGACAGGGAGGTAATCCAGGACACCCAACATGGCTTTACTAGGGGCAGGTCCTGCCTGACTAACCTAGTGGCCTTCTATGATAAAGTGACTTGGTCAGTAGACAAGGGGCAACCTATGGATGTGATCTATCTGGATTTCTGTAAGGCCTTTGACACGGTCCCCCACAACATCCTGATTGCCAAATTGGAGGGGTACGGATTTGATGGGTGGACTGTTCAGTGGATAAGGAACTGGCTAGATGGTCGCATCCAGAGGGTAGTACTCAATGGCTCAAAGTCCAGATGGAGACCAGTCACAAGTGGTGTTCCTCAAGGGTCCGTGCTGGGACCGGTGCTGTTTAACATTTTTATCAATGATATAGACAGGGAGATTAAAGGCACCATCAGCAAGTTTGCGGATGATACCAAGCTGTGTGGTGTTGTCGATACACCAGAGGGACGGGATGTCATCCAAAGGGACCTGGACAGGCTGGAGAGGTGGGCCCAGGTGAACCTCATGAGGTTCAACAAGAGCAAGTGCAAGGTTCTGCACCTGGGCCGGAACAATCCTCGCCACCAATACAAACTAGGGGGTGAGGTGTTGGAAAGCAGCCCTGAGGAAAGGGACTTGGGGGTGCTGGTGGACGAGAAGCTGGACATGAGCAGGCAGTGTGCAGCTGCAGCCCAGAAGGCCAATCGCATCCTGGGCTGCATCAAAAGAAGCGTTGCCAGCAGGTCCAGAGAGGTGATTCTGCCACTTTACTCTGCTCTGGTGAGACCTCACCTGGAGTATTGTGTGCAGGTCTGGAGCCCTCAATATAAGAAGGATATAGACCTGATGGAGAGGGTCCAGAGGAGGGCCACAAGAATGATCAGGGGGATGGAGCACCTCTGGTACAAGGACAGGCTGAGGGAGCTGGGGTTGTTCAGCCTGGAGAAGAGGAGGCTCCGGGGAGACCTAATAGCAGCCTTCCAGTACCTGAAGGGAGCCTACAGGAAGGCTGGGGAGAATCTGTTTAGAAAGGCCTGTAGTGACAGGACGAGGGGCAATGGCTTTAAGCTGGAGGGGAACAGATTTAGATTGGAGATTAGAAGGGGGTTCTTTACTGTGAGGGTAGTGGAGCACTGGAACAGGTTGCCCAGGGAGGTGGTTGAGGCCCCATCCCTGGAGATATTCAAGGTGAGGCTCGACAAGGCCCTGGGCAACCTGGTCTAGTTGGGGGTGTCCCTGCTGACTGCGGGGAGGTCGGACTAGATGACCCTTGGAGGTCCCTTCCGGCCTGGGAAATTCTATGATTCTATGATTCTATGATCCCCTCCAGGAACGGCTTTCTAGATGGCTTTGTTGTTTCATTAAGTATCAATTTATGTCTGTTCGAGTGCTTTTAATCCTGTGCATTTAAGTGTGGAATGGCATTGAAAGGAAAACCAAGAAAAATGCTAACACTTGGGTCCTTTCTTACCAGGGACTGAGGTATTTTGCTTTCACCAGCAGTCTTGTTTATTTTGATATCACTTGCCAGTGAAAATGCATACTTTTAAAATTCTTGTTGTAATACAGTTCTGTGGGGAGTGAGGAATTGTGGAGACGTGCTGCTGAGTGAGAGCTTGGCAGGTGTTCTTGCACTGATGGGAAAGAAGCCTTGGGAACAGTGAAACAGTGTTTTTATATGATAATGTGAAGGCAACAAAATAGATAGCAAGCTAGCAAATAGATAACAATACCAAAACATAAAACAATGACTAATTAGCGTAGATGTGTGAACACTTATATGTAGCCAATTGTATTGCTCACAACAGTGTGTGGACAGGCCCCCACAACCTATCTGTGTATAAAGCACAGTGCTTGATCAAAAGAGATAAACTATATATGCTGTAAAAATAAAACATTAAATGTCTTCGCTTCATCACTTGTCGGAGTCCGTGCCCTTTGTTGCCACACAGTTCTTTTATAATTTTCCCTTTTGCTATCTTAATCATTATCCTTTGCCAAGAGGGGGATGCCTCTGCAGTAGCCTTGTGCTTTACAAAGTGGCTTCTGATGATGCTATTCTCTTGCTGCTAGTTGGGTCAAACAAGCCCAGTCTTTGAAAAGTTTAGGAAGAAGAAAGAATTCCTCTTATCTGTTTGTTCAGGGCACAGTTTGCATTAAGGACAAGTCTTTCCCTTGGTGTTTGCATCATGATCTAAATGAAAATACTGAGGGAAGCCACAATGCATTCTAGTTCCAACCTGTGCTTTGTTTCTTAGCTTCTTAAAATAGAAAGTGTACTTAGGGAATACTGTTCAGTACGTCTTGAGTCAAGAGCTCTGGACTTTTACTGGCAAAGCATCTGAGGATTTCCTAATTCCTTAGCTAACAGAAGGTGCCTGTTTTCCACAGTCCTCAGAAATTAATTGGCAACTGTTATGGTTAGAGAAAACCCATAACAATCTATTGTCCTTTAGACAATTATTCTATCCCTCGATGACCCTCCCCACCCGCAAAGGGAAATTGAGCAACACAAAGGAACACAAGGGTTGAAATGTAAATAGATTTAATAGACTAAGACTAAATAATTAACAATAGTACTAAAGAACCAGTATTAATCCTGATACTGATATAAGATATACAAGAATTATACTCAGTCAATTATACCAGTAGGAAACTGTGCACTCCCAGCAGGGACAGCAAATGTTGGACACTGTAAACCCAATGGCTTCAGGAGGAAGGGAAGGCCTCAGGGTTCCGGTACCAGGGCAAGGAGTTGTCTGGACTGCCCCCATCAAGGGAGAGAGAGAGCTATGCAGCAAACTTTTCTAATTTATACCGAATCTGATGTTCATGATATGAAATAATCCTGTTGGCTAGCTGGGGTCAAATGCCCACACCTTGCTCCTCCTTGTCCCTGTACGTGGCAAGGCTCTAAAACACCTACCTTGAATCCCACAGAGCCTGGCTGGCTATGAAGTAAATATTTCACAAATTCAGACACTAGAGCCTTCTAAAAGTGCAATTTTCCCCAGCATTAGAAGAAAAGTTAGTCCTGTGTCTCTCAACCAAGATCCCAGACCAGGATTGTCTCTTGCCTGAGTTAAGCATCTTTTGCAATGAGTTGGGAGGTAACAGTCAACTCACAGGCCTCCATCCTTTTCTAAGCTACCAGAGTTAAGACAAAGGAATTCTTATCCAAGGGTTTTGGTGGTTTTTTTGCTTATTGTGTACATGTCTTTCAGAGAAGGCCTCTCTCTTGACAAGAAGGTCCACTAAGACCTGCTGACCATGCATTTTAAAAAAAAATAACGAAAAAATAAACAAAGCCAATTAGTCAGAAACATGTCTTTGCCTTTTAAATAAAGCTGAGTATATCTCAGAAATTCTCATGTGGCTTTCAGTCAAAGGATGAAGGGAGTTGTGTAGAGATGTGTTGTGGTTGCCACTGTCACCTTCTGCTCAGGGCTGCACTGGCTGTGCACTGTGCTACATTATATGAAAACCTAGAACAGCATCCTAACTATAGGTTTCCTTGTTCCCATAGGCTTTGTGGGCCACAGTTGTTAGCAGCTAACAGCTGGGTGTTGGTGCTCTTGATGGACTTCCTGAAGTCACCTTTCCCCTAACTCCCACCTCTTTCAGAGGAAGGCCTCAACTGTTCCTTGGCAGGTTGTTCTCATTGCACTGTGTATTCATCCTGCCTTAGTCCCATCAGGCTGGAGAGCAAAGGCTGATTACCCAGTGCTCAGAAATATAATCTGTGAATATAAGAAAAAAAATGATGCCTTCCTTCCATGAAATGAAGAAAAATGGTAACTGGAGATGTTTCTAACAATGATCCATTTTAGCATCTCAGATGATGCCATTGACTGTTCATTCTTATTTTTCTGGCAGTGAACATAGTGTACAGATGGCAGTCTTTACCATCAACACAACAAACTTGTCTTGGAGTAAACAGGTCTCACAGTGAATCAAAGCTGAATGAAGTAGAGAGCTGTAGAATTATTCCTAGTTTAGACTTGGAGAACTTGAATTTAAAGGGTCCAGCAGAGAAGATTTTCATGAAATAGATGGAGCTTTTTTTCTTTCCCTGTGGCATCCTGGCAAAGGGAAATTTATTGTTGTTCTCAGATAGAACTTTTTTTTGGATGTAAAGTGATTCAAGTAAGGGACTGCAGTCAGAAATGTTATCTGTCTGTGTGTCAGACCTGCTAGGTGACCTTTTGTTATGACTCTCAAAGCAAATCACGGTCCAAGCCCCAGAAACAGTTTCATACCTATGCTCCTTGGCTTTCTGATTGTGCACCATGGTGGAGTTATCTGGCATTGAGGCACCAGGTGGTTTTTTTCTCCAGGCAATAGGGACAAAATCATAGCCGCCAAACTCCAGAAACTGTCTTGAACACTGAGCAGAGTCTCTGGGAAGGAACTGGAAACAAGGAGCATGAAAGGACACCTCTGAAATTTCCATAGTTCTGGATCTGTCTTAAGCACACAATATAATTTGGATCCTTTAGAGGTGCCAAATTTTCTGGAGTGTCATTTGAGGCAGTCCCCTCTTACCAGTGTCACTGGGTATATGGAGAGTGAATGGGACGAGCTGTTGTGAAGCTAATGGAGATATAAGAACTCTGTCCTGAGTCATGGAGAGCAGCTCTGCACTGCCAACTCTTTCCTTTTTAGAAAGCGCCTCAAGACACACTGGCCTTGGACCTTACTGTTGCCTGAGGTACTTGCATTTTACCCCAGTTTCTTCGAACACATTTGGGCTCTGAGGGAATGTATCCAAGTTCAAGGATCAAGATTTTAGTACATGGATTTCTCCCCTGAATGTACATTATGGCTTATAGCTTAACTCTATGATGATGAGGGTATATAAAAGATGTAAGAGATGCCTTAGACAGGTGGTAGGGATGGCAAGATAAAGGACGTGGTTCTGAATCTGAGTCACTGGAACTAGTAGAAAAAGCCAAGCTTGGGCTGCACAGCAGATGAGAGAGGTCAGCAAGACAGAAGAAAATGTGAATCTTAAAAACTGGTTCTACTAGGCCAGGATCACTCCTTTTATACCAGTCCCTCTGGCACTGAGCACTGGGTCCTTGCAGCACTCACACACTCAGGATGGAAAATAGGATTACACAGAGAGGTAGTTAAGAACAGACAGGACAGACTATGGTGCTCAGGTGCCGGTATCAGCCAGACAAGCGTACTGACAGGCCACAGTTTTCAAGTGACTGGCTCTTTTGTACCCCTGTCTGTCTGCCCCACCTCTTTGTTCCTCCCTGCTCCCTTTTCCCCAGCACATTGCCTCCTTGGCTTGCACAGTCCCACTTACCTCCCCCAACACCCTGGACCCTCAGATTTACACCCTTATCCATTGCAAAGTTACATATATGCCTGCAATTTCTTGATAGCTTGTCAGCTGGTGTGACTGACCAGGTTTCTTTCTCATCTTTGTCTCAATTGAGTTTGTCTTGAAGGTTTGTGTCTCTCTGTGCATTTCACTTTTGTTTGTCCCTTTTCCTTATAATCCCATTTGACAAGGTTCTCAGACTATTTCACTGAAGTAATTATTTCCACATTCTACATACCTTTATCAATTTGTGACAGACCAGGTTTGGTTCTTGTTACTGTCTCTCTTATCATTTGCTGGTCAAATTTGTGACTCTGGATGTTCTTGTTTATGGCTTTCCCCTTTTCTTATTAACTTGCTTTGCATGTTAAAAAGTCCTTGATCTAGCCATAGGAAAGCCACCTCTGGCAGCAAGCCAAAAATCTTCACTCGAATATTTAAAGGTGCTGCGTTAAAGGGTAAAGGAATCAGGAAGAAAATAAACCCCCTTGCATTCCATCTTATCCTCAGATATTATTAACATGCTTTGCACTGAAAAAGTCCTTGATCAGGTACACTTAAAGGAGCAGACGCTTTCTCCTCTGTATACTCTTACAAAGTAAAATACTGCCCTGACTAGATCAGGGAGTTTGGCAACATATAAATGATACGGTGTTGCATTCAAGTGTAAAGGAGTTTGGCAGAAAATAAACCCCCTTGCATTCCATCTTATCCTCAGATATCAGAGAGTCTGGGGGATGCTGGGCTTAGATTCTGAGTGATGCTTAATTCAGCACTCTAGGTCCGGTCGTATTCAATGTATTGAACTATCACCATTACAGATGCAGAATGGCATGATGCACTTTTGGTCTAGTTTGCTCAATGAACTACCAGAGTCAGATTTAAGGAGTTTGGTCATGTTCAATGAGAACTCTCACAGCGAGATTAATGAATAGTGCAGTTTATTAAGGCAACAGAATTGCAGATTCTTTTGGATTGCTGGCGATAGTACACTGTCTGCGAAGCACATGCAATATCACCACATAAAAATTGAGTAATATCGTAGCATAAAACAACTCCATATTTCTAAGTTTCCTGGGGAAGCACTCGGTACGGCCAATGGTTGGATCTCACCTAATAGACGTCTCTAGGCCGAGGAAGAGCAACTGAACCCATCAACTGGTCCCAGAACTCAGCAATGGTTCATGATGGTGTCTTCCTGATTTCTCTGCAATTTCTCTTCCCTAACATCCCTCTACACTTAACCCATTTTTATACTATCTTTTACCTTTCAGGTGGAGCTTGAGTGACTCCAGTCATACACACCTTCGTTATGATTGGTGTAAAATTCACTCACTTTGCATTTAAAGGTATAGAGCAGCAAAAATTCAGAGCGCAGACTGAGTGAGGAGTGGTTGCACATTGGAGGCAGGTAAATCCCATCCTAAAGGAGGGAGATGTGTTTTGGTATTATAATGACTTAATAATGAGCAAAGTTCAGCCTAAGGGCATAATTTTTACAAAAAATAAGAAAGTGTTGACTCAGGGTAACAACAATGCAGCTGATCAGTCCATAGTACCATGAGTTCCCATTCCCTGCACAGAGTTCTAAGCCACCTCCAGCAATTATCCCACATGTGGGTACTCAGTTTTCCAATTTAATGTATAGAACAACCCCACAGCTTTCTACTTGAATATATTTGAACCCAGGGCTGGTCAAGGAGAGAGGTTGAGAAACTGAAATTTCCAGGTTATTTCAGGTATTTTTTACTTCCAGTGTGTTCTATATTTAGTGGGATGTAAATCAGTCATATGATGCTAGAAAATCAAACAGGAGATTTTTATACATTGCCTAATGTCAAAAAAAGCCAGTAAACTCTGTTAATTAAGATTCTTCGTGAAATTTTACTTTACTGAGTGAAAGTCCCACAGCTACAAGAGACACAGCTAGTGATATGATCGTACGCTTTGCCTACTTTCCCATTGAGAAGAAATAAGTTGAAGATTTAGTTTGCAAATGGGACATAGGTCTTTACTTTATATGAACTACTTTAACATTATGCTATAATTGGCTAGATTTTTGGCAGAGTGAGACCACATGTCCTGACGATGCTTGTGTTGAGGCTTCTTTTCATGCAGTGCTTCAAAAATATAAAATGATCTGAATTTACTTTGTGTATCTTTTCCAGTATCAGAGACTCTTGTCCCTGTCGAAATTTAGGGAAGGTACCAGGACCAACTAAACTGAACATTGATGAAACAGGAAGCCAAACGTTCAGCAGGAACAGCTACTTCAATATGCTTCTTGACTTTTCCAGGCCTATGAACTAAGAACTGGTGAAAATGTGACCTCTACCAGTGCTGAGCACAGTACTCCTTCAACTTTAACATGGAATTTGTTGTACCTCTCCAAATATGCAGCAGCAAACCATGTGCTCCTGCCTTTTCAGCTAAAATTGCTGTCCTTTTCCTCTTAACTAATGTTGATTCATTCCTGGCAATTTGTGTATGGTATTTAGTGCTGTATCAATTTAGAGGAAAGAATACTCCTGCTCCTTTAGGGTCTAGAGATGTGCACAGATAGCAAATAGATGGATGCGCACGGAAGAGAGAAAGAGTAGGACAGCAGGGGTAAAAATACTATGGTATGCATTGATTAGAAGTAACTGCACACACAAGAGTGTGGTCAGGGCAGTCTGAGAGATATGTTCAACATCTTAGTGGTGTGGCGTGCAAGTGGTAGAATGAGATCCCGAAATGCAAGGTTAAGGTGCTGTGGGAGCCTTGCTCCAGAAACACATCCCTAACTCCTTTTCAGGTACAGCTGTATATTTAATGCCCTGAAAACTCAGTATATCCCAAGGTGGGTAAAGCAGCATTAGGAGAATAAATGTTCTAACAGTGGCCTTGTCTTCTGCCCACAAGGCTGAATAGTACTGCACCTGCTTCATGGGTAAAGAAACTGACCATGTCAGCTGAGTCCCTCACCATGCCATGTAATTTGCCAGTCAGTCTAGGAACATCAGGAAACAGCAGCCTGAAATAATGGCAGAATAATATTTCCTGCTCATGATAATTTTACCAGAGATGTTTGTGTAAGAGTGTCATGATTTGGCCTCAGACGGCAACAAAGGACCACGTGCAGCCACTCGTGCAGAACAGAGCCTCCACTGCCACGCAGCCAGGAGGGGAAAATTGAAATAAAAAGGCAAAACTCGTGGGTTGAGACAAAGGCAATTTTAACAGAACAGAACAAAGAGCAAGAAATAACAACAACAATAACAGAGGGATATACAACCGTGATCACGATCCCGCCACTCGCTGACCGCCCCCTGGACCCCCCCAACCACTCTCCTCCCCGGGAGGTCACCGCCTCCTCCCCCCCCAACTTCTTGTTCCCCCCCTTCCCTGGCTAGCTCGACTACCCCTTGGGCATGGCTCACATGGGATGGAATACTTCTCTTTCTCCTAGGTCCTGGGGAGAATTAACCCCATCCCCGCCAGACCCAGGACAGACAGCATGTGCAGAGAGGTAGTAGAGTACAGCTCTCAATGATGCTGGGGTGCTCCAGGTGAGCACATTGACTACCACACGTGTACTTTGCTGAAAGTCTGCCGCAGGGTTATAAATATCCACACAAAATGGCTTGCTTCCCAGAGGTCCTTGCACACAATAAGATGTGTAGAAATGGATGAATGTGCAGTTGGACGACGAAAGATTCTAGCTACACCACTATTTATAGGATTTTCTTTGCCGTCATTCAGGATCTGAATTTCAGGGCCAAATGGAGAGCCCGTGACTTTGAAGCACGGCCTGGAATGTTTCTGCCTGGTTACAGTAGTCTGTACTTCCAACTTTCTGCCTAGGTTTACCTTTCACAGATTCTTATCTTCTCCACTGACCTTATTGCCCTCTTAGTATTCTCCAGTGAGATACAGAGGCAGGTCAACTTGGATTTACAATGTAAATAGCTGTTCTACAAGGGAACTAACTAGTCCTACAAGGGAAAATTACAATGGGGTCTGGCTGATGAAGGAGGATGGTGGGAGAGAAGCATGGAAATGCTCTGTTTGTAATGGAGTTTGAATGCACAGAGGCCTTCAATTCAAATGTGTAACATCTTCAAGTAAGAGTAAGCATGGTAACTGCAGGGCTCTAACAAATATAAGGTCACATTGCTCTCTCTCCTAATTCCAGTGGTGTTCTCCTAAGCCCCCATCTAGCTCCTGCTTAGGAGAACCAGGTCGTGTCACAGGCAGTCAAAGATGATTAAATTCCTGATTAAATTCCTCAAGCAACATTAAGGGAAGTATTTTGCATGAGGTTTGTCCTCCAAAGTGTTTATCCACAGTGTAAGTACTCTGTCTCTTGAGAATGACTAATGTGAAAAGCAAGTGTATCCCATAGCACCACTCTTCATGAGGCAGTTGTTCCTTTTTGGGTAAAGATCTCTGTGGATCCTGAAATTGTGTATCTCAAGTGACAGGGAGCAAATGTTACCATGGCACAAGGGGTTTGTGCAAAGCATATGCAAAACTCCCAGTTAAACAGCAGAATGGGTAAATAAAGAAGGAAACCTGCTTCACAAATCAACCAATCCACTGGAAGAGCTGTGAAAAATACATTGGTCTGGGAACTAGAAAATAGACCTCAGCAGTGACTAGCTTTATTTTTGAAAGTTAATCAAGTCTTGATACAATTGTACACCTGCTCTCTTGGCTTCATACATACATATATATTTATGAAATCAACAGTAAATTCAGAGAACAAGAGGCATGTAAGACCCTCTGGAGAAGCTGGATATTTGCACTTTACCATCTAGTTGACCAAGGCATCCAAACCATCTTATTATTAGCAGAGGCTGCCTGACTGTTGAACTGCAAATCTGAAGATCCGAAGAGAAGTAGTGTATGAATAAATCACTGGGAAAATGTAGCAGAGAAAATCAGAAAGGACCTCAAATCTCTTGGAGTAAATCAAATGAAAATTAGTAGGATTTGAATTAATTTTCATAGGTATCTGTTGTTGAAAAAGAGATTTGATCCAAATTACTGTATGACCTGTGAAAACCTCTCCACCAAATGACAGATTCACAGCTGCAGCTCTTGGTTACAGCTGTTTTGCATTCAGAGCCCAGAACCTGTTCTCAGATAATGTGGTGTTCTTGGCATTTCATCAGTTAAGTAATCTGAAATGGTTACACAATGTAATCAAGCACTAAAATTTAACACTTGAGTGATAATTTTAATATGGGGAAACCCACTCTAATTTTGATAGCTTCATTTGATTTGAACTCTTTTGAATAACAATGAGATAAAACACAGGTCTCTAGGCTAGCCTTTTGATTTGAGAAGCTACTCTGAAAAGTGGCAGTGCAGATTGAATTCTCCCAATAATTTATTTTCAAATGCCTTTAAATAGTTCTTCATGTTTTATAGTGAGTGATTGAAAAATTCTGTTTTGCTAACTGAGACTGATTTTTGGTAACAAAACCATGATTTTGAATGGGAAAAAGATTCAGAGAACTTGAAACTTCACTGAAGAACTGCAGAAATAAATTAAATTAGGCAGTGACTTAACCTCCTTTCCCATTTGGGGTGCATCATGAAGAGCGTGGCCAGCAGGTCAAGGGAGGTTATCCTGCCCCTCTACTCTACCCTGGTGAGACCCCATCTGGAATACTGTGTCCAGTTCTGGGCCCCCCAGTTCAAGAAGGACAGGGAACTGCTCTAGAGGGTACAGAAAAGGGCCACAAAGATGATTAAGGTCTGGAGCATCTCTCCTATGAGGAGAGGCTGAAGGACTTGCGTCTTTTTAGTCTTGAGAAGAGAAGACTTAGGGGGGATCTAATCAATGCTTACAAACACTTAAAGGGAGGGTACCAGGAGAACAGGGCTGGTCTTTTTTCAGTGGTGCCCAGTGACAGGACAAGAGGAAATGGGCACAAACTTGAGTATAAGACGTTCCACCTAAACTTGAGGAGGAACTTCTTTACTTTGAGGGTGGTAGAGCACTGGAACAGGCTGCCCAGAGGGGTGGTGGAGTCTCCTTCTTTGGAAACATTCAAAACCCGCCTGGACAAGTTCCTGTGCAACCTGCTATAGGTACACCCTCTCTGGTGGGGGGGTTGGACTAGATGGTCTCCAGAGGTCTCTTCCAACCCTATATGATTCTATGATTCTATATTTAGCTACAGCTAACTCTGTTAACAAAATAGTTATCAGAATGGTTTATTCTTTCAGATTTCAGAGTGTGTGGAAGTCATTAGAAAAAATCTGGCTGACTTCTATGGGCTTGGGGTTGCAGTCTTTGTGGTTCAGACCTCTAATGCTGTGTTTCTGCCCTTAACGATTGTGATTGCTCCCCAGTGAGGCTCTGGATCCCACTCAAGTAATCAATACAAGCCTGTAAGAGTTAATGTATCTTCTGCCAACTTGTGTTGCTCAGAGTAAATTGACAACAGGTTTTGACTCTGGTGGGCTGGGATTCTTTGCAAAGACTAAGACGGATTTCACTAATGGTGGAAGGCTGATGCTGAGGGTTTGCTTGTGTATGCTTGAAGAGCTGTACTACAGGCAGACACCAGACTTCTAACAGTAGAGAGATAGGGTTTTGTGGGCTCAAACTCAGTCATATGAGCAAACTTAAGTAACTCTTGGTAAAGTCTGTGATCTCCTTGTGAAAACCTTGGAGAATGAGATTCCAGACAGGTTGCCCCATAGGGAAAGTGTTGATTGCCTGATATTTCACCATTCCAAATCCCAGAATTGTTCCTATCCAATTTCCCATATGAAATATCTTCAAACATCATTACAGTTTTACTGGCTTCATAGTGACTTTATTTACCATGTCCATGTTCAGTGTGTCATTGTTCCACTTGCCTGCAAAGTTTTATGTACCTTGGTAAACATAAATCTTTATGAGCAGTGCATAATCTAGATGTGCAGCCAACAACTACCATTTGTCCTTATAACTGATATGGCAGTACATAAGGCCACTATGGTGTAATGGAACCTGTGTATGGGTGTTGTAGCTGGAGAGGATACTGTGAATTAGAGAGTATGTTTTCTCTCACTCAGTTGTAATGATTGCAGAGAAGATGAAATAGGAACAGACAGCAAATAACTCAAGTATTCATATAAAACTGCTGAAACACGTGAAAGCGTCTCGTCCTAATAGCCAGTCAGTACATAATAGTGGATATATGCAAGAAGTCTCTGAGGGCATTCAAGCATGGGGAAGCTATTCCATTCCAGTTATCTTATTCCAGTATTTCTGCAGAGTCCTACATGAGTGAAGAGCCATGTACATATCTTGCTCGAATGCCCCATCTCTTTCATGGATAAAGGATCCCTCACAAGATAGGGACAAGGATTACCTTGAGCTACCTGCACTAGGTCTGATCTGGGCAGGGATATCCTTTTATCTTTGCATCAGTCTTGGCACTAAATATAGTATGGCTATATACTTTGTGGTGTGGTGAGACTAGCATTGTGCAGTTCAGATAATCATAATTCTGGAGGTGGTTTGTGAGAAGGAAGCTCAGGTATTTTTTTGCAATGGTGAACTATGTAGTGGAGTTGTAGCATAAGCAGGTTTACAAGGTTTGTTTGCCTTTGAGGATGGCTGATATCTGTGGTTTGTTCTGATGTATCAGCTGTTCAGAACAGCTTACATGCCATAATCATACCTGTTGTGTTCATCTTTACAAAAGTCACAATTAGTGTTAAAATGGAGATGTTGTCAATTGACGAGGGCGTTTCACTCTTCAGACAGAGCATTTTCAGGTTCTCTAGGGTGAAGTGGAGGTTTGGCCTTCTTGAAATGGGAGGAGAGCTCTGGTTTCTCATTTTTTTCCAGTCACAGCTTTCTATTAGTTTTTGGTAGAGCAGGAGTAAGTGAGAAATGCTGTAGCTTTGCCAGCACCTCCTGTACCCATCTGGATGGTGGGAACGGTGTTGGACCTGTGGTTTTTTATTTCCTTGCATCCCCACAGAGCTTCAGAGTGGGGAGCAGGTGCAAGATGATGCACAGCTCGGTCCACATTCTTTCTCTGAGTGCCACTTTCCTCAAGTTTGGTTGCTGGCTAGCTTTTCCTGCCAGGGCATCAGTAGAAGTTGTTATCCAAAGTCCTGGAAAGCGTTTTTTCATACATTTTTTTTCAGACTCCTCTCAGTTTTTAACTTGGCAGCCCCAGAGCAATCTGGAGCCATAGCAAATACTGCTGGTGATTTTTGGCTTGAAGCAGGTGTGGGTGCTCTACACAACTTGCCATCAGTCAGCCATCAGTCCCGGTGGCATCTTTACCAACACAGAGGGGAGGAGGCATCTGCCCATCAGTCTGAATTTAGATATCCAGGGAGGAGAAGGCAGGAAAGTGTGAATAGCTGCTTGTAATTTGAAGTCTAATTTAGACAAGCACAGGTGTAGGAAACTAATCAGTAATCCAGGGATGAACACTGTTTAATATTCACTCCATTGTCTTCAGGAACTATCCACATACTCTCTATAACTGGACTCTTGAGCAAAAGCTGCTGTGGGAGCAATTTCTGAAGGAGGCTAGTAAGCAAGGACAGAAAATGGGTGGAACTAAAATGGGACTTGATGAAACAAACTCCCCTCTAGTCTGTCAGAGCTTGTGTAGCTGTGGTTTGCTAAATGAAGCCATTAAGTCAAAGATTTGATCTCTAGACCTTTGGAAGGGGAGGAGGTTATCTGATGCCAGTTGACCAGTAATATTGTGAGCTAAGTGATCTGATGGTCCAGTCCTAGCCCTGAGCCCTGCTGCTCCAATGCTGTGTAGTACCTGGTGGTCCCTGCTTGTTTCCTTTCAGACTCTTCAGAGGAGGGATTAATGCCACTGCCTTGCCTAGCAGTTAATCACTGATGACGTTTGCTGCCTTTGTTCTCTTTTTCCTAAGGTTGCTCAAGTGAGATACAAGGATCAGGAAGAGGAGCAGAAGCCAACTTTGCCCTTCCCTGGACCAGCATGGAGTATAGAGGTGTATAGATACCTTTCTTTGTCTGCTTAGCTCCAGCAGCTGGTTGGAGCTGTGGAGAAGGACAGGAAAATTGTAGGAGATTTACACAGTTTTCCCCATTGAGCAGGGTAAGAGGAGAGAGACCTTGTTAACATGTCTCTAGTGTAGATGCCTCTCACATGTTTTTTCCTGGGATGAAGGGAGATCTTGAGTGCATTAATAGGTGGGGGACTGACATGCTGCTTGTTAACTTGTGCTAGAGACTCTGTTGCTGCTGCTTTTTTGCTGCTTTCACTTGTGCCAGCTGAAATAACATACATCCTAGAGTCTCAAATTTCAGAGTGCGCAGGAACCTAGAAACTCTGCTTCCCATTTAAGTGCTAGGAGGCTTTCTTTATCATGGATCACTGAGTGTCCCAAGTGTACAGGACAGTAGCCAGTATCTCGTCTCTGCTTAACTATTCTTCATGCCACTCTGGTTTCCTTACACTTGATTTAGTGCTAAGCCAAGAATTTGTGCTGAAGGAGTTACGTATATTTCTGTTGGAGCTAGAGCTCGTTCTTATTAGTGGGAAGCATCTGTGATCCTCAAAAAGGCAATTGCTCTTGCCTACTGCTGCAGCTGCATTATTACTATTAATAATAAATATGTGTTATTTAAACAGAGGCTTCTCATACACAAAGTGCTTCACAAACAATTTTAAACTTCCCCAGAAAACTTGTGTTAAAACGGTATAAATGTTGCATGGGTGGGCACTTGAAAGATGTTAATGTGCACTTTGCCACCATGGTTCTGTGCTGTGTGCATAATTATTATTTATTGACTATTGGCTTTATGGAAGTCCCTAAAAGTTCCTAGTAAGAAGAGGATTCCATTGAGCTAGATTAAAAACCAGTTCCTCTTCTTAAGAGGAACAGGAGATTGCGAGGGATTACGAGATGAGAGTGAATATGCTACCAAGAGAGCAGGACAGAAGACCAGGATGAGAAATTAAGTCTCTAGGTGAAGCTGAAATCCTTACAAGATGCCTACTTCCTCTGTATCTGAGCATGTTTTCAGTTGTTTCAAAAGCAAGACAGGTACTTCCCTTGATTGCCATGATTTGATTGCAGTTTCATCTTTGCCAAAATATTCTACCAAATTGATGAAACATTTTAGTTGGGTAGGGTACCCTTCTCTTCACCTGGACAATGAGGTCCTCTGGTTATCTCATCAAACCAGGGAAGCTACTGAATTATTATCAAACAAAAGGCTTGCAAGCTGAGGACGTGAATATGTGAGAGCTCTGAACATCTAGTAGCAATGCAGAACATTATTTTGTGACAACCTTGTTTAATGCTTTACACTTTCAGTGCTTCAAATGCTCTTTTTAGTCTGCTTCTTTTTAGTATTATAATTAATATTTAATTATAATTAAATGTGCTACATTATAAATAATTTAATACTTTATTTATATATAGATGAATATTTTAAACCAGGCCTTCTAGGGGGAAAAGACTGGAATAATGTGTGGGGGTGTGCAGAAAAACTATACCAGCTTTTCTGCTCCCAAAATTTTGAACCTGTCAGCTGATTATCACCAAGTTTATAAAAGGGCAAAACTCTCAAGTAAAGATTGCCTTAAAGTTTTAATACAATGTCTGTCTCAGATGAAGGCAAAAGACTCAAATCGGAGTCACTACTAATATAAAAAAATATATTTTACACTCAGCCCTTGATTAGACATCAGAAACTTATCCTCCCCTCACTGTCTTTTCCCAGCCATGGAACAAACTTGTTGATACTGTAAACTGTAACACAGTAACATCAATGTGGTGGATGTCAGTTCCCTGAAATTATTTCAGGTGTTTGGTATTCCTCAAACTCAGTTTTTTCAGTGCTGTTTGCTCTTGTCTTATTTTTGCCAGTTGTCTCCTGAACTCTAGCTTTTTTTGGTAGTTGTCATTCTCCCATCCTAAGTCAAAGTTTCATCATTTGGCAGCTCATCAATGCTTCACTGAAATCCAGACAAAGGAACATTAGTACATTTCCTTTGGTTAGAAAACAAGTGATTAAGACACCAATCCAGTTAGACATGAAGCATCTATGATAACAGCACAAATTGTGCATTGTTCTCTCTTTCACTTTAGAACTCCTGTTGTCTTCAATATGCTCTGATGTACTTTTACTATTGGCTTGACCACAGGCAAGATGATAGCCTGCGTGTTTTCCACTTCCTACATGCAGTGTTGAGCTTGCTGTACTCCAATCTTTTGGTAGAGCTCCTAATTTGATAGGTGGATAAAAAAGGTTCATTCAGGAGTCTGGAAAGGAGGCACCAGTATTTCTATCTGTCATCAGACACACCACTGAAAACAGCTGAAAAAACACTGTACCTGGAAGGCTAGGATTCTGACAGAGTCCATTCCAGATTAGCCTGGAGGTCTGTTAGTTGGTTATCTTCTTCTGAACAGAGGCTGCAGACACTTACACAAAGAAACAGAAGTATATAGAGAGCCTTCCTCCAAGATGCCTTCCCAGTAGGTGCCAAAAGTCTCCACTTTGGAGATGTTTCTTTCTTAGACAAGTTTTGTCAGTTACATGAAATGACAGCCAGCCTCCATTTGCAGAGCTCCTTGTGGAAGGAGCTCTGAAGAAGGCTTGAAATTTGAGTAAGGCTGATCTGGTGTAGGAAATGAGGCAGGCCTTGCTGATAAAAATAGATTTACAATGGCGTTTCCAATTTACTCATTTACTCTCTTGCTTCTTAGGTTTTTTTCTGCATGATAGCAGCTCAAGATGGAGTGGATTCACTCACAGTTTGATCTGATCCATTTCTTCTGGGAAGCAACTGGTGCAAGAATAAAAGAAGTGCTGTGTTGCGGTCTCTGGAGAACTCTGCTGTTCTCCTGTCTCTATGTTGGCAGTGTGGGACTGCAGAAACAGAGTGGCCTGGTCTTTGTTTTGCCATGAAGCCAGCTGTGGTGAGACATGATCTGATACTAATGCAAGAAGCTTTTGTTCATGCTGCAGCTGGGGTACAAGCACTCATAAAAACTATTTGTAGCTCTGTTTACTGAATGCTTGATAGCAAGTTTTCCCTCTCATACTTCATTCCTGTGGCTTAAGTCCCCCAGTACTCTCAAAAGTGCTCTCTTATCCTCAGGTCTTTCTTCTTACCACCTTGGACCTGTAGGAGATGGGTTGGTCCAACATACTATGCATTTCCTGCTACTGTTCAAGTATTGCTGCAGCACGTCTCCTATCTATAGCTGCTGTTTTCCGTTAGAGTATTGGGGTAGGAAAGGGACACTTGGAAGAGACTCTGCAGAGAAACAGAAACAACAGTGAAGGCTGACATTGCAGCTGGTGGAAGTGTTTCTTAAACGTACAGATGGCAAAATCGCCAAGAATAAACTTTTTCTCTTAGATAACCTCTGTCAAAATAGACTGTTTCCAAACCAGCTTGGCACCTCTGTGTGGGGCATATCGAGAAAAGTCTTGGAAAACACAAGTGTGGCTGTGAGTTTTGTGTGTGTTTTTTTAAAATCAAACATCTTGAAGGACACAAGGGGACACCTGTAGGTCAAGGTACTATCACAATGAAAATTTATCCCTTTCCTTATTTTTTGCTGAACATACCTTTGTGATGATAGCAGGTCAAAATTTTGAAGATGGTAACAACTTTTTCTGCTAGTTTCCTTTACCCTACATTTAATTCCCTTGTTCTTATCCCCTCCTATAGACATAACTGATCCTCTGACACAGGTATTGCTGGAGACATACAGGTATTCTTGTAGTGATGCAAGAAAGTATTTCAGCTTGAGTAATGAGAAGTGGCAGGAACATGTTGTCCTGGTAAATGTTTTCATGTTTCTTTCTCATACTACATTCTACAAAATGATACTGTCATGATGAGTAAACCTCTTGCTTATGCTCTAGAATAACACGATAGCCCCTCTGCATGTGTTGTTTTCATTTGCCCAGCAGGATGCTGGTTTTGTCTCTTTAGTGACTTCGCATTTGCAATGTAATGATAGAGCAAGAACAGTCCAATAAAACCTGGGTAGATTAAAATTTCATCTTGGCACATAATTAAGAGAAGAATATGCAAAGGTACATAATTACTGGTAATTGCAGTTTTAATCCGTTCTTCTTGAAAACAAATACATATTTATATATTTATATATTCACACACACCACACATATGGATTTAATATAGCTTGCTTGAAGTATCTCTGATAATCAAACCTCAGTGCCAATCTGGTAAAGCTTGTCACCACTGCTTAAAGAGAGTAGGACATGTAAGTAGTAAAGTGGGTACTTTATTGCTATTTTAGGGCCTGCTTCTGGCATGTGGCACTGTACTTGGAAGGCTGGACCTCCTCACTGCTTTTCCAGCTATGAGTCACTCCATGCTTCTCTGCCAAGTGGAGTAAAGGAGCCTATCCGTGGTTCCAGTAAATTGGCATTACTGCAGGGACTAAGGGGCCCTGTGCTGAGCAGCTACTCTGACAGTAAAGGAGACTGCTTGTCCTAACACCCCACAACTTTAGTGACAGGTGGGCGTAACAGACTCACATCAGTAGTGTTGTCTGTAAGATAATACTGACAGTGACCTCAGAATGGCTTTTTACTTTTATTTGTAAACAACAGGTTTTGGGAAGGGATAAGATATCCGTGCTTTTGCATGGTTACTTCAAGAGAAAATTCTCTTGAGTCATGAGGCAGGGAGTACTGTCTGCTGCTGGCAGTTCTTAGGTTTCTACTGCTTATCCAAAAATTTGCCATTCATCGTTTCCACAGAGTCTATCACAGTGTGCTGCAGATACCCTTTCAAAGGACCTTGAGCAAATTTCTGCAAGACAAAACCATGTAATAGTGAAAGTTTCGCCTGTAGCTCATCTACATTTAAATGCAAAGTAAACAACAAACTGTAGATAGGAAGGCAGATATATAAACCTTCATACACACAGGCACACTTACACATATATACATATTTATATGGAAGGGGAAGGTGAAAGAACTGCCTGAATATTACAGGAGTTGTTGATATAACAGCATTTCTGGAACCTGGCTGATAACTAAGGCACCTAGAGATAGCCAAATACATAGCCCTAGGGATATTTACTTTCAAACATGAACCTTTGTTTGCTTGCCTGGCTGTATAACTGCTAGGATGCAGTCAATTCTGACAGAAACACTGCCCAGCTGCATGATATGAGGAATAGGCTGGGCTACTGGAATGGCTCCTTCTTTTTTAAATTTTCTCCACCAAAAACTTCCTTTGTTTTGATTTTGCCTTGATTCTAACTGTGATTTAGTTTGTGTTAGAAGGGACTACATTCTTTAAGGTCCTGATGTATGTTGCACAGGCACTGTATTTCATAGAATCATAGAAACATTTAGGTTGGAAAAGACCCTTGGGATCATCGAGTCCAACCATCTACCTTACTTTACAAAGTTTTCCCCTACACCATATTCCCCAACACCACATCTAAACAACTCTTAAACACATCCAAGAATAGGGACTCAACCACCTCCCTGGGCAGCCTATTCCAATACCTGACTACTCTTTCTGTGAAAAACTCTTTCTGAGAAAAACTCTTTCCGTGAAAAACTCTTTCCTAATGTTCAGCTTAAACCTATCCTATTTAGCTTCAAGCCATTCTCTCTTGTTCTGTCACTAATTACCTGGGAGAAGAGACCAGCACCAGCCTCTCTACAATGTCCTTTCAAGTAGTTGTAGAGAGTGATGAGGTCACCCCTCAGTCTCCTCTTCCTCAAGCTAAACAGTCCCACCTCTTTCAATCACTTTTCGTACGATTTGTTCTCCAGGCCCTTCACCAACTTCGTTGCCCTCCTCTGCACTCGCTCCAGCACCTCAATATCTCTCTTGTATTGAGGTGCCCAAAACTGGACACAATACTCCAGGTGTGGCCTCACCAATGCTGAGTACAGGGGGAGCTCCCTACTTCTGCTGGTCACAATATTTCTAATACAAGCCAGGATGCCATTGGCTTTCTTGGCCACCTGGGCACACTGCTGGCTCATATTCAGCTGCTTGTCAATTAGAATCCCCAAGTCCTTTTCCACCAGGCAGCTTTCCAGCCACATTTCCCTAAGCCTGTACTGACACATGGGGTGGTTGTGGCTCAAGTGCAGGACCTGGCACCTGGCCTTGTTGAAGGTAATACCGTTAATGTTGTCTTTCTATAGAGCCTCCCTATCCTCATGCAGACCAACACTCCTGCTTAACTTGGTGTCATCTGCGAACTTACTGACGATACACTCTATGTCCTTATTAAGATAGTCAATGAAGATGTTAAACACAAATGGTCCCAACACTGAGCCCTGGGGAGCACCACTTGTGACCAGCCACCAGCTGGATTTAACTCAATTGAGCACTGCTCTTTGGGACTGTCCAGACAGCCAGTGCCTGATCCAGCAGATTGTATGCTCATCCAGTCCATGTGCAGTTAGTTTTTCCACTAGAATTCTATGGGGAACAGTGTCGAAGGCTTTTAAAGTCCAGGCAGATAATATCCACATAGATAATCCTTACAGAATGCATAGCATGACCCACTAGACTGACAGTTTTGTTTATTCTAGTCATGTCACCTCAAGTAATTTCCATCTGTTTGGTCATCATTGCTATAGGTAGAGTCTAAATATAGAAATATGCGAAGTATATACATGTGTACCACTGGCAGAGGAAAGGTACCAGACAAACATGGAATGTAATTTTATATCCATGAAAATCTTTTCCATTGATCACTTGTGTTATGTAGGAAGGCTTATCCAGACAGAATTATTTATCTGTCAGATTTTTCCACAGAAGTGGACTGCCAGTTTTGTTTGCTCCCCAGATAACATCTTGATTTATTAGCAGCAGCACCACCAGTAGTGCAACCCTGCTTTACGCTTCACCATGAGTATCTGTGATGCTATGTGACATGAATGTTACGTAACAATAGCACACACCACAAATGGCCTAGAGGGACATGAGATGATGTAAATGTAACCCACTGAAATTTATACGGGGATTCATGGACTAAGGCATGACAGCATTTTCCTGTAGTTTTCTTGAAGGAGGGACTAAATGGACAAATTGGTGCTAAAGTATGAGTTTATGCCATGAGATGAAATTGAAAACACTAGGGGGAAATTTTGATGATATCCTAACAAAATCTCAGTACCACTTTGGCAGAAGAATTTCCCTTGCCCTCTGTTGTTCCTACAGTACTTTGTAGTGCTGTCTCAGTACTGCTCTGTATGTGTGTGACTGTGTAGCACAAGGCATATGAAGGGTAATCATTCCTATCAGTCTATAAACAGTGTGCTTCTCATGTAAATTTATTCTCATCATGCTTTTGACAAAGTTCAAAAATGCCTTCTATTCTCTGTTGGCAGTCTGAAAGCTAGCATTGCAATGCAAAGAGCAGGACAAAACAAAAGACTAAGTTTTGGTTTGGGGGGATTTTTTTCTTTCTTTTTGGCGGCTGGGTTGGCTTACTACCAGCCTAGGGTGTGTTGTTCCTTATGGGAAGACCTATCAGAGTTGCAGGAGGACTAGAAGAAGTAAATCCCTTCCCTCTTCTCCTACAGTGATTTTACATTGACTATTAAACTTATTTCAATCTTATAATTTGCTTGGAAGTTGCCTGGAGGCACAGTACAAATACACAACCCTTTTAAGCCCTAATGGCTAGAGAGGAAACACTGGGATTTGTAAATAGCTGCACTAGATTGAGAGAGACTCACACAGTTGGTAGGAAGCTCCTTGGCATTTTGGTTTCACTGCTTTTGGCCTTCTTCTGGCAACACAAATGGCAAGTTGAAGTACATTTCACAGTGTGCTTTGGATTCATTTTGGCAGGACTCTTCTGAAATAAATGGGGGACAAAGAGAAGAAAGATGGAGTAACGCAGCCATCTGTCAGCATTTTTTAAGTCAGATTGAGAACAGATATTTTGATTCTACAGGGATTTTGGGAAACTTACCCTGACAGCACATTTCACAGAGGACTCTTTCTGACAGGCCAACAGGAATTGCTAACTATTTGGTGACACATCTGGGCAAGTTGGTTGTTCTGTGTAGAGTTGAGGTTCACTCTAGGGCTGTGAGCAGTTCAGGGAAGTGGAAGAACAGAGAAACTTAAAGCTATTCTTGTGACTTGTGACTGTAACTCTAAAGTACATCTTTAGCTGGTACTTCCTCTCTGAGCACATCCTTTGCCACTCAACAGGGATATGAAAACCTATGGATAGATTTTCTGATGTATGCAATGAAAATAATTGACAGACTTAAATGATACAAGTTCTCCTTGGAGAGCATGAAGGTAACTAAACGGTTACTTCCTTGGTGTTGCAAAGCCCTTCCTCTCTCTTTCCCTTTTTTTCCCCTCAACTTTTTGTTGTTTTTCAAAAAACACCTCGAAGAAACATATAAAATGAGTAACAGAATTGCATATATGTTGCTCTTCTGGGGTGAAGATCAACCCAGAGAGCCAGAATTGTTGCTGCATTGATAGCAGTGGGACTAGTAGGACACAAAACCCAGACCTCCTGTATTTCACCACTACTGAGAAAAAGGTTAATGGAGCAGAGTCCCTTGTAATGCATTGTGCATAGGCAGGAAACACAGACCTTCTGAATTTCCTGTTGTCAGTTGTTACACTGGAATCTGTTATTAGTATAACTGAAATATTAAGAGTCTAATCATAGAATCATTGAATGGTTTGGGTTGGAAGGGACCTTAAAGATCATCCTGTCTCAAACCCCCTACCAGGAACAGGGCACTTCCACTAGACCAGGTAGCTCAAAGCCCTATCCAGCCTGGTCTTAAACACCCCCAGGGATGAGGTATCCACAACTTCTCTGGGCAACCTGTTCCAGTGTCTCACCACCCTCACAGTAAAGAATTTCCACCTAATATCTAATCTAAATCTACCCTCTCCCAGTTTAAAACTTACCTCTCATCCTGTTGCTACACTCACTCATGAAGAGTCCCTCCCCATCTCTCCTGTAGGCCCCCTTCAGGTACTGGAAGACTGCTATAAGGTCTCTCCAGAGCCTTTTCTTCTCCAGGCTGAACAACCCCAACTGTCTCAGCCCAGCCTCATAGATGTGTTCCAGCCCTCTGATCACCTTTGTGGCTCTAATCAGTATTAATCCAGCTCTAATTGTTACAAAAATGAAGGAATAGTGATGCAGCTAGAATACTGCTGATAGGTTGCTTACTCACCTAATACCTTTGTCTTCCCTCGAAGCTGATACCCTGAGCCCTTTCAGAGGGTTCACGAGTGAAAGACAAATCAATGTGCCCTTATCCATAAAGACAGACAATCTCAGCATGTGTTAGTGATGTTGCCATGTTGATTGGAAGGGATTATTTGAGCAATTTGGGAGGACAGCCAGGAGCAGTTACAATTATTTTATCTTCCTGTCTTACCTCCTGAAAGTCTTATTATGCACACTGAGTGGTCTTGATTCTAAGACCCAGGACAAACACAGCAGTAAGACAGAAAACTCCATGTGTATTTGATTTATACAAGTCTGAAGTCTTTCTACATGATTTCTTTGGTCTCTCTGTGAGGGAACAAGCTGCCAAGCACATCTTTGGCTTTAAGTTTCAGGTGAAGATAAAGCAGTGTACAGTCAGTGGCTTTGGAAGGTATGTGCTGTTATAATGGGTTATAATGTATGTGCTGTTATAATGGGTTATGGTCTGATTTTGTCTGTCTCTCACCACAGCTTTCCTGTGGTGAGAGTGCTACTCTGTTGCAATGGAAACAACATATTTTTCTCCCTCCTTCTCCCCCCTCCCCCCTGAGTTGGGGAAGTTATAGAATGAGAAGGGTTTTCCTATAGGAGATGACAATACTGAAACCCAGAGCCCTGAGTACTCTGTTTTCGTCACACAAAGCCTGATTTGATGTGGTTCTGGCCACCAGCCATACCTGATGATGCCTTTCAAATGGTACAGTAGAGCACAATGCTTATCCTCTGAAGTCCTAAGCAAGTCCTGCAGAGGGAAATCCTATGCAGCTTTTTGAAAATCAAACCACTACCCAGTGACATTTTGGTTAAAAACTAGAAGGGGATGCTGCCACTTGAACTCAGTGATGACGATAATGGTCTTGATTCCTATGACAGGAGGCAGAGAGGAAGCCCTTGGCTCAGTCACCCATCTCACTGGCAGCTAGTCTGTGAGCACTTCCCCCCCCATAGAATCATCGAATGGGTGGGTTGGAAGGGACCTTCAAAGATCATCCGGTCCTACCCCCTTGCTGTAGGCAGGGACATTTTTCACTAAATCAGACTGCTCAAAGCCCCATCCAACTTGGCTTTGAACACTTCCACCAATGGGGTATCCACAACTGCTCTGGACAACCACAACTACTGTTTCTCCGCTCCCATAGTAAAAAATTTCCTTTGTGTATCTAATCTAAATATACCTTCTTCTAGTTTAAAACCATTGTCCCCTGTCCTGTCAATACAGGACGTGGTAACAATCTCTCCATCTTTCTTATAAACCCCCCTTATATATTGAAAGGCCACAATAAGGTCTTGCCAGAGCATTTTCTTCAGGCTGAACAACCCCAACTCTCTCAGCCTGTCTTCATAGGAGAGATGTTCCATTGAAATGATCTGTTTTGTGGCCCTGCTCTGGACCACTGTAACAGGTCTATGTCTTTCTTGTACTGGAGGCCCCAGAGCTGGACACAGTACTCCAGGTTGGGGCTCATGAGAGCGGAGTAGATGAGGAGAATCAACCTCCCTTGATCTGCTGGCTGCGCTTCTTTTTAGACAGTCCACATTGCTGGCTCATATCTAATTTTGCGTCTAGCGTTATCCCCAAGTCCTTCTCTGCAGGGCTGCTCTCAATCCACTCATCCCCCAGCCTGTATTGACAGTGGGAATTTCTCCCAAGTGCAGGACCTTACACTTGGCCTTGTTGAACTTCACAAGGTTCACATTGGCCCACTCTTCAACCCTGTCATGATGTTTTTGGATGGCATCCCTTCCCTATCAACTGCACCACTCAGCTTTTTGTCATCTACAGGCTTGCTAAGGGTGCACTCAACCCCACAGTCTATGTCATTGATAAAGATTTTGAACAGTATCAGTCCCAGTGCCGACCCCTGATGGACCCCACATGTTACTGATCTCTATTTGGTCATTGAGCCATTGACTACAACTCTTTGGATATGGCCATCCAGCCAATTCCTTATCAATCAAATAGTCCATCCATCAAAACCACATCTCTCCAATTTAGGGGCAAAAATGTTGTGTGGAACCATGTCAAATATTCTACAGACTTTCAGGTAGACAACATCTGTATCTTTTCCCTTGTCCACTGATGGAGTCTCTCTATTGTAGAATAGAAGATCACCAGATTAGTCAGTCATGATTTGCTCTTGTGAAGCCATGTTGGCTGTCTCTAATCACCTCCCTGTCTTCCATACAGTTTGAGATGTCTTCCAGGAAGATCTGTTCCATGATCTTACTGGGCACTGAGGTGAGGCTGACTGTCCAGTAGTTCCCAGGGTCCTTCTTAGTACCCTTTTTAAAAATTGGTGTGATATTCCCTTTTCTGTCACTAGGGATATTACCTGATTGCCATGACTTTTCAAATATAACGGAAACTTGCTTAGCAACTACATCTGCCAGTTCCCTTAGGACTCTGGGATGGATCTCATTGGATTTCATAGACTTCTGTATATTCAGGTTCCTCATGGTCTCAAACCTCCTGTGATGGAAGGGAATGTGTTCCCTCAGGCCCCTTGAGGTTCAGACACTTGAGAGATGTTTTGCATCTGCAAAATGCAACACATTCCTTTTATTCAGACTCAGACCCATCAAGGATTTTTTAGTTGTCACAGCCAGCTCCTTTTTTAATCCTACATTTTGTGTTATCAACATAGAGGCAGTGCACAATCCACTCCATCACTTTAAAAAAACAAACTTGATGCTTTAGGCATATATACTTTTGTTCCTGTTGGTGCTGGCATGCAGTAGGGCAACAAATATACACAAAATAAATACACCTGCACCTAACCTGTGTCATGAAGTTTTATCAGGTGAAGTTGCAGTGGTCAATGATAGTGTTGCAGATGATTTTGCAGCATGCTTTGCTTAGTACTAAGCAGAAACAGGGCTTAGAATAGACAGGACACTTGTACCATTCAGGTTTTCCAGCTTTTGGTTAACTCTAAAATGGCAAAAAATAATCTGTCCACCTATTACCCCTTTTTGCTATATTCAGCTATCCTTAAAACGTACTGTATGGATAAGACTTTTGAAGGATATATTTGGATTATCATTCTGGTGTTGTATAATTCACCAGAGTATACATGGGTTTTCTTTGCTATTTCTCAAAAGAACAAAGAAAGGTTTCCATGTGAAAGTCACCACTCCAAAGAGACAAAATACGGTTTCATGGCATTTGTGGTAGCCATATTCCAGTTCCACTCTATGATGTTGAATTCTTTTGCATTTTGTAGGTGGAAAACATATTTTTCAGACTAAGATTTTTTTATCTAAACTTGGATTATTTTTTTTAATGTAGCGCAACAGGAAGGGAACTAAATCTTTCCAGTGATCAGTTCTCTTCTGTGCAGCTCCAACAGTATTCCATCAGTTCTCTCCTGGTTCTCTTCAGGGTTTACATGTAGCTGCAAGGGAAAAATTGTTTAAGATATTATGGTGTTAAATTTTCTTTTTTTTTTTAATGTGTACACAAAGACTGTATATAGCACTTAACTCTTTCAAACGTGTCTTGGGCATAGGTCCCTTTCCATAAAACTCAGGATGGGTGGTCAGCTAGAAAAAAACACAACTCAGGTGACTCAACTATTCATTGCAGAAGAGTTACAGTTAAATTTCCACATAATCCTTGTATCCTGAGCAGCATTGGTGAGATGACTGTTCAAGGTCCGATTTCTAATAATTGTTGGAAATCCTTGCCTAAATATAGCACCTGGGAATTGTCTACAAGCACATTTTACAAATTTGCTACACTAGAATTAAGGCTGATGCATCAATTGCTACCAGTAGTTTACTCTTAAGAGATAAAGGAAGAGTAGGATTATTCAACCAAGCCTCTTAAAAAACAGATGTTGCATTTCAAACAAGATTTTGTTCATATTTTCCCTTCCTTCTTTGAGATCTTAGAAGGAGGAAAGTCCATTGATGGCTTTCAGAGCCAGACCCAGCCTGAAAGGTACTTTAAGTTGGTGTCCGGGAATACTCTTCAGGATTCAGCCTGACTACATTTGGACGTTAAGTCACATGTGACATAAATTGATGAGGGTGCAGACTCATATCTGAACTTGGTGGGCTTTATTGAGACATGTGTTACGCTGAATCCTTGGGTTATTTGGAGCAATTGGATTGAAGTGGTAGACTGGGGAGCAGTGAATGAAGTCTTTACTTTGCTTTACTTGCACATGTACCTTTTGCTTACCTATTAAACTGTCTTTATCTCAACCCACAAGTTTTCCTACTTTAACCCGCCTGACTCTGTTTCTCCTATCCCACTGTAGGAGGGGGGGTGAAAGAGGAGTTATGGGGGGCTTAGCAACCCACTGGGGTTAAACCATGACAGACAGAAAGATCTTTTTCTCTCCTCTCCAATACCTCTGCCCTGTGGCAAGCAGCCAAACATGCGTGGCACCAGGGCAGTATCTCTTCAGTCTTCTTAGCTCTTAAGGCAAGTGCAGGGCAGCCAAGGGATCAGGGCCAGCCAGCATGAGTTTATGAAAGGGAGGTCCTGCCTAACTAACTTGATCTCTTTCTATGACCATGTGACCCACTTTCTCGATGAGGGGAAGGCTGTGGATGTTGTCTACCTGGACTTTGGTAAGGCCTTTGACACCGTCCCCCACAGCGTTCTCCTGGAGAAACTGGCGAGTCATGGCATAGACAAGTGTACCCTCCGCTGGCTAAAAAACTGGCTGGATGGCTGTACCCAGTGAGTTGTGATTAATGGAGTAAAATCTGGTTGGCGGCCGGTCACCAGTGGTGTCCCTCAGGGCTCAGTTTTGGGGCCAGTCTTGTTCAATATCTCTATTGATGATCTAGACAAGGGGATTGAATGCACCCTCAGTAAGTTTGCAGATGACACCAAATTAGGTGGGAGTGTTGATCTGCTTGAGGGTCGGAAGGCTATACAGAGGGACCTGGACAGACTGGATCAATGGGCCAGGGCCAATGGGATGAGGTTTAATAAGGCCAAGTGCCGGGTCCTGCATTTTAGTCACAACAACCCCGGGCAACGCTACAGGCTTGGGGAAGAGTGGCTGGAAAGCTGCCCAGCAGAAAAGGACCTGGGAGTGTTAGTGGACAGCCAGCTGAACATGAGCCAGCAATGTGCCCAGGTGGCCAAGAGGGCCAATGGCATCCTGGCCTGTATCAGGAATAGTGTGGCCAGCAGGAGCAGGGATGTCATCGTGCCTCTGTACTCGGCACTGGTGAGGCCTCACCTTGAGTACTGTGTTCAGTTCTGGAGCCCTCACTACAGGAAAGACATTGAAGTGCTGGAGCATGTCCAGAGGAGAGCCACCAAGCTGGTGAGGGGTCTGGAGAACAAGTCCTATGAGGAGCGGCTGAGGGAACTGGGCATGCTTAGTTTGGAGAAGAGGAGGCTGAGGGGAGACCTCATTGCCCTCTACAACTACCTGAAAGGAGGTTGTAGAGAGGTGGGGGTTGGCCTCTTCTCCCAAAGGAATGATGACAGGACCAGAGGTAATGGTATGAAGCTGCAGCAGGGGAGATTCAGACTAGATATTAGGAAGAATTACTTTACTGAAAGAGTGGTCAGGCACTGGAACAGCCTGCCCAGGGAGGTGGTGGAGTCACCATCCCTGGAGGTATTTAAGAAACAGGTAGACGTGGCTCTTCAGGGCATGCTCTAGTGCCCAAGATTATTGGTTTGTGGAGGGGTGTAGTGTGTGGGACTGTGGATGTGGGGTTTAGTTGGTGGGTGGTGGTTTTGGGTTTGTTGTCCTTGTGGTGGTTGTGGTGGATTTTTGTTTGTGTTTGGTTTTTTTTTGTTTTTTTTTTTTTGTTTGTTTGTTTTGTTTTGTTTTGTTTTGTTTTTTGTTTTTTTGTGGTTGGACTCAATGATCTCGGAGGTCCCTTCCAACCACTAAGATTATGTGATTCTGTGATTCTGTGATTCTTCAAGCCCAGAGATGTTCAGGGGAGAGGCAGTGAGCCAGTCCTCCACAGTGGGCTGTACAGAGAGCAGGAGACATGGATGTTTGAGCTTTAGGTGCAGCCAGGCTGCTCCCTGCAATCTATGCCTGTCCATGGTGATGAGAGGGTGCCCTGGGCTGGTCCCTTATGTGACACCCCTTGTGGCAGCGCCCTAGGGCTCAGTGTGGGCTACCTGTGGCACTGACAGGGAGACTGCTTCACTAGGTATCACCTGCCTGGCCAAGGGTGGCATGCCACATTCTCTACAGTGTTCCTCTGGACCACACCATGCTTGGGAGAGAGCACGATGAGGGCCTCCAAGCAGTCCATGTGGAAAAGCTAGTTCCTCTTAAACCATTGCCCAGTACAGGCAGAGAGAGATGACTGAGGTAGGCTATTTGAGGCTGTCTGCTTTCCCCCCTCCCTGAGGAAGGCATGTCCACCTGTGACCAGCGCTGGCAGAGCAATGCAGACCAGGGCAGAAAAGCTTGCAAAAACAAGGGAAGAGAGACAAATGCCTGCTGGTGTTTTCTTTTGCTGCATAAATATAACCTCCATGGCAGTTGAGGGCAAGTGTTGATGCAGGAAGCCAGGCCTTGGGTAGCCTGATTAAAGTACCATGTGGCCTGGCACTATAGACATGCTGGACCCCTTTCTCTGATTCGAGTGTTATGGGGACCACCACATAGCATGACTAGACAATGCTAGAGCATGAGACTTACTGCTGCAACACCAGTGAGAGGGAGAAGCTCAACATCCCCAGCTCTCCTCAGCCCACCACAGCACATGGAGAGCACAACCAAGGCACTTGACAGCCTCTGTCCCACATGCCTGGACAGCAGGGAGCAGGCCAGCTACATAATGTCATGCTTCTAACAATTCTGCTACACCTCTATGTTGCGGTGGGCTGAGAGAAAGTCCAAGTGCCTCCCCTGAAAGAGGAGGGTGACCTCCATCCTTCACTGGGTGCAAGTGGATGACTTTGAGCTTTGAAAAGCATGCCATCAGACCATCTATGAAATCATCAGTCATCTTCCACCAAGCAAGGAATGTTTCTGGATGCCCAGTTTCAACTGTCCTGCAGCATCCCAGCCATCAGCTGCAGGCCTGGTGCCAGAGGATGCAGTGGGCAGCCTCCATCCCTACATGCCTTTCTGCTGCCCTGTCTGTGCAGGAAGCTGAGGCAGCTCTCTGGGGCCAAGCATTCAGAGGCAGTTGTGGTTGAGCACACCATCACATCCTTGCTGTGCCCGTTTGGGCTGGACAAAAATCTGCTGGGCCAGCTGCTGCAGGTCTCCTTCTGAAGCTGCACAGCAATATTCATGCACCAACTCATCAATGTTGGCACAAGGGGGAGACCTACTGTGTGCTGGGCCGGTGGGACACCTATGTTGCTGGAGGATGGGAGGGCAGTCCTATGGATGGCACCAGCCCCATTACCTCCTGTGGTGGGTCTCCTGTCCTCAGCACAGCCCTCTCCAGCAGCCCTCCTGGATTCAGCAGAAATGAGCTCCCCATCAGCACAGCTGCTGCTCTTTGTTCTCCCCTTCTCTTTTCTCATCTGCAGGAATGAGAAGGGCCCTGGAGGACCCAGAGGAGGCTGTGCCTGGGCCTTCCACTCTCAGCCAGATCAGTGAACATGAACACTGCTGTATCCTGAAAACCAGCTACTGGACATGTTAAACTGAGGGGCTCAGTGCCAGTGACTGGAGTGGGACCATGTGTTACAGCTCAAGTGCCAGCTGCTGGAGAGGGCAAGCATCTGTTTCTTGCCCAAAATAGTTGTGTATGAGAGAGTGTGGGTGTGTGTAATTAATTGGCAATCTTCAATTTGGACCAGCTGGCAAATAAGGGAGATCTCAGGTCTGGGCTGGAATATCAGGTGGGCAGAGGGTCCGTGCTAGTATTTGGGGGCACCTGCAAGTGTGTACCTGTGGGATGAGTCAGCCCATGAGGAGGAAGAGACTTGGCTGTCTGTGCTTGTCTTTACGTGAGTCTCATATGTGGGCGCTATTGAAGGCAGGACCTTATTTGTGGAAGTGTCTGTGATCAACTGTGTCTATATCCTCTGTGTGTCTCTGGGAGACATGCTCAGCTTTGGTACTGGTTGAGCCTGTAAATGGGAAAGCAGCAGCCATGTCCCTCAGACTGGGCAAGAACCCAGGCCCCCAGTGCATTGGGCTGGGCCCCAGCAGATGCTCCTAACATCCCTTAGCAGTCTGTCTTTTCCTACAGATGTGCAGTCTGTTCTCTTTTGGCTACACACTATCTCCAAAGCAGCCCAAGGAATGTCTGAGGTGAAATAAGGAAGTTGTTCTGTGATCAGGTATGAACTGCTCAGGGGAGATATGTCCAAGTTTCTGCCTGAAAAGTAACAGCCTGGCAGCTCTGGTACCTGGACTCCACTGCTGGCTCTTTTTAGCTGTTGCCTCTCCATCAGCTGGGCCCTGGGAGAGTCAAAAGTTCCCAAGCTGTAAAGACAGAGGATTAGAGAAGATTGTAGCCTAAAATGAAGCAGATCTTTTACGAAATTGCTCTGTTAGTCAAAGCAGGTGGTTTCAGTACCACTTCCTGATGTGGCTGGAATGAATTTTGGTGAGTTTAGTTAATGTCTTTATCATCAGGACCTCGGTTCTGTGCATGGGTGGGATTAAAAGCAGTCAGTTTAGAGCTGTGATAGACTGAACGCAGTGTACTCAGAGATGCTGAGGGCCTGAATTTATCTGTTTTCCTCTGTCTGCTGCAGGAGAAAAACATGACTGCCTGCCTACTCACAGTTGATGTGAGAGAATGAGCACAGCTTCCTGAAGGGCCTAAGACCCACAACAACTCCTGCCTGCTGCTCCCTCTTCCCTTTCTCTACAGCCAGGTAATATCATGTGACCACTCTGATGAAAGTAATTTATTTATTTATTTGTTGGTCTATGCTATGTGCAGAGAGCCATTGGTACAAAGACAAAGAGAAATCTAGGAGAGGCTGCAGAACAGTTTTCAGGCAATGGAGGTCCAGAGAGAGTTCAGTAGAGTTTTACAACGTGCAGAAATTTTCTGGATCTGAAAGTGGTGTAAACTTCCTGAAACATCTGCTGTGAAGTGCTTGTCACAATTTTCTTTTTGATGAGCCCTTTCTCTGTGTCAGCTTTAATCTATTTTTATTGGGTAGAGTACAACTCATATCTTAAATAACTTATCAGATTTATAGAACCAGAATATTTCTATCAAAACAGGAAAGAAACTAGGGAAAAGAAATGTCAGCACTTTAAAATTGGACTATACTGGATTGTGGATTTCATGGGTGCTTCTGTTTAATTAAAGTATTTTTAAAATTGTGCCATCCTTCTAGTATGCTGCTTGGCCCCCATGCTGTAAAAGGGGAAGAAAGTCTTTTTTCACGCCTACCTGTTCCTACATGTCAGTCTGAATAAGCTGAAATGTGTTGTCATTTCTCAGTGGGCAATTTATTTCCAGGCCATTTAAGAGGGATTTTACTCAGATTTGTCGGCTGCAACACAGAGTGGAGGGGAGGAGCCGAGTGTTAGATTTGCAATGTTATAAAGAAGTGCAGCACTCACTCACATTCATAATTAACAGCACAAACATACACTCATGCTCTGTCTGGCTCCTTTCACTTTGTGTTAGCTTCATTGCTCGCTTGTATCCAGTGATCACTTAGCTACTGTTGAGGAATGGGAAAGATTTCAAAGTGACACTCTATGGGGATTCCCATGCCTGCTCCCTCACAGACACTGCATTGCTGCTACAGCACAAATACCTCTTACTTTGCAATAAACCAGCCCTGAGGCCAAGCACATCCAGAAATTACTCTCCAAAGTTTTTACCATTCAAGTCTGAAGGTGGCTTATTAAACAATAAATCGTGGTAAGAAAACCAAGCAGTAAAGGCAGAAATTCAAAAGCGGCCTCTTCCTAGTATATTTTAAAAACAGCCAAAAAAACTTCCACAAGTAACTTCCCTAAACTTAGGGTAGACTCAGAGCTTTGCAGTTTTTGCATGTACGGAAGTTCACCAATGGAAGCTGACTTCTGCAAAGTCAAGCTGACTTGCACTTAAGCAAGATCTGTGATCCTGGATGAGATTCCCTCTCTTTTCAGTGATCATTAACGCTCCCTTTCTAGCAGGATTATTACTCCTGTCTGTTTGGCGCATTTCATTCATTGGGGTATAATGCAGTCTGTGGCAGATATTTCCAGGCATTGTCCCAGCATACTGCCTCATGGTATATCTCTTAGTGTCAAGTCTATAGGTAATCATACTGAAGTCTGTCTGGGCTGCAGAGCTCTATCATGGCAAGCAAAGTCACTGAAGCTCCCATAAGTACCGTAGCATCCCCATTTGTAAGTGTGCACCAGAAGTTTATTATGGTTAAACCATATTGTTTAACCACAGCTAGCAACTGGAAACACACAGCCACTCACTCACTGCCCCCCCTGGTTCAATTGAGGGAGAGAATCAGAAGAGGAAAAGCAAGGAGAAACTCATAGGTTGAGATAAAGACAGGTTCATACGTAAAGCAAAAGCTGCATAAGCAAGCAAAGCAAAACAAGGAATTCATTCAGTGGGCAGGTGTTCAGCCACCTCCAGGAAAGCAGGGCTTTACTACATGTAACAGTTACTTGGGGAGCCAAACACTGTACCTCTGAATGTCACCCCTTCCTACTATTCTCCCAGCTTTATATACTGAGGGTGATGCCATATGGTATGCAATATCCCTTTGATCAGTTGGGGTTATCTGTCCTAGTAGTGTCCCCTCCCAGCCTCTTGTGCACTCCCAGTCTACTTGCTGGCAGGGCAGCATAAAGAGGAGAAAAGGCCTCGAGATCTTAGCCATAATCAAAAAGATCAGTGTGCTGTCACCGGTATTTCTCACCCCAGTTCCAAAACAGAGTACTATACTGACTGCTAGCAAGAAAGTTAACTTCATCCTGGCTGAAAATGGCACCCTGACAAGACTGGGCCCCTGTTGGAGAATAATCCTTTGTGTTCAAAATCAAGATCATGTTATTGCAGTAAGGACAAGCAAAAAGCATAGATCTGATACAAAGCATCTGCAAGTTGCCATATTTTGGGTTTGTTTGTTTGTTTGTTTTCAGTTTGTCTGTTTCAACTACCTGTTTCCTGCAGGCTGAACCCCTGTTGCAGGATTTTGCGATAACAAACCTGCTCTGAAATGGAGACAACCAATATCATCTTTTAATGCAGTCTGAGAGCTTATCCTCATTACGGCACAATACTTCCTGTTGTGCTCTGCCACTGTACAGAAGGGAAGTGGTTTAGTCCTTCTGCCAGCACTGACTGTCCATGGCTGTATTCCTGTGCTCTCTGCAAAACTGGACCTCCTTCTCTGCCCATCATCACCATCAGCTGATGGTGCCATCAGCATTTTTCCCACTATTTCTGATGTATACATGGTGCCTGCAAGAAGAGTGAAGGAATCACTGTGTCAGTGCTTCATTAACAAAAAGGATCTAGGTGTGTCAAAGCACTGCTCCTCTTGTTGCTACAGGTCAGGGACTGTGAGAGAACCATGAGATAGTTCTCACAATCCCAGCTACTGGTTTCTGTAACAGTTAAGGCTGTCTTCAGAGCCTTTCCTCTGGAGAAGCCCTCCTGACTCTGTCTGCGATGAGTCTGGTGATGAAGCAAGGGCAGGGAACAATGGCAAAAGTCACATTGCCCATTATTGTTGGGCATCCTGGATCTTCATTCTTCTTCATCTAATTGTGAGGCCATGAATGAAAAGTCTGGCCTAAATGGCCTCTATCTTGCAGCAAGAAAACGGTCAATATTTGTGTTCTTGTGGCTTTGCTCTTCTCTTTCATTCCACCTTCCACATCTTTTTGTTTGCATTTCTCTATTACCTATATAAATACCATTCCCTTCTTCCAATTTCCTTCTGCAAAGCCCTCAGCAATATTAAGTTGCTTTCTTTTTCATATTTCAGTCCCAGATCATGAGGTCATGCTATTTCACTGTTTAAAGTGATACATGTTGGCAGAACAGCTATGGATGCTGTTGTTGCTTTATCAGTTTGTGCAGATGCATTCCTTCTGCTTTTCACAACAGTGCATTTTTTGGTTTTCAGTGTATTTTGTCCCCATGATTAAATCAGGCAAATATATATATATATATATAAAAATATAATCTTTTGTTGACGTGTCCACACTATATGGTCTGCTACACACCCATTCAAGGAAAATGGTTCACTAAAATGAATTCTCTTATTGACTTGTTCATGTAACACTTTAACCCTGGTGAAATCTGTAAAACCTTTTTTCTTCTCCATCTTTCCTTTGTAAATTCTTTCCCTAGTGCTAGGAAAACAGTGCTAGATTTAGGTTTAAATTAATCTCTTTCACAGCAAGGAAGAATGATTATTACTTATGAAAATGACATCAGAAATCTGAGATACAAGCACACATTCCTTCATTTTCTACCTGCTTTGACCTGGTGACGACTTTTTTCTGCTTGATGTTGCACTATCATTCCATCTCTCTTTGTTCTCTGCTTATGTCTCAGCAAGCAGAAGACTAAGATGGTAATTTTTTTAGTTTAGCATCTTACTTGCTTTTTAAACACCTTGAGGAAAGATTTTCTTCTTTCCACTTTTCTTCTGTACTTTAAGCCTGGAATCTCAGGTGTCTGGGTACACTGACTACGCCTCAGATTAACGTCAGAGTCCTATGCAATCTGAACAGGTTCTATTAGATTGTTGAGGCATGGAGGGTATAATGTTTAACATCAAATTTACATACTTGAAAATAATTGAGGTTACACGGGAATTTTGATTTAGCAGAGTGATACAAAATACAGTGAGACACAATACAAATATAAGTTACGCTTATCAAAATCTATCACAGTTCTATCACAATACCAATCTAATTCCCATTACCAGTCTTTATAATATACTCACGATTATGAAGCTGGGTTTCCCCTGTCCCAACAGGAAGGCATACATGGGCTGAAGCTAGCTCAAGCTCTCTTTGAAATTCTTTTGTTTGTTGTTCAGTTGTTATCCTGGTGACATAACTGTTTATCTAAACATCCCCATCCCCAAGTCCTCTTTGTGTTGAGATAAAATCAAATTTATTTGCAACAGCTGTGGTCAATTACATCCCATGTCATTCTCTGAGTTTCATAAGGACATCACCCTTGTTCATCTTCTCTGAGCCTTCTCCAGCTATGCAGGTTTATTTGTCAGTCACAATTCACTGCAGTGTAGCTTTCCTTTTTGGTGAGTTCTGCCCAGCCTCATGCAGAGAAACATCATTGGTGACAGCCAACATGGCTTCACTATGGCAAATTGTGCCTGAAAAGAATTGGTGATTTTCTATTATGGGGTTACAGCATTGCTGGATAAGGAAAGAGCAACTGACATCACTTACCGGAACTTGTGCAAAGCATTTGACACTGTCCTGCATGACATCCGTGTCTCTAAATTGTAGAAACATGGATTTAACAGATGGACCACTCAGTGGATAAGGAATTGGCTGGATGGACACACTCAAAGAGTTGTGGTCAAGAACTCAACGTCCAAGTGGAAGCCAGTGACGAGGGGTGTTCCTCAGGGGTCAATACTGGGACTGGTGGTGTCCCATCTTTGTCAGTAACATGGACAGTGGGATTGAGTGCACTCTCAGCAAGTTTGCCAATGACACCGAGCTCTGTGGCATTCTCAACATACTTGAGGGAAAGAATGCCATCCAGTGGGTCCTGGAGGGGCTTGAGACATGGGCCTGTGTAAATCTCATGAAATTCAACTAGGCCAAGTGCAAGGTCCTGCACATGGGTCGAGGCAATCCCAAATACAACTACAGGCTGGGCAAAGAATGAACTGATAGCAGCCCTGAGGAGAAGGACGTTGGGGGTGCTGGTTGATGAGAGGCTTAACAGGAGCTGATAATGTGCACTCCCAGCTCTGAAAGCCAAACGCATCCTGGGCTTATCAAAAGAAGTGTGGCCGGCAGGTCAAGGGCAGTGATTCTCCCTTCCTCCTTTTCCCTAGTGAGACCCCACCTGGAACGCTGTGCCCAGCTCTGGAGTTCTCAGCCCAGAAGCATGTGGACCTGCTAGAGTGAGTCCAGAAGTGGGCCTCAAAGAGGATCAGAGTGTTGGGGCACCTTTCCTGTGAAGACAGGTTGAGTGAGTTGGACTTGTTCAGCCTGGAGAAGAGAAGGCTCCAGGGAGACCTTACAGATTCCCTCCAGCACCTAAAGGGGGCCTACAGGAAAGATGGAGAGAGACCCCTTTACCAAGGAGTGTAGCAATGGAATGAGTGGTAATGTTTTTAAACTGAGAGAAGGTAGACTTATATTATATATTAAAAAGAAATTCTTTACTTGAGGGTGGTGGGACACTGGAACAGATTGCCCAGGGAAGTTGTGGATGCCCCATCTATGGAAATGTTCAAGGCCAGGCTGGATAGGGCTTTGAGCAACCTGGTTTAGTGGAAAGTATGCTGGGCCATGGCAGGAGGGTTGGAACTAGATGATCTTGAAGGTTGCTTCCAACTCTGCTATGATTCTATGATTTTTGCAGTTCTCAACTTTCCTGATTGCAGTCCTGGAATAGTTGGTGTGGTCTGGTAGCTGGGTTTGATGCTGTGATGATCAGTTTTGATCCAGGAAAGTGGCTCACCTCCATGAAGTGTCAAGAATGTTCATTCCTTTCCCTCTCCTGTACACAATTCTGCTTAGCCTTCAGTTTATTGAGTTTGGGTGGAAGTAAGGATGCAGACAGAACTACTGTTTTTCTGAGAAGGGAGCTTACAGGTAGGGAAGAAGACTTGGAACTTCCATGTAATGATTACCACTTTCCAAGGGCAGGAAGAATTGTGTTTATCAAGCTGAATGTTGATTGTTCTTTGGTTCTGGTTCAGGGTGTAGATCTTTATTTTTCCTTCTTCGGCTTCCAGCCCCCTCTGCTCATCTTACCCTCACCATCTTGGGTAGAAAACAGCAGCAATGGTTGGGCAGCTGTGTCAGAAGTGCTAGGGATATTGCTCAGTCCTCTTTTACCACAGAGAAAGGATATTCTGGAAGAGATATAAGAGACCTGTGAATGGTGTAAAACAAGATCTAACTTCATTAGCAATGAGCAAATAATTTTACAGTGTGGTGTCCCAAAGGAGACTGACATGTTCCGGTTGGGGTTGGGTAAATCTGCCTGATAGAATAAGAGGTGCCATGTCTACCCATCTTTTGAACACTTCCAAGGATGGTGCCTCAACCGCTTCCCTGGGCAGCCTATTCCAATACTTGATAACCCTTTTGGTGAAGAAATGTTTCCTAATATCCAATCTAAGCCTCCCCTGGTGCAACTTGAGGCCATTTCCTCTTATCTTATCTCCTGTGACTTGGTGGATGAGACCAACCCCCGCCTCTCTACATTGCCCCTTCAGGTAGTTACAGAGCGTGATAAGGTCTTTCCTCAGCCTCCTCTTCTTCAGAATGAACAACCCCAGCTCCCTCAGCCTCTCCTCATAAGACTTACTCTCCAGACCCCTCAACAGCTTCGTTGCCCTTCTCTGGACCCGCTCCAGCACCTCAATATCTTTTTGGTGGTAAGGGGCCCAAAACTGGACACAGTACTCGAGGTAAGGCCTCACCAGTGCCGAGTACAGGGGGTCCTACTCACCACACTGTTCCTGTTACAGGCCAGGATACTCTTTGCCTTCTCTGCCACCTAGGCATACTGCTGGCTCATGTTCAGCCTGTTGTGGACCAGCACCCCCAGATCCTTTTCTGCCGGGCAGCTCTCCAGCCATTCATCCCCAAGCCTGTAGCGCTGCATGGGACTGTTGTGACCTAAGTACAGGACCCAGCACTTGGCCTTATTGAAACTCATCATATTGGTCTCAGCCCATCGATCCAGCCTGTCCAGATCCCTCTGCAAAGCCTCTCTACCCTCCAGCAGGTCGACACTGCCATCCAGCTTGGTGTCATCTGCAAACTTACTGACGTGCACTCAATCCCCTCATCCAGATCACTGATGTTAACTCCATTCACCACCACTCTCTTGGTCCGGCCCTCCAGTCAGTTTTTAACCCAGTGCAGAGTATACCCATCTGCTCATTGAGAAGTAGCCAATAACAGCAGAATGAATTTCACCGTTAAATTTGAGCTGGTTTGGCTGAAAACATTTAAGATGTACACATGAATCAATTCAAGTTATAGTAATTAAATTAGTTCCTTCATTTGGCTAGTCAGCTTCCTGTTCTCCAATAAAATTGCTGAAATTACTTAATATGGCACAGTCACTAACTATAAGAATACCATATTTATGGAGTAGGGGATATAAATATAAATGTTTTTTTAATGAAAATTACCATGCTAGTGGCTAGGGTTTAAATGAAGTATGATTCCTTTATTGTGCAAATGGCCTGGAGTGAGGGATCATCGTGAATTACAGAAAGCTCATGACACCACCTGGTGATCTATGAGAAAAGGGAATAAATCATAATTAATAATCTCTAGATTCCATAGACCAGGTCTTTTTTAAAATTTTTTTCCCCAAAACATCAGCAGAAGAGGAAGCAAGATAAAATACTCCAAAGAAAACCCAGAAGACCTGTAACAGGAAAAGAAGTGAAGTCAGAAAGAATACTAGAAATTAAAAAAGCCACCACAGAACAGAATTTTCAATTATTAGCGAGCATCTGCCATTGAAGGAAAAGTCTTAATCTCTAAAACTGGTAATTTGAAAAGCACAAACGATTTGTAGACCTACACGTATGTCATCATTTTATCTTAAATTCAAAAAACTGAGAAACCCACCAAGGAATACATGTAGTACTCTGTTCAGTTTGTTTAAATAGAGCAAGAGCTGCTGAGGAGCAAGAATGGTATCTGAGAGCAAATTCTGTTTCTTCCAAGAAAGGCCATAGTAAATGTTCTATGGTCTACGTAGCAAGACAGAGCACCCTACAGCCTGGTAGAAACAAGGTCAAATTCCCATTGTAATCTTCTGGGTAGTGGACAACCACAGATTCAGAAGAGGTCTCTCATCACCTGGTGGTTGACATTTGTTATGTCCTGGAAATTAATGATGGAATTATCCCAAACCTGTATAAAAGCATACATTTTCACTGACTTCAGTGAGGCGAGAGTGAATGCTTCAGAGGTATATATAGGCAGTGGTTTTTAAGCATGATGCTGTGTGTGATCATTAGTCTTTCAACCCACTTGAGTTTAGGAACCAGCAAGACAAAGTGGAACAATTGTTTAATGACAGGTGTACATGCAGCATGTTCAACTAACAAAAATAGCCTAAGGGCTATTGGCCCTTTTAGCATTGGCTATATGATTTTAATCCCATTTGGTGTCACTGAAGACTTCATAGATTGGCCTTCAGCTCTGCCTTCTTAAAGCTCTGGCAGTCTGGGTGAAGCCAGCTTTCCCAAGCTATTTTTAACTCAGTTGCTTCTCTTGCTGAGCTTATGAATTTATTAATAGAGTTCAATTCTTTCAGGTTTTATATGTTAATGCAAAATGAGGCTTATGCAATCAAAAATCTCAGTTGTCAACTAGATAAAGCTCAGGTAGTTACAAGCTCTGGCCCTGTTACTGCATGATAATTAACACAGCCCGCATTAAGCTAGTATCATTTACTAATTAAGTTGTGAAATCCAGTTCCCAGTTTGAGCTCTTTAACAAGACAACACCCTCTCTGCATTCGACATAGCAGGAGAAATGCAAGGCAGATAATGATCAGTGTATTACAGTGGTATTTTGGAGATTTTTTTGGAGGAAATATTCCACATGCTGCAAATGTTTGTCTCTGCTACAAATGTCACATCCTCAGTCTCATGCTTTGATTATGTCATACCTCTATTTATCTGCCTGGACTGAATTCCCCTTCTTTGTAGTGTAAATATTGAGTATTTACACACTCTTCAATGCCTATCAAGGCATATTGCTATTTATTAAATATTGAAAGGTGAATGTTGGCCTCCTTTTCATCAAAGCACCAGCCCCCATAACTGCATTTAGTCTAGCTACCAGCATTCTCCTGGCTGGTTTCGCATTACAATGGAGAAAGAATATGTTGACAGTGCCTTCAAATCTTTCTCAATTTTCCTGTGAATAGTTCTACTTGAAAATTCACCTTTGTTCAGTTACACACAAAACTTATTTCTGGATTAAGCTGCAGCTATTTAATAAAAGATGTGTAATGTAATTCTGTGGGGTTTCTTTCTTCATTACTTGATTGCCACTATGCATAGGTGTTTTGTATCAACTTATAGTAATATTTTTGGGACAGAATACATTCTTTCATTCTGTGAGATCTTTGTTCAAAAATTAAATTTTCTGCAAGCTGAAGCATTAAGAATTGTACCAGCAATAACTGAGAAAATATAAAGTTCCAGTTGCTTGGTTGCAACTTTAAAATTACCAAGCAACTGACAGGGAAGACCTAAGGCTTAATGATTTATATTTTAACACATGCAAGGAAAAATATCTTTTTTCCAGTTCCAGCTTGGCTTCCACAATGCCCTATTTGTACTGTCTAAGTATTGCTTTTAGTGATGACGGGGCCTAAGAGTGTTAGATGTCTGGCCTGTGTGGAGTGAAAGACAATGGTAGCCAAACAACCAGCATTGGATTGCGGCAACAAAGGGCACCGACTCCGCTAAGTGATGAAGCGAAGATGAAGATGTTTAATATTTCATTTTTACAGTGTATATAGTTTCTCTCTTTTGATCACACGCTCTGCTCTCTACACAGAGAGGTTGTGGGGCCCAGTCCATGCACCGTTATGAGCAATACAATTGGCTACACATAAGTGTTCATGCGCCTGGGCTAATTAGTCATTATTATGTTTTGGTATATTGTTATCTATTTTGTTAGCTTGCTATCTATTTCGCACTGCCTTCACATTACCGCATAAGGACATTGTTTACTGTTCTCAAGGCTTCCTTCCCATCAATGCAAGAACAACTGCCGAGCTCTCGCTCAGCAGTGCGTCTCCACAATACCTCACTCCTCACATTGGATAGTGATGTCGTTGTCAGACACAGATGATTTAAGGTCTCTTCTAGGCTGTTGCAGCTGATATGATGTAATATGGCCCGAATTTAATTCAGTAACTTTCATTAATAGGAAAACACTCATAGCCCATAAATTGACATTGTGGGATTATTTATTTATTTATATTAACTAAAAGGAATATAAAACAGTTACTATTTATGTTTTTCAAAACCTTTGATTTTATACTTGGCTCTCTGGACTTCTGTCACTGACAGCACTTACAGCAGAGTTCATGGGCAAATATTCCTAGTGGTTTGGCCTCTAATCACTACTCTCTTTCTTTTGGAGGAGAAAAAAAATAGTGCTGGGAGTTAATCTCTGAATTATGGTCTGTTCAACCACCATTAGTAAAGCAGACAAATGACCCTAAAAACATTTAGTAATCTGTGAGCAAGACAAACTTGCATAATAGCAGGAAGCTGTTCAGCAAAAAGATGAAATTGGAGAGAGATTTTAATTTGGTTTTCCCATCATCTTAATATAATAAGCAAAGCAATTTTGGACAGCAGGTCTAGCAGTCTACAGATGCATTTTATAAAAAACAGAGGGATATGATGAGAAATTGCAGCATAGAGGTCATTTGCGTTTAAAGAAGGGAATGCAGTACAGGTCTGCTTCCTTTTGCTCTTTGGTCTTGCTGAGGACCTCCATTTAGAAATGAAGCTGGAACTCAATTTTCATTTTGTATGCTTGTTGGAGAAAATGTGTTATTTTCATTATTCTTTAATCTGTTTCTCTTTTTAAAAGAGTGGATAGATGGATTCTTAATGTCATTCTGACATGTTTAGATATTCAGTGTTGCTAGCAGCACTAGTCCAAGAGGCTTCAGCGCAGAGAAACTATTAAGGTTCCAGGATTTAAGTCTTGGACCCAGAGGGCATTGAGAAAGTCACATTTCATATCTTAACTCATGCAAGTCCATTCTAGAATTACATGTCTGTCTCTGATTATAGTTTCTGCACAATCAACTGACAAATCATGATGAACACCATCCAGTAGTCCACAACCATATTACTTTTGGGGGAAAAAAAATTATTCCTAGCTCTGTGTGACTTGGTGCTCTGCTGCTAACAATAATGCTGAAGGTCACTTTGCATGAATCTCTTCAGTGCTCTGTGTCAGCAATCAGTAAAATCATTGGTCTGCTTTGGTGAAAGCTGTTAGTCATTCCTGTTCTGGGGAAAGAACATGAACATGCAACAGGCAGCTGATCACCAAATGACCTCTCTTTAGCTTCTGAAAGTTAAAATAATTCTCAGATTTATTACTGTACACACCATAAGGATTTGGAGCTGAAGAAGATCAAGTGTTGTTTTAGATGAAGAGCCCAGTTTTCTTTTGACAGATGCATAATGGTGTGGGCAGGGCTCAGGTTTGCTGGCTCTTAGCTGTGAAGGAGCTTCTTGCTCTCTTCCCTCATGCCATGCTTGGCAGGAGGGAGATCTGGCGAGGTCCATGCCATCCCCATCGTGCTGCCAGACACATACTACCCAATATGTTCTCACTTGTGGTCCCAGCTCTGCAACCAGTCAGTCTTTGCCTTAGGACTGACTTCTGATTGTCTTACTTTTCCCCCTTGAAGTCAAGTGCAATTTATTGATGCTACATTTGCTGCAGTAATGTGGCATTAAATGCTTTACTGAAAATGTGAAGGCATGGAAAACAAACAGAGAGGTTGATCACTTTGATCTTGAAAAGTAAGATATAAAAATTGCCAGCAGAACACCTTCTGATGGAACAAATATTTTTTTCAAGGATTATCAGTGCACCAAATTTAATAGAAAGCTATTCTGCAGAAAGAAATTACCTTCTCACAGCTTCTCTGCCAGATCAAGAGAAAAGGCACAGCTTTAAGACCTTTAATTTTGCCAAGATTAATTTTACCATCTCCAAAGAGCTCTACATGGCTGTCTGCCAAATGTTTGTCTGTCCTGGAAAAACATTAGTTCAAATGTGTTTATGAGGAACTGGGTAGCACATAGAAAAGTGCAAATATGTGCTTACTGCAAAGTGAAAACCACTGGTTCAGTCGGCGCAAGATCTCTTTTCCAATTTCCCACATTTTGTGAACATGCAGAATTTCAGATATTCGGAGGATGAAGCTTGAGACATGGCCAGAGTCACAAAACCTCAGCATTGCTAATCTGGTCGAGATGAGTCACTGCTTGTTGGTAATGGAATTCTTGAGAGAAGAGTGAGTCATCCTGCGCAGTACCAAGCACGAATCAAATTGCCTCTGGGCATAGAATTACAGGAAAGTAAAGCCAGGGAAATCCTTTTAGTGCTGCAGTAAGAGCACACAGATTACCGGTACTGAATGCTAAATGGATCAATCAGAGTACAGAAGAGACACGTAGCTCTTAGTACTAGCCAGCAGAAGAAATTTAGCTAGAATGTCATAGATGACCTCTCAGTAGGAAATTATATGCGCTTGGCTGCTTGTCAAGTTACTGAAATGAGGGTCTTATCCAAGGTAGCCAGAATGATCTAAAAGCAGTCTTTGTGATAGCACAGAATCTTTTTCCAAAGCACTTTTAAGTTGAGTTTAAATTCAGTATTTAAAGAACGTGCACAGAGTAGAGATTATTGTGTCGGGGAATTACCACCTAGGGTTTGGGACACAGAGGAGAACCTCTGAGAAGCTTTAAAGCTATCCTTGTTACTTCTTGATCTTGAGCTGCTACGAGAACTGCACAGCCCCCTTGTGTAAATTAGCACCTGCATAGCTTCATAATGATTTCAGGGTTGCCTAAAATCTGTATAACACTGCAGGTTGTAACCCGTCCCTAATATCCTCTCCAACTTGGCTTGTGACAATAAAGCATGCTTGTTTCATGGAATCACAGAGGAGCTGAGCTGGGAAGGCACCTCTTGAGATTGCATAGTCCGATCCTCATGCTAAAATAAGGGTCAGCTAGAGCAGATTGCTCAGGGCTGTGTTCAGTTCAGTTTTGAGCATATTCAAAGAGGGAGTGTTCACAGACTCTCTGGGCAACCTGTTCCAGTGTTTGATCACCCTCCAAGCAAATATGTTTTTCTTTATATTTCTTATATCACTTTGTTGCTTTTAAATGTTTCTTTGTCTCTGAATCTGCTTTCTTATGTTTACTATCAGTGTCTAGTGCAGCTAGACCTTGAAGTATCAAAACTGCTGCAGGTGCATTGTTCCTCAACAGTAAGGGCTGATGTTCTGCTGTGCCTTGCTCAACCTTTTTATCTGTGACTTAGGGGACAATTCATCACAGGGGATTTGCAAGTTGCCTATATGACAGCTGTGCAGGCTGGACACTATAGAATCATAGAATGGTTAGGTTGGAAGGGACCTTAAAGATGACCATTTGATGCAGCCCAGGATGCGTTTGGCTTTCAGAGCTGGGAGTGCACATTATCAGCTCCTGTTAAGCCCCTCATCAACCAGCACCCCCAACGTCCTTCTCCTCAGGGCTGCTATCAGTTCATTCTTTGCCCAGCCTGTAGTTGTATTTGGGATTGCCTCGACCCATGTGCAGGACCTTGCACTTGGCCTAGTTGAATTTCATGAGATTTACACAGGCCCATGTCTCAAGCCCCTCCAGGACCCACTGGATGGCATTCTTTCCCTCAAGTATGTTGAGAATGCCACAGAGCTCGGTGTCATTGGCAAACTTGCTGAGAGTGCACTCAATCCCACTGTCCATGTTACTGACAAAGATGTTAAGCACCACCAGTACTGACACCACCAGTCCCAGTATTGACCCCTGAGGAACACCCCTCGTCACTGGCTTCCACTTGGACATTGAGTTCTTGACTGCAACTCTTTGAGTGCATCACATCTATCAGGCAGGCTGATCTATGCCATGCTGAATTTCTGTATCTGCAGCAGTGACATTGTTGCCACTAAATACAACCACCTTACAGTATCAAGTTGGTTATTTTGGTTTAGGGAGGCTCCCATTTAACTACAGAGCTTGTGACTTGCAGTGTTCTCAATGTAGTGGCTCAAGGATACCCGAATTCTGAATTAATCTCTGACTCCTACAGTATGGAAGTGCCTATGAAAGAAAGTTCATACCTCCTTTCTCAGGCCTGGCCTGTCTCTAGAGTAAACCAGGACAGATGTACTTTTTCCTCTCACAGTGGTGAGAAGTAAATGCACTTTAATTTTTAGGCCACTATTTCAAGCATGTAGTGCATTCCAAACTGCTATGTCGCTATGTCCCTATGTTTCCAAGTAGCTGGCTTGTGCAACCTTGTGGTTCAGATTGGTCCCACATCCCAGGCCTAGCCTGAAGAGCCCTAAGTCTTCATAAGAGCAGAAGAGCCTACTTATCCCTGCCGTCAAATGCTGGAATGACAGACTCCCAAACATGGATAATGCCAGTGCCCTGTTTTACTTAGTGCCTTTTTTTTTTTTTAATATATATATAACAGTGGCCAGTTATTGAAGTAAACAAGCAATTTGAAATAAGCAGTTATTTGATACCTGTACTAACCAGCACATTCAACGACTGGTTTATGCCACTCAACTGACATAGCAGATGTTGCCTGACGGTTTGTATCTTACTGCTAATGGTGTTCTTACAGTATTTTCCGTTCTCTCTTCCAAGTCTCTCATTTCTGTGAAGTCTTGAGGAAAATTTAGTGATTCTGAGAAGTACAAACAAAACTGAACCTCCCTTGATGTCCTCCAACTTTGAGATAAGGTTATAAAGTGTATTATAAATCTGGGACTCACTGGAAAATCCTTGACTACCTGGCCTGGTTGCTGTCAAAACTGAGAGTAATGCAGGTTTCAAAGTAGGAGCTCATGCAATCTAAATCCTGTATGTGAAATTGTGTGGAATATTTCCCTAGGTGTGGGTAATTTTGTAGGTTAACCGTTTTGAGATAAATTTACACTGACCTCTGTAATTTACATAGTCTGCCTAATGCCAGTGAAATATCTTAGCCCTTCAGATCCTAAGGACTCTTTCAGAGTCCTTAGGAGGATATCAGTTCAATAGATTTATGAAGCTACTTGTTTGGCTGTGATCTTCTGATTGTATTCACCAGCTGAATACACTACCTGAAACCTAATCTTCTGGTTTGCATGTGTGCATATGTGTGTGTGTATGCTCTGTTTTCGTGTAATATGAGGGTTTTTTCAGATGTCTGTGGAGAATTTCCTGCAACACTGGTGAGAAAATAGAATTTGAAAGCTATTTATGAGAAGTGTTAGTATTCAGTTTGAGAATGCTTATGCCCTGGTGTGAGCAGAGTGAAGAATATTAGAGTGACTTCTGCATTTGCCACAGCAAAAGGGAAAACAAGCCTGGGCACTGTCAGTACTTAATGGCACTTTGGATATTAGTTTAGAAGGACATGGCATAGTACCTCAGTGGTGGCACTAGCTATTTGCTGTCTATGCTGTTATGCAGCAGGCTTGTGAGCAGAAAAATTTATTGGGATGTGTGCAAATATGTGCCTTTTTTTCAGCATTAGTAACAGATGTGACCCATAATATCCCCATATTGGGATATGGGATATCTCCCATAGGAGACCCAAAGGCTGCTCCTATCCCAGCAGCCTTTCAGACAGACTCGTGAGGAGTATTGATGCAGAACCTACAGGCTGTGTGGTTCAGGCTCCAGGGCCAGCTTTTTGTCTGCTAAATGGGAACAGTGACCCTTTTTTTCTCCCACCCTTTTTGACATTTCAAGCTGAACCCTTTCATGACAGAATCTGCTTTATATTACTTATACCTCTCTGGGCACCCTGTGCAAGATGGTGGAAAGTGGCTACTTCTGAAATTCTTCTTTAGTTCTTTCTGCAGTGGTTGTTTTTTTGCCATTATTTGGGAACAGCCAGGATGACAGCAGAAAGAGAAGCAAAAGCAGGCTCTCTCTCATTTCAGCATTCACAACATGAAGCACAATCTGAGCTAAAAATACAGTTACCACTGTAAAATACTAAGTATATGACAAGTGGTAGAGAAATACATTTCATTTTCCCTTGCTGTGCATACTGGATGGGTTTGTTGCTGCATGCATAGCATCCTCCTTAGATTCAGCTTCCAAGTAGTACTGAAACGGAATGTTTATCATTTGTTATCTGTTTCTGGTCGTTTACAATACATTAGCATTCACTTTGTTTTTCATCTTAATGGTCATTCATCTAGTTTTCTTGTTGTATTTCAGCACAATTTCCCTGTGCTTGCCTTGGTTCGCATTTGGATTTCAGAGGCTGCAGCACTGATCTGCTTACTAACAGTTTCATAAGAACAACATCAGTTCTTGTTGGTCTTGTTTGGCTTCACTTCATAAGCAGAGGAATATACACTGGTGTCACAAGTTTGTGCCCTCTACTATCCCTCTGCAGAGAGCTCCACATCCCAGCAGATGGGGTAAAATAAACAGCACATGCACAGCTATAGATATTTTCTGGTTCCCATCACAATTTGAACGTAAACTAGATGACACACTGCTAACAATATAAATTTAGGTTATAATTAGCTGATTGGAAAGGCCAGATACTTATGCCTGTTTCGCAGTTCTGTGACTTAGCGTTAACTGGGCTAGCAGACATCTCACAAGTAAACTACCAGTAATAGTCAGCCAGAAATCATATATTTCCCCAAGGCCAACAAGGACCTATTGTCCCTCTACAGGGAAGGATGCCTGTATTTCATAGGGATTATTCAGTCTTTTATTAACAAAAAGGTTAATGGACATTTTTTCATCATTCAGCATCTTTTCATACAAAACAGAAACAATGCCGCATGGAGAATCTCTGTACTATTCAAAAGTATGAAATTCTGGAGGGTATTTTGCAAACATAAGCAACAAACCTTGGGTGGCCTACACAATCAAAAATACATGCCCTTTCAATTGCCAACAGCAAGAGTATGCCAAGAACTGAGAAAGAAATCATCCCCAGGAAGTCTGCCTTTAAAATGGGCAGGTTTTATCAGGATGCAAGGTAAGCTTATGCGAGAAAGAGGCTATCCATGTGCCTTGAGTTTGGGCATCATTACTGCACTTGCCTAAGTTCACAGACTGTGATGATGCCCTTAAAACTTGTAGAGAAAAAAAAAAAAAAGAGAGAGAGAGAGAGCTAGGCATCTAATACATGTTTCTTTCCTTTTTTTTTTAAATACAGTTTCTGCTTCCATGAACAAACGAGTAACAAACACAAGATAGAAGCTTTCCTGCTTGAAAATTTCCATATCTTCTGCTAAATTGAGACTCGTGTCCAATTCCTGCAGCTGTGAATTGTTACCTCTGCATAAGATAATTCTGCTTTTTTTCCCTTGATAAACTACTGTTTGCTCTCCCTTAGTGATTCTTTTTGACTAAATTTTAGACATTATTCATCAACTGAGATCATACGTGTATAGGCTGGTATTTTAACTGTTAGCATCCACTTTGCAAATATCTGGAGTTAAAAATTGGTTCAGGTGTTTTTTGAAGGACTTTTGTCACAACCCAAAAATGTATAGCTGTTGAAATGCACGTGCAGAGTGCTGGAGGGTGAAACTTGTACCGGGACTATGATCAGTTACTGATAAATCTCTATTAGAAATACCCCTTTGAAAGTACCTCTACCATGGAAGGTCATTCACAGTCCTATCCTTGGCAAATTAAAAAAAACCCAACCAAAACAAACACCAAAACCTCACATTAAAAATATGTACATTACTTAATCTGTATACTTATATAAGTATCTGTATAACTGTAACTTTATCTTAATATAGTAAGATCATGTAACTGCTGTTTCTTTCCCTTTCTACTTTAGTTCTCCAACGTGACTAAAGTTGTCCATAGAGGTAATTGGAATATTTTTGCTCATCTTGCCCTAGTGATGGAGGGCAGAAGAGCTGTTTTTGCATTATAGATGAAGAAGTGAAAGAGGTTAAGTGGACTTTCTCAAGGTCACACAATGGCAGCTGGGGCAGAGCTGTGATTTTAAGTTAAACCTCCCAAACCAGAACTTAGACTGTTAAAATATCATAATATATTCAGATATAACTGCAGTGAAGGCACACAAATTAAATACATGCTTTTTGCCCTGGGTTTTTTTCCCTAAACTTAACGGCAAAATGTGGGATTTGTTCAAATATTGGTTCAGCAATGTAATAGCTCTTATCAATATACTTTCTGAAGCTTGTTTGGGACTGTTCACCCACTACCATATTTGTTGCCTGACAAATCTGTACAGAAGCAGCAATGTTCACAAGATGTATTTTGAAGTAATTTTTGCCTCTTTTTTTCTTCTCTTTAAAAAAAGAGAAGACTTTCAGCATGGGATCCTGACACTACTTTGCTGTACTGCCTCCAGAAAAAAATTGACTTATTGTACCCACAGCTTGCTATTCTGTGCAGTGGCGATGTATTTTTTCTATATGCTGCCCTGCCTGCTCCTGTTTTGCTTCGTTCCTTTAAGCAGTGTATCTGGACAAGGGCATCTTTTCCACCTCCCCTGTGCAGCCTTAAGCCCTGTGCAGGAGGTTTTGGGAGCCTATTGAAATGCAAACCAGAACCACAGAGTTACATCCTAAACTCCCGTTGTCTTTGCTCCACTGAGTTGCAAGCTTAAATCACCGTGTAAGCCAGAGAGGCTGCTAGTGTCGTGTATGAATGATTCTGCATATAACTGTTTTGAGGAAGTTCTTTTCTGATACTTTGAATATCCTGATTTTCTGACAGTTTGGTCTGTCTTCTTTAGCATTCAGCTCTTGCATTTTAATCAAGAGATAGGATTATTCCCTATCTCTTGTGGATTGATTAGTTGGAAAACTGGAGCTAGGTTAGTTCTCATATGCAGAATCGTAACAGTTTTCCCGTGCACCTGGCTGTTTCTGTGCTCATTGACAAGTCTCAGCTTCAGAAATATTCTGCTCTGGTATTTTTCCTCCCATTTTTTCCTTTTCTTTTTTTGGCTGCTTGGGATGCTTCTGAGCAATTTTCATACAGTGTCATATTCCTTCTGACTGTAAAGATTCTGTAGATTTCTGCTGCTTCCCTGACTCATTTTGCCCTTTGCAAACAGCCAGTGTTAGGTTCTCCTAGAAAACTGCATTACAGTGAAAGACCTGGGCTTCAAAATAGATGTTAATAAATTGGAATCCTGAAGGCCGTAACACTCACTGGAGCTTTCTGGACTCTGTATCTTCCAGTCACAGAAGAAAAAGCAGAGATGAATGTTATATATAGGAGATTAACGGATCCCTTGGCCCCTCAGTATTCATTTACCTCTAGAGGAAAGATTAGAAAAAGAAACAAAATTTTCTGAGCTGGAAGAGTTTCTGGTCCTGAGGAAATGTGGAATAATGCAGCTGACCTGTGCAGTGCCAGGGCATTAGTGGTCTAGTTGGCCTGCACTGGCGGAGTTGTTCTGTTTTGAGACAATCACTATATGTGCACTATTAGGTTTCCAAACTCATTTACTGTTCAGTGTCATAGCTAAAGGCCTGGTATATCTCCAGTAGCACTTTAGACATAGACTCTACTTGTTTTGAAGAATGCATTGGCATGACTAGGTGTGGAGAGCGATGCAGGTCTCAGATTTGGGTGTGCTTCTATAGGCGGCAAATCGTGTTGCTATTTTCTCCTAGGATGCAAAAGGAGAGAGAGAACTATTGGTAGATTTTTCTGTTGCTTAATGAGATAACAGGAGACTGAATAATGCTTAGAAGAAGATAGCTTAGTTCTGTTCTGGGTCTATTCACATATCTGGATGATCCTCTGCATCACAAAACTTTTTTTCCAGTCTGTGAGAAGGACTTCATTTAAAGCCCTCTTGGCTGTGGGTCAGACAGGGACATCAAGCTCCTGAGGCAGGCAAGTCTCTCTCACCACAATGCTCCCTTTCCCTGTTATAAAAGTGATCAAAGTGGTGGTCTAAATAGCCAATCTGTAGTTATGCAGTTCTGCACAACCACGCCAAGCTTTAATGTTTTCTGCAACAGCACATGTTAAATCAAGACAAGTAACTTTTGTGCTAAGCTGTCTTGATTTCATCTGATGTTTAGGGTATTTACATAAGTGCACCTGAATGTTAGCATTACTCTTCCATCTCCCTTGGATGTTAAGTAAAACTAGGCGTATGCTTAGGGCTTCCCTTGATTGATGATATTTGACTTCAGCACCTCTCCCCCATTCAAGCTTTGGATATAATAGTATATAGAACTCAGTTGGGTCTTTCCACTAACCATGTGCATAGGAGATCTCCTTGCTCAGAAACAAGGTGCTGAAATTTCAGTTGTGTTTGATGGGACCAGTAGGTGAGGCAGTATGTTCTTTAAATGTTTGTAATCTCTGTCAGTACCCAGATGAAGTTTGTGACTCTGGAGTTGTTGACAAACAAAAAGAATTTCTGAAGCTAAAAAAAACTCAATAAGAATAACAAGAAACACAGTGGAAAAGACTGAGAACAGGCCAAGTTATGTATTTTCCCTAGCACATGCCAGCTTTCATCTGCTCAGGGGATTTTCTGAATCAGATGTTTCTTTATCATCAGGAATATCTGTCCTTAGAGTTTCTCCAGTGTTTTTCAGGTTCTAGGCAAACTTCAAGCATTTACTTCTTTTGGCAGGGAATCCTACCAACCCAATGAGACATCGTATGATAAGCCCTCTCTTCACACTTATTTTGAACCTGGGTCCTTCTTTGTTTGTGCAATACTTCTTTCTGGAAGTCATGGTGATCTGGTGGTCACTCTAGGAGAGCTCACATATGTCATCACTGAACATTCACACTCTGCTGCAGCCACTGCATGCTTTAGATCATGGATAGCTTTTGAGCAGCTCCGCATCAGACATTTGTCCTACCTATGTCATAGGTCAGGGGGTTTGTAATATGCTCTCTAGCCAAAAAGTGTGCAATTCTAGAAGACAACAGATGAGTATTGCTTTGGAAAGGCACCTTTCTACAGTTTCTGGGAATCTTTTTTCCAGTGTGTTTTGAGCATTTTTCTAGGTTTGAGTGGTTTTTAAGTCTTTGTTGCTTTTATCCTTTACCTCTAATGGAAAACATTTGTGTAAAGGAAAATATTTTCAGGTTTTCAGTTTCCTTATTTTGATGATAAAAGAGATGATGGGCTGAAATTTTACATTTTCACTTACACCAAAAGCTAATTTTAAATATAATGCATTTTTTAACTTTAAAAGGTAATTAAAAAATGTTACTTGAGGAATTTCCATTATGCAAATTGCACCTGCTGTCATGTAAGCATCTGTTTTCTCTTAAATGTTCCTTGACACATCTTATATTAGTAATTAATCTCATGAATAGTGCAAAAACTAAGTAAACACTGAGTAGAAGACAAAAGTCAGAAATGTTGTACTTGTTTAAATACTCATAAGATGCAATGATTTGGAAACATTCATTTTAATTAATCATCATTTTCATTTATATTGAAATAGTACAGTAAAATGTAAAATAATAAACATAATTACTATATTCGGTTAATTGAAATAGAAAATTACAAGTGAAAATTAAATATTTTTCTGATCTTTTCTATACTGTGAAGGCTAAAATATTTTGTTTTGAATTAAAACAAGAAATAGATTATGCAATTATGATGTCCTGTACATCTGTAATTTTGTATAAGGTTGATTCTCTTGTCATGGAGGAAGATGTTTATCTGATCTGTGACTGATTTATGTTTAGATCAGTCTTAATTTTGATTTGAAAATTCATCAAATTACACTGCATTGCTTCCTCTCTCTCTCTTTTATAATTTTCAAATTTGCAAACAGGTTCAAACACATTGGCCTGCAACTGGGCTTAAGTGCACAGGTGGATGTGAGTTGAACAAGGAGGAACTACTGCAGAAATAAATGAAATGAATCAGTTTAGTTTGTTTCAAGGGTGATTTTATTACATGTGAATGACCACTGATGCCAATACTGTATCATGCTAGGATTTGTCTGGCAGTATGATAGTGCAATACATTCAAGTTCCTTATTCCAAGATAGTTTTCCTTGCATGTCAGACCATAGCACATTGTAAGTGAAAATAATCCAGACCAAGAAAAAATATCTAACAGTAGGAATATAATGTTAATAATGTTTAACACTTTTGATGTAAAAAATAAGGAATATTGAAGTAGCACTGGAAATTGACATTAGGTAAGAAAACCAGAATGAAGAGAGTTAATTGTTCATAATGGCATTTCATTACCTCTATTTCTCTTCTGACAAGCAAGACTGACCTCAAAAAGCTAATAAGCAGCTTGTATACTCATCAGTACAATCTTTGCTGTTCATGTAAATTTTAATTTCTAAAGTAATTATTTAACAGAGTATCCAGAGCAAACATAGCAACTTAATGGAGATGGAAGTCTTCTCAGCTCCTGTCACTTACATGGCTGGGTGCACTCAGCAGACCAAGGGTTTGGGCAGACAACCTGGACGATTCTATCCACAAGATCCCACTGATTACGAAAGGATATGTGAATCTCTACAATAAACTGGGTATCAAAGCACCAAATTTCTACTGGTTGGAAGAAAAAGAAAAAGTGGCTGGGGGAACACACGGGCATAGAGGCTTTGTGATGTAGAACCTTACGCTTGGTTCCAATGTTTACCATATTTACTAATATGGGCTCTGGGCATGTGTGTGTGGCTTTATAAAAGTAATCTTCCACTCACTTCCCCAGTGTGGGACCAACTGTACTTAAACCAGCCATGATAGATGTGTGTTTAGCTCATTATTGAAGTCCTTTATTGATGATGTCCTCCCCAAGAAGGTTGTTCCAGTCTAACTATCATTACTGTTTGAAAGTTTTTCCTATTGTGTAGCATGAATCTTTTCTGCCATGATGTAAATCTTGTTGCCCTCTCTGCAGGGAAGCAGTGGTGTTCTGTTCCTCATTGCCAGATTTTCGGTCAGTTTTGCTTGCTTTCTCTAGTGCCCTCTTTTGTGGTGGTTCTTGCTTTCCTGACCTATATGGAATGTTCTTGTTACAATGTCTTGTATGGGTTTTCACCAAAAGTGCCCCAAACAAGTACTGGTGCCTTAGTATTGCTGCTAAGACATGCTGATGCACAACATTAGCTCTACAACTCTTCTTACTCAGAAGACCCATCCCTGTACAATGTTTGTTTTTCCCCAGCAGTCCAACACTCCTTATGGAGCTTCTCATCTCCCAGACCACTCCAGTCTCTGCAATGACACTGTGGTATTGTCTAGCCTGTTATTTCTACCTGAAGATCGTTTTGGGCCCCGTGTTCAATACCTTCCTCTGTTCATCCTTAGCTGCTGGAATAGGAGGCACAGTACCACAGACATCTATCTTGGGAATAAGAAGACCAAGAAACTTTACTATTCTTAGTAGCAGCTGCTAACGGGGACCCTAGTAGTAATTTTTGTGTTCTTGAAGACCCTGTCTCTTCCCTTTGGGGCTGCTGAAAGCCTTGGGGCTGGTCACAGTGCCCTGGAGCTATCTGACATATGACCTAAAGCACTGGAAATGCCACTTCTGATCTCTGACTTATTTCTTCTCCTTGTCTGGTGTTTACTGCAACTGAGCCCATAGCAACTACAGTTAAAACACGTGAATGTTTTCTTTAGCCTGAAGATATGTGTGACTACCTCAGAAGAGACAATTGTCTAGACTTTTTTGGCATTTTTAGTTACTGTTTTATGTGCCTAGAAAGGATGTCATGCCTTAGACCAGCAGCCTGTAGAAACAGAAATAAATAATACTTCAACCTGCAGCATCCCAAGAATTGCCTGCAGGCTGTCCACAGAACCCCTGAATTCCATGCTGCAAAAATTAAATCAGCATGATTTCCCCTTTTCTTTATGGATTTTTGACAAGGACTCACATCTTTTTGTGGATGGAGTATGAGAATGATTTCTTATATAATACATAATTAGATAAATGTCCATTGTTTTTACTTGTGTGTGATGGTGGAGCTAGAGGTTGGAAAAATAAAGGGGAATCATTACCTGCATAAATCTTGTGAGCTGGGATTCCCACTGGCGGTTACATGTCTTCCCTCCTCTTTTATTGCCCCTTTGTTTTAAATTTGAAGAAAAAGTGATGTAAAAGGAAAAACTGTAAGTTCTGTAAGAAATACATCATCCAGACAACAATGGAATGGAGGGACTATTAAGCAATACATGCTGGAAAAAGCAATTAATCTGCTAAGGAGTCATTTGTTAATTGCAGCATTTTCCACTGACTGCATATTCTGTGAGGTATCTCACTATTGAGTTCTCCTACAGGTTAGTGTGCTGCTTTCTGTATTGCAAATGCCTTAAGAAAATCAACCAAATGTGGTTGTTTTCCCTCTCTTTTATTCAGTATAACTGACCGTCGGGCATGGTGAACAACTTGACTAGGACAGGCTGTGACTTCTCACTGCCAGTATAAACAATACAACCAGGTCTCCAGGTGGGACAAAAAAGTGAAGTGGCTGCTCTGCTCCTACCTTCTACATTGTGTTTGAACTGGCTTTAAACAAAAGGTTCGGAGAGATCATAGAAAGAAAATCAGGAGCTCAAGGGCACCTGCTGCAGGAATAGGTGTTAGTTTTGTTCTCTCCCTAATGTTATTGTGAAAACAGTCCCGCTGCACTGTGAGTTTCCAATGCAGTCAAATATGTAACACAAGTGTGTCCTGCCGGACTAGCACTGCATGCCTAGAGCATGTCCTCTCTGCAGATGAGCTCTTCTCAGTGCTTTCCCTCATCTCTGGAGAGACACAAGGTAGCTGCCTCATTCCTGCTGCTATTTTGTGGGACTTTTTTACCAACAAACAAAAAAAGAGTTTGGAAATTCCTATGTGTACACAGTGAAGGATTTAATGCAGGAGTTGTTGTGCTACCTCACTGTGTGCTGTTTTTCGTTTCTTACCTTAGAAGGGGGTCTCACTATGCAACATGGCGAAAGACAGTCTTGTTCTTCCCTTCTGTAGCACAGGAGCTCTCTGAAAAACTCAAATCTTGACCCTGTATCTATTGTTAATGGGCTGTTAGTTTTAAAATGTATTAAATATGTAAAGAATTCCAAAGGAACAGTTTAGCCAGCCAGGATGGCTCCTTCCCTGTCTGGTGAGGCCCAGCACAGTTACTGCTTTTAAAGGGCACAAACAAGCAGGAAACACCACAGTGGATGGAATTAGAATCCTGCCCAGAAAAGAAAGGGTTGAGCATAAATGTGTAACTACTGACACAGTAAGAAGTGCGTATGTACAACTGTTTGGTTATGGGGAATCAACTGGGTGTTTGTACAAGTGGGGAGAATGAACTACACGGAAATAAAGGAATGAGCTTAAATTCTAGCATTACTTGGATCCAAAGTCCTTTCTGTCTCCCAGCTGCCAGCCAAGATCATCCTTTATTACTAAATGTGAATCAAAAGATGATTGCCTTAAAAACTCAAAGTCTTTTTATAACTTTTCTTGCTCTAAAATTGGTATTCATTAGCTAAGGCACTGAAGCAGCTCTCCTGTTATTTTACATACTGTTCAGGCACATACTCCTATTGGGAGAAAAGAATTGCAGTTGCTGAACTGGAGACACTTGATATTTAAGGAATAACATCTCAATGGAAGAGAAGGATTACATGGTATTGCCTGGAGAAGGTAAGCCTTTACAATAAGGTTTTGGTCCTTTTATTTTTAATTTGTTTGTGTGTCCTTTTCTGAGAGGGACTTTGTCAATATCCATTATACTGTTGTGTTTCTAACAGAACTTAGAAATACTTAACTCTGCATAATCTCAGTAATTCTCTCCTACTGCCACTGGAGGCCAGAAATGGGGGTCTGTGATAGTCTAAGTCTGCCCTTTCATGTCACACAAACTGAGAGGCCCAAACAGCCTTCCCTGTGTGTAAGACCAAATACTGTTCAGTTCTGATAGCCAGTACATCAAGACCTGAAAGTTTTCCATGTTGGTGAAAACACTGCATTACTGATAATATCCTCCTAAATGGTTACTTCTCCACAAAGCAGCAAGTAGACACCTTGCTTCTGGTTTTATTGTGGGTAATTCCAGCTTCTGAGTCTTCCTTTTGATTTGCCAGATGAGAAAGAAGTTATTAGTTTCAGTGGTGTTGTCAGATTGAGTGACTCTTGGAATATATTCCCGCTTTCTCTGCTCTGTCCCCCTTCATACTATCCTCAAGAAACATTAAAAGATGGACTGAGGGAACATCAAATACAAATTGGTGTGGAGCAATGAGGAATGGCACTATCCCTCAAAGCTAGAAGCCTGCTAAAGGATCTCAGGCACAAAGAGATGATGAAACAGTTATAAACAGTTACATTATTTTCCATATGTAAAATAAATTAAATCTCAATCATCTGTCCTGAGTCAACGGAAAGTTGGATTAGATCTCATTTTAAGGTGGTTTCTAGTTTGTTTAGGCAATAAAAAGGAAGAGTCCCTTACTTAAAGAGTTTTAAAGAGTTGAAATATTTTATAAAAAGTTCCATATAGGGGAAAAAAATAAAAAAAAAAAAAGAAAGATTGAAGATGTTAAAGTTGACAGGTTTTTTCCTTTTTATTTTTTTTTTTTTAAATTTTTTTAATATCTAGGTTGCATGCAAAGAAGGTTTTATCAAGTGGGCAACATTTTTTTATCATGCTTGGCAACTCTTTGGCATCTGGAATACCAGGAAGTATGGAGAGATCAAAGTTCAGATTTACAAATACAAACAATGATTAACAAATATAAGTGATGAAGCTCTTATCTTTGCATCTTGCAGCTAGTGAAGTATTCTCCCACACAGATCATAAATGTGATATTAGACAGAGTGAAATGTGCTGTACTGGAAAGAGTTCTTCATTTCTTGCCACCTTCCCCTACCTAACACATTTTAGACCTGGAAACCCCAAATATCCTCAGAGCTTCTTTAAAAAACAGCTTTTTACCACACTCTTTTGTCAGGGTTGTGCACAAAAGTCCATTGTCTGTTGCTGTCCATTTCTTTTGGCAACTTCAAATGCTGGATAGTTGGAAGAAAAAAGACATATTTGTTGAGTTTAGCTAAACTGTGGTAGTTCATATTTCATGTTCCTTGAGTGGCTGTTTGGCACAGTGATGGAGAAATGAACTTGGTGTTACTGACATTTCCAGTGTCTTCAAAAGGTCTTTCAGAGAAGGGCAATTTGGACTGAATGTAAGTCTGAAACAAAACTAGCTCTTCTTCCGCACACTACCACAAAGAGTAGATAACAGTTCATGACTTTTCTGCATCATTCAAAACCAAATGGTAAAGAGATAGTATCTATGGGCTGCCAGCTCCTGCAGCATGTAGACAAAAAAATCTCTTCTTCTCATCCCAGAGGACTAGATTTGCTCTGCTAGAGAAACTTCAAGACATCATCTTTGGTGGCAACAGCACTCCTATGCTGGAGCTACAAATTATGTCAATCAGTTGTTATAAGTGTTTCATTCTATGCTAGGTTTCCTTTATAATATCTGCGTCCCACAATTCATCCCAGTCATGAAGAAGGTACAGTGAGTGCACACTATACAACTGAACATGCTGTCATTCATACTTCTGAAAGACGGTACAAAACCTTGTGAAGAAGCTGATGGGCCTGATGTGGAAAGATATGTCAGCTCTGGGAGAAGTATGTTCAACCATATATGTGGGGAGAGTGAAGAGGAAACTGAGATGCACCTTTGCCAGGTTTTCTGAGAATTATTTGAGGCAATACTTAACTTTTTTGAAAAAATATACAAGTCAATATAGCTTTTAATAACCTTCATAGCACAAATAGTACTCTGTAGAAACACAGAGAAATGTTCCTACTTTAAACCTTAATAATGCTAACAAACAGAAGCCTAGTTCTGCTCTTTTTTTATCATCATGTCTCATTCATGTAGTAGGCGTGTGATAGAGTACATTTTTCCATGAGTAGTACAGCTGCTGTCTACATCTTCCCTAGGAAGTCACTGTTGCTTGCATCCAGAATGGAGGGGAGTTATATTGAATAAAAGCTGCTATTCTTCTGCAAAGTACCAGATTAACAAGGTCTATTTGTACTTTAATAAATCCACTCCAAATCTGCAGTCCTCATTAATTTGTAGAAATTCTCATTGATGGCTGCAGATGGAGCAGCCCTCACACTGCTTGCTGGCAAAATTGTGTTTTGGTGCTGCAGAGGTACTTGGGGTGAAGAGCCACAAAGTTGAAGTACTGTCATTAACAGCAGTCACTTGACAGCCTAGGAGTCTTGCAGCCCCTAGGAGGGACTGCAGAAGGGGCACACAGACAAGGCACAGCTCCGTACTACTGCTAGATGTGTGGGTTGACACCTGAATGTTACAGGGCAAGTATTGCAACAAAAAATTGTTGAAACTTGTAACAAAAATTGTTACAATTGTAACAATTGTGCCCATTGCCTCTGATCCTGTCTCTAGGTACCACCAAAAAAGTCTGGCTCCATCATCTTTGCAACCTCCCTTCAGGTATTTGTACAGATTGATGAGATTTCCCCTGAGCCTTCTCTTCTCCAGGCTGAACAGTCCCAGCTCTCTCAGCCTTCCCTTACATGAGAAATGCCGCAGTCCCTTAGTCATCTTAGTGGCCCTTTTCTGGACTCTCTCCAGTAGGTCCATATATCCCTTGTACTGGAAAGCGCAGAACTGGACCCAGCACTCCAGGTGTGCCCTCACAGTGCTGAGGGGAGGAGAAGGATCCCCTCCCTCAGCCTGCTGGCAGCACTCCTTCCAGTGCATGCCCAGACATCATTAACCTTCTTTGTGTTGAGGGCACATTGTTGGCTCATGTTCAACTTTGTTTCCACCAGGATCCCCAGGTGTTTTTTCTGCCAAGCTGCTTCCCAACCAGGTGGCCCCCAGCCTATACTGGTACCTGGGGTTGTTCATCTTGAGGTGCAGGACAGGAAGGTGCACTTCCCCTTGTTAAACTATATAAGATTCCTTTCGGGCCATTTCTCCAGATTGTTAACATTCCTCTGGATGCCAGTACAACCCTCTAACTTATCAGATACTCCTCAATTTTTTGTCATGAACATACTTGCTGAGAGCACATGCTGCCCCATCATTCAGTTCACTAATGAAGATGTTAACTAGGATTGGACTCCATATTGACACGTGGGGTACACTGTTAGTTACTGGCCTCCAACTAAACCTTGTTCCACTGATCTCCACATTCCTGGCCCAGTAATTAAAATATTTTTCAATCCATCTCACTGTCTCCTTGTCCAGTCTGTACATCAACTGTTTGTCTATGAGGATTCTATGGGGGACAGTGTTAAAGGTCTTACTAAATTCAGGTAGACAATACCCATTATTTTCATTTCATCTGCTGAGCAGGTTGCCATCCTACCGTATCATTCCTCAGACTTGAACAAAGGAACTCAAATTTTGCCCTTGCTCCAGGGATACCACGTGCCAATGGTTAACTTTCTGAGCAAGAATTTCACATGAAAGTTGTTATCTCATTCATAGCAGGCAAGTCTAGACTGATGTTTCATCACTGAGGCTGTAGAGCGGCTCTGTTTACAAGAGAATGATTTTTTACATGAAGTTGTTCGACCAGATACTGAATAACAGTCTAGTGTTTGATCTGTTATTAAAGCCTTTTCCTCCTCAGATTTGCTTTCCCTGCTGGTGACTGGAAGGTTTTGCTGGACAAGATGCCAACAGTAGGATGTAGCCAGTCTATCCCCCTTTAATTCTGATGATTAAACCATCTTTAGAAGGGAATGCCTTACTTTCGTGTACCTCTGGACTCCTCACAGCAACAGAAAAGCTGCAGGGAGGAGGAAAGCTAGGCTGATCTTGTCAGGTTACAAGCAAAAAGCTATAATGAATACAGTGCATATCAGACACTGGAATAGGAACAGGCTTCAGAAATAAGCTTGGTAGCTGTCCAGCCACCTCCATCTGAGGCGAGTGATTTGACTGGTACAAAATTGTTTGCTGCTCCCTTAGTGTCATGATGAATCAGGAATGCAAAGGTTGTGTCCTAAAAATGAGAGTCCAGGGAGGAAATGCAGCTGCATGCAATGTAGTTGTCTTGCCTGCATCTTTCATGAAATTTCAATCTTTCAGGAAATTTCCCCATGGAAGGGGAGAAATTTTCTAGCTGACGAAACATATGCAAGTATATTTTGTTATCTGAAATCCTGACAGTGTGTTTGAGCACTCTCCTCCCTTGCTCCTCCTCCTGTGTTTACAACTTTTGAGATTGTATTGCAGTTTTTCATGACACCTGTTCTCAATTGATTTCATTATAGCAGGGCTATGCAGAGCACAGCCATAGGGATATCTGAATGCTCTGGTCTATGGTCTCAACTCAGTTCAATAAGTATTCCATTAATATGCAGTGTGTGGCTGTCGGTAGTAATGGCATTTATAATCAGATCAAATCATCCTTTACAGCTGTAATATATTCTCAGGAGAGTATTTAAATATAGGTTCCCTGTAGAGTTGTTGAGATAACATTATAAACAAAAAGGGCTCATTCTAATAATATTGTTCAGTATTCCTTCATTGCTTACAAAAATCTTGTTTTTCCCCAAATACTTCAAAAGAACATTTTGTCTAAGTGAAATATCAAGTTAATTTTTAGTTTTACATGCTTTATTCCAACTTGAAGTTTTGAAAATACTACTATTAATATGTATATTATAAAGTTGTGGGTTGATATTACTATGTGGTGCTTGTCCATTTAATCTTGTGCTTGAGTTCAGGTCAAAAGGTCAAGATGTTGACCTTGTCATCACAACAGCTCTTGGGAGAATGGGCAAGAAACTATCAGACAATGAGGACAACAGGATTTTTGGTGACTCTCCAGGAAATGTATGAAAACTAGTGTAATTTCTTGTTCATGCCCTTTAACTAGACTTGCCCTATGAGGCAGCAATACTTGTGGTGAACTGCTGGCAGGTGTGATCCAGTTATTATAAATGTATGTCAGTGGGGATAGAACGAACATACACCCAAGTTCCCTATCAGACTACAAGGAAACTCTCCTGGTTACCCCTTCTCCCCTCAATGAGTTTCTTGGTAGCTCAGTGTACACCTTTTGTTAATATCAGCCAGAAAAATCTGGATCTTTCCATATTACCTTGGATTGAGGGATTCATGGATACAATGTATAGTGACACTAGCAGTCTGATAACACTTGAGAGTCCATAGTGAGGGACTAATAAGGTCAAAAGGCTGTGTTGCTCTAAAAGAATTGTGAGACAGCATTTAACCCTCTCTCTCTCCCTTCCTGTTCTTATCCCTTCTAAAACCTCTGGGATCACTGAGAGTCTTTTCCACTTGTCCTCTAAAAAAAAACCTGGAAAAAAATGTTGTGTACTTTCATAGAGTTATAAGAGACATTAAGAGGACTGTAGAAATGTTGTGTTTGACTGCAAAGCCTGCATTACTATGGTGAACATTGTTTCTGGGGAGAAAAAAAAAAGGAGGAAGAGAAAGAAAACCAAATTAGATTTAAAAAATAATCCATTTCCATATGAGGTAGAAGATTTATCTTCTTTTACTGGGATTTTATGTGTTAATTCATGACTTGATTAAATTCTTCCTAGGACCTGGTTCAGCAGAGTTTAATTTCCTTAATTCTAAATGTTTAAGTAGTCTTGCTGAAGTCAACTGGATTTAATTCTTTCATTAAAGATAAACTCTATTTAATGATTTGCTACGTTGGGATAAAAATTGCAGAATCATACAGAAAAGGATTGTCAAAGGGATATGTAAACTCCCTTCATGTCCCACTAAGGACTAACTGTACATGCCTGAAACGTCATTGTCCAAACTGTCTCTAAAAGCTTCTAAGGATGAAAATCACAACACTCTCAGCAGCACACTTTGTCTGCCTTTCCTTAGTGTCTAACACACAGCTTCCTTCAATTTATTTAATTCCACTGCTTTCTATCCTGTCCACTTTGTATATAAAAAAAGGCTTTTCTATGACTTTTTACAGCAGCCTTTTACGTGTCTGAAACTGTTACTATGGCTTCCTTCAAGTCTTTCTTGGGAATTGTGGTTACGTAAACCTCTGTGCATTCTTTCTGCTTGCCTGAAGTGGTATATGTATTTCTCAAAAGGTCAGGTTCCTATACTGGACATAGTACTCCAGCTGAAACCTTAATGGGGATTACATTTTACATTCTGTAGACCATTCCTTCAATCACACATTTCAGGAAAGCTTCTGGTTTTTTGGTATTACTCTTCAGTCTGTATTTGATCTATGGTGAATAAGTTGAACCATTCATCAACCAACCAACACTTCGGACATTACCACTGACACTACAGTACAACACTGACTTCCCTATAAGCAGGTGTTTGTTGTTTTTTTTAATGGAAATGAATGGTCAGTAAATCCAGGAGTTGTGATAATGTTACTCACTACATAATATGTGACAAAAATTATGTCTGGAACACTGCCATCCACTTAAAAAAAAAAAAAAAGAAAGAAAGAAAAGCAAACACCAAAATGTATTTCTAATGTCTTTCTGGAACTCTTTTTTTTCCTGAGACACAATCAGCAGAAAAGTTTTGCTGGAGAAGTTTGTGGAACATAAAATCTTTGAAGTTGTAATGGATTCAGAAAGGCGAATTTCCAGTGCAATCAATTCTTTATGAGTATGTTTGGATCTACACAGTATGTCAGCATTTAAACAGAAAAGTGCCTTTTTTCACCTCAGCTTACAACAGAAAACCAAAATAAAATTCAGACCCTTTCAACCTCAACCATACGGTATTTCTGTGAACTATCTCTTTAGTCCAGGGATTAAGTGTCTGTCACCTTTTCATGCTGTCAGTTTTAGCTGTTTCTGGCTTTCCTGAAAGATAGGTCTGAATTTTATTTTGGTTTTCTGTTGTAAGCTGAGATGAAAAAAGGCGTTCTTATGTTTAAAGCCATGAACTTGTACTGTTCATTGGTCCATGCAATGAACAAGCTGTTACACTGAAAATCTTGTTTATGGTCAAGGAGGAAGCACACCCTATTTATTAGTAAAGCCAGGATTCTATTGTTAGTTTAACTGAAATATTAAGAGACTGTTCAGTATTAATCCAGATCTAATTGTTACAAAAAAAGAAGGAATTTAAGAAGGAAAGTACTGCTATGAAATTGTAACACACACACACTCTCCTCATTTCACCCCTTTCCTTGCTGCTGTGCTGACTTTTCCACAGCTCCCCTGTGTTCTAGTAATTTCACACTGGTGCTGGGGGATATTCTTGTGAGTTGTCACCATCTGGAGTTCTTTGCCAGGAAGAATATGATGTTCATGTTGGTGATTTATCCTTTCGTCCCCTAGGAACTACTTGGGATCATTTATATATGTTTGCTGCAACATTTTTCTCTTTCCCCTTGGTCTGCACCTTCATGTTACATCCAAATTTACTATACCTGACGCTATTCCAGTTTCTTATCTCTTTGTTACCCTAAATCCAATTTTGTCCAGCTCCAGGTCTGCACTTTGGGCAAGTTGACCATGTGCAAGTTGTTTGCAGCTGTGCTCCTCTATGCCACATCCCAAGTCTCCACTTCTCAAGGCCTCTGCTGTCCTACCACATCTGTATTTGTCAACACCTTGTCATCAAGTTGCTGTTGTATATCTCTCATCCCACATAGAGTAACTGCTTGTAATTGCTGTCTATATAAAACTATGGTTTACCACACAAAGAGAAGCTAAAGGAAAACAAATCAGGTGTAGACACCTGGTAAGTTGGAGGAATTGCTGTCACAGCTGAGAGAAGCAAAACAGAGCTACAGGCAGGTCAGGAAAAGTTCAGCTAGGGAAAACCTGACAAACCTCAGTCCACAGGTCTTGCAAATTACTTGCCAAGTTTATGGAATGTTACTGAGAATGGCAGTACTGTATTACAAGGCCAAATGATTACCGTGCCACTGATCTCCAGGTTTGACAACAGTCTTTAAAGTCACTGGTGTACTGCTGTCAGTAGCAGCTCTCTCCTCATGCTTCAGCCAGTAACAGCTGTGTCCTCATGCATCAGTCCTGATGTCATGTTTGATTAACACCTGTTTCCCAGACACTATTTTCTGTTTTATAGCTATGTTCTGGTGAGTTACTCTCTCTCTGGAAAATCTTTCTTTCTTCTGTCCCTCCAAAAAAAGTAGAGAATTGATGAGATAAAGGGCACTTTAGTCTAATTGTGGTACTTTTCCAGCTCTCTTTTCCAAATAGCTCTTTATTCAGACACTTAATTCATGTACTTAGTTGCAACAAAACAATTGCTGTGAGCCCTAGGGTCTTACCTGCTTACCTGTTATTGAATTCCCAGTCACTGATTTTGGCAGTCTTCTGCTCATTGGCTGGTCTGCTTTTTTTCAACATAAAATGAATAAATATGCCATTTACCTTCAGGCTGATATCCATTCATCTTGTGATACGGCACAGTCTATTGCCCCTGCAAACTATGTCTCTGCTGTTGTTTTCAGTGATAATCTGTGAGTGCCCAAAGACACTTGTAGGGAGATGAGATTCTGCCAGTTCCTGCCTCCTGTGCCAGCACAGTGTCAGTCTGCAGTGTCTCTTGCAACAAACCAACCTTGTGTGGTTTCCTGTCTTATGACCTCTGGATGCCTTTCTATCTCAAATCTTTTCAGTATTTGAGGTAATTTTCAAAATGGCAATGCTTTGTTCTCCTCATCATAGACCTGTCACTGATACAGAAGGCTTCCTCAGAATAAAAATTATCATTGGTTTATCAAAAGTAATTTGGAATCTTCCATGATCTCTCCCGCTGCTGCCAGTACCCTCTGTCCCCCAGTATCCTAAAACTCCGCTATTCTGTAATGACTTATTGTAGTTTGAGCCCTACAATTTGAAAGACAGGTTTTCAGTCTCTTACTGTTGGCAAATGTTTTTTCTTATGTGGCCTCTTCTTGTATTACTTTAACAAAACAATTGCCTTCTCCATGTTCAATACCTTGCCAGCATGTTTCTCGCATCCCATTCTTCCAGAAGGGGTATTCTTTAATTCATTTCCATCCTGACAGCTTACACTGTCCAATGATCAGTCAGTACTAACTAGTCTGGCAGAGATCTGGCCCTGCCGCTATCTTGCCCTACATTTTCTTGAGTGGAAAGGCACAGCCAGAGCCTCTTCACAACACAGCAGCTGGTTCTAACTCATTTCCAGGAGAGTAATTTAGAAATACATTCACCCACCCTTTCTAGATTAGAAACCGAAGGAGGGAGACATATTTAGTCTGGCTTTTCTTCAGCTACTATATTATTCCATTTGATGTAGAGTTATATTTTTATCCCATTTCTTAAAAAAAAAAAAAAAATTAACATAATGTAACTGCTACTTCCTACCCAGCTATTTTTCAACATCTCTTCTTGTGTTCCTTCTCACCCCTAATTTTAAATGTTTGCCAAATGAAGTTGAAACTGATTGAGATGTGGAGATCTTTGAGAGGAAAGAATTCCAAATACAAGCCCCTGGCTCAGTGAAGGCATGCTAGGCTTAGTTCTCCTTGCAGGCAGCAGCCAGCTGGCCAGTAATCCTGTTTGCATAGAGCAGAACAGCACCAGCCAGTGCTCCAACAGCTCCGTGTCAGCTATGGCACACACTGCCTCTAGTCCACTCAAGAAGGAGAAAGAGAAATGGGAGGGAAGTGAGGGATGCTGGAGGATGGAAAGGTGGCAGGTGTGAGGAGAGATGACACAGAAAGCTCTAGACTGTTTGACTTTGTTCTGTGGCTCTTGAAACTGCCTGAGCAAACTAGGGTGCATTGAGACTGCAGCATGCTGCACAGCTGCAATTATGGTAGTGGACAAGGGGGAGCAGGTTCTGGTTATGCACCAAACCCCTTTTGTTACCCATCTGTAAAATGGCATTGATAATGACTACCTCAGACTGGGTTTTGAATACAAGCTGTGGTGTTAGATTGCAATCTCTGTCATATGTGTTATGATTTCTGAAGGGAACATTGTGTGGCTTTCCCTGGAGCACTTCTGTAATTGAGAGATGGTAATTATTGGCCTTGAGCTTAGTTCCTGAACAACTCTGAAGCACAGCAACCAGTGTTTCCAAGAAGATATCGCAGGTGCTGGGAAACCACTTCTGCCAAAACATGCTTGCAACCTTTTAAGGTATCAATCTGAGTTAAGAGAAAGAAATGTTTCTGACCCAAAGGGCCCCTTGGACAGCATTCAGAATTCATTAAAAGTGTGTGTGTTTGTGACCTGCACTTTATCCACATTTGAAAGGGAATCATGACAATATAGTGCTGTTCAGCAGCTTGCTTTGTATCATGATCACTGGGAAAGACATTTGCAAAGTGCAGAAGAAGACAGAGTTAGAAACATGTTAAGAAACAGTGTAGAGTATATTGTTGCATACTTCCTTGTTCCCCTTGCCGAATTACCTGGGACATGTTTCTTGCTAAGTTGGACACTGCTAAATTGGACAAATTAATGCATGTGTTTTCCATTTGTGTCTTGTGTAGTTTATTTCATTGGGTTGCCACCTAGGAATTACTAGACTGAAATAAACCAGAAAAATCTCTTAATTGTCCTCTGTGTTGGGGACATTCAGGACTCAGGTTCATTCTGATTCTATGCCTTGTTTGGGGTTAGTACCTTCGCTGTATGCTCCTTATAGCTGATGAGAAGCATCAACTCTAATAAGTACTCATGCAAAGTATGTGTCTTATTGCTTGGGTTAAAAGGTTAGGTTTTTGTCTGAGGAAGGATTTTTAAAGGTTACTTTAATGTCAAATTAATGATTTTGATTTCCTAGTAATACAGTTTTCAGTGTCTGGCAGATTCTTTTAATTAAAATAACTATGGGGTGACATTTTAAAAGCAATCTGCTGTTTTGGCTAGCTGAGACTTTGAAGCATAATGATTAAAAAGGGAAGGTCACAAAAGCATAACTGAAATACCTGCTTTTGATATTACACTCTGAAGTACAATTTCTCTCCCTGGACATTTTCTGCTTACATACTTATCCATATCCATATATTAAGCAATGTGCTACCTCAGCAGTTGCAAATCCTGACTCAGAAATGGATGCTTCTCTTGTGCTAGACATGCACAGGCTTATCACCTTTCCCTGCTTCTGGAAAGATTCACATGTAAATTCAAAAGGGCTAGAAAGAACCCTGAGGAGAAATGGAAATTGAATGGCTTGCATAAGGCCATGCAACAGATTAGTAGCTGAATTTGGACTACAGACCAGACCTCGTACACCTCAATGCAGTGTGTTAGTCACTCGATCCCTTGACAGACAGTATAAGAATGCACTTCTGTCACCACTTAATTATAAAAAAATATTCATTGTCTCAAACAACTCTATGATGGTATAGTTGTTAACAGTATCGCTTCCATTACATTTTTCGAAACAAATGGTTGATTTCCTATTTTTTTTAAGTTGTGCCTAGCTTTGAGGACCACAAGAGGTATGTACCAGCACAGCTTATCACAGTCATGTGGTCTAAAATGTCATTGCTGAGATGAAGTTTATCACAGAAGCTCCAAGGACACTGGATGAGACACTCTCCTCTCTGGAAACATCCATTCACATGGTAAGAGCCAGTCCCCAGTTTGTAAAATTTTAATCCTGAATAGGGAAATCAGAGTAAAACTTTATCTCTCTTTTCTTTGAAGAGATATTTGTCTGCTTAATAAGCTTCGTGAAACAATGAACAATTGCTCATTGTTTGTTACCTTACGTTCCTTAAATGGACAGCTTCCATTTCTTTTTTCCTGCTTAGGAATCACAGAATTGCAGAATGATATGGGGTTGGAAAGAACCTCTGGAGATATCTAGTCCAACCCCCCTGCCAAAATAGGTCTACCTAGAGCACGTTGCACAGGAATATGCCTAGGCAGGTTTTGAATGTCTCCAGAGATGGAGACTCCACCACCTCTCTGGGAAGCCTGTTCTGGTGTTCTTCCACCCTCAAAGTGAAGAAGTTCCTTCTCGTGTTTAGATGGAACTTTTTATGTTCAAGTTTGTGCCTGTTACCTCTTGTACTGTCAGTGGGCACCACTGAAAAAAGACTGGCCCCATCCTCTTGACACCCACCCTTTAAGTTCATAGGCATTGATCAGATTCTCCCCTCAGTCTTCTCTTCTCCAGACTAAAAATACCCAAGTCCCTCAGCCTTTCCTCATAAGAGAGATGTTCTAGGCCCCTAGATCCTACTAGGGACATTGAAAATCATCTTTGTTTATCATTTAGTGTCTTTTGATTCACTCTCTATGGTGGATACTTTGAATTTCTGGGGCAGGAAAATAAAATTGTACCAGTATCCAGCTTGCCTCTCTACACATGCTAAGGCATAGGCAGATTTACCACATGGCTTCTGCAGGCTTTGTATGTGGTCAATCTGCGTGTGGAATCTCTCAGTTATACACACACGTATCAGACGGAAGTGCCTAAGCAAATAGGAGAATGGAGCTCATTAGCTTTACTGTTAGTTGCCAGCTTGATTGTTGAAAGTTGGTCCAGGATGTACCCTGTGCGAGATCTGATATTGAATAAATAGTTGTAAGGTGATAGTGAAATGATCTGCACAAAGATTTCTTTTTTAAAGCTTCCATTTCTTTTCCTCCTCTGCTTATCAATTGCAGAAAGAGGGAAGTAGGGCAGAAACTACAGACATTTTTTCTCGGGTCTGAGAAGTGAAATTGATCTGCCAAACACATTTCTCAACCTTGTGATATGGTGCAACTCTAATCTCACGTTCTTAAGTGACCAATATTACTCAGCTTCAGAGGAAAACAAACTTATATTCCTTTTCTCACAGGGCTCAAGTGATTATTAAATCAATGGACATATCTCCCAGCACACGTCAAAGGCTAGGAACAATGGAAAGTCTGCTAGAGAGATCAAATGACTTCTTCTCTGCTGCTGTAATCAACTTTTCCTTGTGATTTGTAACTACATGCTTTGCCCCAATTCAGCACATGTAATAGCCTAATTTGCAGATTTGACATTACACAAGCCTTCCCAAGAGCAATTTTCCCATTTCCCCGAGTCCAATGGGACTATTGTGACAACAGTCCCATTTTGACATCTCTTGCCCTACTCAGTCTTTTTGGAAGCTGGTATCAGTGTCTCCAGCTCAGGCAGCCTGTTCTTATACCTGCAGGAAGATGTTTGGAAACAGTGCCATTTCTGATCCCTTATTGAACACATTGAGTAATATATGGGGTATTTCCAGGCCTATTAACCTTGATGTGTTTTCTTTTAAACAGTTCTTCTGTTTCAGGGAAATTTATTTAGAGTTCCTTTCAGGCAGCAGCCCAGAACTATCTGTATTGTGGCGGACGTACGTCTTTGTCCTTGCTGTTCATTTGTCTCAGCTGTGACTGTGCTCGTCAGGTCCAGCTATATTCCCTAAAATATTCCCAGCAACTCTGTACAGGCTATTCACAACCACAACAGCCAAAAGGTAGCTGGTGATGTATGTGTCTCTAGTGCTTAAGAAGTCTTACCCCTGGGCTAGAACTGAAGGCATCTTGTCTCAGAGTTGAGTGTTAAAGGAAAAGGAAACCAAAGAATATCTGTGTCTCTTCTGCCAGAAAGCACAAAGGCATGACCATTACTAGACAGTCTTTCCCCTAACACACTGCAGGCCTGGAATTAAGGCTGTGAAGCGTAAGGACTATCTGGTGTGAAGCTGGATCTGCATGAAGTGGAGTGCAAGAATCAGCTTTCTGGGACTCGTGCTACAGAGGACAACCTTGGAAAGGAACTGCCTGTTCTGTCCAGGTCTGCCAACATCTACACCTGCACGTCTTTAATCTCCTATCATAGTCTTGAGGAGAAATCAGCAACTCTCTCTGGAGTGCTGTGACTCAGATTATATTTATAAAGACAATTAAAACAGGTCAGAATAATCATGATCTGAATGCTTCTGTCTGATGGCAAAAATCCCCGACTAGGTCATATGTAGCTCTGGGTGCAGAAGATAGAAGTTAGGTTTAATTAGTTAGCCCTCATGGGTTGTAAGCATGGGTACCTTCATGGATAGTCAGCCCTCATTGGTAGTAAACAATAGGCAGTTTCACAGGGGGACAATCAGCTTCTGGCATCCTTACATGAATGATAGTTTTTCCTCAGTCATCCTACTGCTCTGAAGATTCAGCTTCACCAATCAGCAGGCTTTGTGTCATACTGGTCTTGGGTAAGAGCCTTTCCATGTTCCCCTGGGTATATTCAAAGGAGGTAGCTCTTATGTGCCTCTAGTCATATGGCTTGCACTTACGGTTAAGTGCCAAGAGCTGGAAATACTGTGTTAGTGAAGATCCCAAGACAGCTCCTACACTTTTCCATGGTAAGTGCCTGTGAGCAGTGCCTGTGGACAACATGAGCTCTATCACAGGAAAAGAATGGGACCCTCAGAGAAAGTCACAGGGTGACAGCGGGGCTGCTTATCGGGACATAGGAGACATGGTACCCCTTCTGCCATAAAGGTAACACTGATTCTTCCTCTTTACTATCAGGCTATACTTCTGAGATGTGTTTCTGATCCCTTCTCTAATATTGCATACATTTCTTCTGACACTTTCACTTGCCTGGACTACAATTGTGGTAGCTTGGGGTGCTACCACAAGCATTGGAAACCAGTGCTTTGGGCTCCTGTCACCAGGTGATTGTTTTTCTGTGTGGAAGAAATGTAGCCAGAAGGGTGTTTCCCAGTGTGGCAAGTGCACACAACAAGACTTGGACATTCTTACAATAAATTGTCCTTACCATGATCTCCATATAAAATTTATTTTATTTTTTTTTAATTTGCCATTGTCACAGGTCTTCTTGATAAAATGTTTGCAGAATCCTATTACTTCTGAAAAATCTTCTTTTGGCATCTGAATGGGATTTTTAGTGCTCTTTTGCTGAAATCACATAATCACAGAATCTTCTAGGTTGGAAGGGACCTTAAAGATCATCTTGTCCAACCGTCAACCTAACTTTGACAAAAATAGACACCCGCACAACAAACAAAAAGCAACACCATCACTAGACCATACCTCCCAGCTCTACATCAACCTGTCTTTTGAACACCTCCAGACATGGTGCCTCAACCACCTTCCTGGGCAGCCCATTCTAATGTCTGATAACCCTTTCAGTGAAAAATTTTTTCCTAATATCCAGCCTGAACCTCCCCTGGCATAACTTGAGGCCGTTTCCTCTCATCCCGTTGCCTGTGATTTGAGAGAAGACCAACCCCCACCTCTCTACAACCTCCTTTCAGATAGTTGTAGAGAGCAATAAGGTCTCCCCTCAGCCTCCTCTTCCCCAGACTGAACAACCCCAGCTCCCTCAGCCTCTCCTCATAAGACTTGTGCTCCAGACCCCTCACCATCTTTGTTGCCTTTCTCTGGACCTGCTCCAGCACCTCGATGTCTTTTTTATGGTAGGGGGCCCAAAACTGGACACAGTACTCGAGGTGGGGCCTCACCAGTGCCAAGTACAGGGGGACGATCACCTCTCGGGCCCTACTCGCCACGCTGTTTCTGATACAGGCCAGGATGCTGTTGGCCTTCTTGGCCACCTGGGCACACTGCTGGCTCATGTTCAGCCGACAGTCGACCAACATCCCCAGGTCCTTTTCTGCCAGGCAGCTCTCCAGCCACTCTGCCCCCAGCCTGTAGTGCTGCCTGGGGTTGTTGTGACCCAAGTGCAGGACCCGGCACTTGGCCTTGTTGAACCTCATCCCATTGGCCCTGGCCCATCGATCCAGCCTGTCGAGATCTCTCTGCAGAGCCTCTCTATGCTCCAGCAGATCAACACTGCCACCCAGCTTGGTGTCGTCTGCGAACTTACTGAGGGTGCACTCGATCCCCTCATCCAGATCATTGATAAAGATGTTAAAGAGAATTGGCCCCAGTACTGAGCCCTGTGGGACACCACTTGTGACTGGATGCCAGCTGGATTTAACTCCATTTACCACCACTCTCTGGGCCCGTCCCTCCAGCCAGTTTTTAACCCAGCGGAGAGTATTCCCATCCAAGCCACGGGCAGCCAGTTTCTCCAGGAGGATACTGTGGGAGACTGTATCAAAGGCTTTGCTGAAGTCCAGATAAACAACATCCACAGCCTTTCCTTCATCCACCAAGCGGTTCACTTTGTCATAGAAAGAGATCAGGTTTGTCAAGCAGGACCTGCCCCTCGTGAACCTGTACTGGCTGGGCCTGATCGTATGGGTATCTTTCATGTGCTGCATAATGGCACTCAGGATGATCTGTTCCATGATTTTCCCAGGCACCGAGGTCAGACTGACAGGTCTGTAGTTCTCTGGATCATTCTTCCAGCCCTTCTTGTGGATGGATGTCACATGTGCTAGATGCCAGTCAGCTGGGACCTCCCCAGTTTCCCAGGACTGCGGGTAAATGATAGAGAGTGGCTCCTCAAGCACTTCTTCCAGCTCCCTCAGTACCCTTGGGTGGATCTCATCTGGTCCCATATACTTGTTTGCATCAGGGTGTTGGAGCAGGTCCCTCACCACCTCCCTTTGAATTACAGGGGTTTCATTATGCTCCCCGCCCCTGCTTGCTAGTTCAGGGGTCTGGATACTTAGGGAACCCCCTATTCTACTACTAAAGACGGAGGCAAAGAAGGCATTCAGGACTTCAGCCTTCTCCTCATCCTTTGTCACTATGTTACCTCCCTTATCCAGTAGAGGATGGAGGTTCTCCTGAGTGCTCTTTTTGCTATTAATATATTTATAGAAGTTCTTTTTATTGTTTTTAACATCCAAGGCCAGGTTGAGTTCTAGTTGGGCTTTGGCCTTCCTAATCTTTTCCCTACATAACTTTGCTATACCTTTGTAATCTTCCTGAGTGGCCTGCCCCTTTTTCCAAAGGCCATAAACTCTCCTTTTTTTCCCTGAGCTGTGACCCTATCTCTTTGCTCAGCCAGGCTGGCCTTTTCCCCCAACGGCTCGCTTTACATCGTGTAGGGATGGCCTGCGCCTGGGCTTCTAAGACTTCCTCCTTGAAAAACACCCAGCCTTCCTGAACATCTTTGCCCTTCAGGGCTTCCTCCCATGGGACTTTTCCAACCAGTGATTTGAAAAGGCTAAAGTCCACCCACTGGAAGTCCAAGGTTGAGGTTTTGCTAACCCCCTTCCTTACCTCTCTAATAATTGAAAACTTGACCATTTCATGGTCACTAAGCCCAAGATGGCCTCCGACCACCACATCTCCCACTAGTCCCTCTCTATTTGTGAGCAGTAGGTCTAGTGAGGCACCTCCCCTGGTTGGCTCACCTACCACTTGTGTCAGGAAGTTATCTTCCATACACTCAAGGAACCTCCTAGCCTGCCTGCTCTCTGCTGTGTTGTATTTCCAGCAGATGTCCGGTAGATTGAAGTCCCCAACCAGAACAAGGGCTGGCGATTGAGAGACTTCAGCCAGCTGCTTATAGAATACCTCGTCTACCTCCTTATCCTGGTTGGGTGGTCTATAGCAGACTCCCAGCACCAGATTTCCCTTGCTAGCCTTGCCCTTCATCTTTACCCATAAACACTCAACTTTATCATTGCTGGAATCTATTTCCATACAATCAAAACACTCCCTAACGTACAGAGCTACACCCTCACCTCTCCTTCCTTGCCTACCCCTCCTGAAGAGCTTATAGCCATCCATCACAGCATTCCAGCTATGACCATCATCCCACCATGTTTCTGTGATGGTGGTTACATCATAGCTGTCCTGCTGCACAATGGCTTCCATCTCATCCTGTTTGTTGCCCATGCTACGTGCATTAGTGTAGATGCACTTAAGCTGGGCACCTGATTTCACCCCCATCCATGGTACTTTACCCCCAGGCTTGTTACCAATGGGCCTGGTATTCTCCCCTTCCCGCTTTGATTCTAGTTTAAAGCCCTGTCCATGAGTTTTGCTAACTCTTGGCCTAATACTCTTTTCCCCTTTTGGGATAGGGTTTTTCCGTCATTCTCAATGTCTTGCATTTCTAGGAACCAGTCTTGTAGTATCACTGCTGTTTTTGCTAAACCTCAAGCAGCAACACTACAGCTTTCCTCAATGCATCAGCAGTACATTTGTGCCTGTGTCTTGCTGACATCATTCTGGGGTGAATTTGGGCAAAAGATCAAGAGTGGGTTGTCTTAATTGATTGGATATGTGTATTCTTGTAGCACCTAGTGCTACCAGATGGGGAATCTTGTGTCATTGCTACAGGTACTTGTGTTGAACAGAAAGACATAATTGTATTTTAAGGCAAGACAGGAATGGTAGGTGCAGATGCACGTGGCATCACATGAAGTAGTTGGCAATATTTATCAGCATATTAGAGAGTTATTATGACATGTTTTTCTGTAGCCTGTGGAAAGTTTTAAAGGAGGGGATTGTAGGAGAATGAAGAGACATCAAGATGTGTGTCAGGAACTCTCTTGGGTCTAAGGGGCTGAATTTTCCTTATGGAAAATTGTTTTTGCAGAAATGGAGCATTAGGCATGACTCACACAATGGCATAAAAGAGGCTTTTAAACAGAGCCAAGCACCTTCATTCTGAGCATGATAGAAAACAATGAAGTGAGCTTCTGTAACAGAGATATTGTTATTCTGGTCTGTGGCAGCTGTACATGACACTGCAAACTATCCTTTTGGAGATGTTCCTTTCCTGCCAGTGCTGTGTTCAGAAGATGTAAGCACAAAAAAGCAGATTTTGTAGTTGTTTGCACTTCTGTGACCACTGGAAGGTTGAGATGGAAATGTCATACCAATTTGCATAGCTTCTGACTATGACTTCTGACTAGCTTCTGAGTTTTGGTTTTCTTACACATGACTCCCCTGTCTGTGCTATATCTGGCTTCTCAGCAAACCTGACAACAGAAGAGTTAAATTCCAGCTCACAGGTCAGCCAGAGAAGCTCAGTTTGAGTGATGGAAGGCAGAGCAAATTCCAGAAGAGGAGGCTTAAGGTAATCTTCTACCTTTCTGAAGTCAAAGATAACCATGAAAAAGCCTGTGGAGGCAAACATCCGTACCAGAAAAGGAGAAAGGAAACAAAAATGCATCTGGATTTCCAGTGCTGTGAAACTGAAGTAGAAAAATAGAACCTTGGCTAAAATAAATGTTTATCAAGTTAAATACAAAGAACATTTCTTGCAGCTTGCAAAAGTCAGTCCTGTGGTTTGAAGAAACCCAGTGAGCTGCTGCCCAGAATCATCTCTGCACATGACTTTGAGAACATTCTTCTTTTCCCCATTTTGCAAGTGTTCAGCTTGCCAGATCCTTCTGTACTGAGAATACCAAAGCAGCACTATTGAATAACTCCATAAATAGTACTAGTTTGAGGTACTGAAATGCCAAGAGTTGTTATGAGATAAATCAATCTGTTATGTGGTATTTCCTGAAAGTACCTGACTACTCTCTTGCATGTCGTTACCAGACACAGCTTAGCGTTACGAACCAAGAATGAATGCCAAGCATGAATACTTTTATTCAAAGATGCAAACTCTTTAACTATAGCTGTCCAGACAAAGGAAATGTCTCTGCCCTGTGTTACAGGGGAGAGTACATCTCTTTGACTGTAAATGGACAGCATGGCAAGATGGGCTTTACAGTGTACTTTGAGTTTCCTTTGGTTCTGTACCTCTTGATTCTCTTTTAAATACCATTAGAGTCAAACCATATGGATTAATAAATGTGACAATTGCACAGACTTTAATGGAGGATGAAGGAGTTCAGTGAGTCTATTTTTCCTGCAATGCAGGAAAGAGGATTTAGCCAAGTTCATGTGACTGTATGCCAGTATTTCTTTCAAGTCTTTTCACACTTGTGTCTGTGTATTCAGGTTTTTTCAATCAAGAACAGATAAGACTTTCAACAATATTCATATTTCCTGCAAAGTCTCTTACACTTTGGGATATTGTCATGGTTTAGGCCAAATGGCCAATGATGGGCAACACATACTCTCCCCCCACCCTCTCACTCCAGAAGGAGAGAGAAAGAGATTTACAAGTTTAGAAGGAACGAAACTACTTAAATGAAATATTAACAATAAAATAAAATAGATAAAATATATACAAAACCACATCAAGCTCCCAGGATGATGTCGCCAGGAGGCACTGGTGGTGCAGGCAGACTGGACTTGGCAATGAATGGGAACTGGATTCCATCTCTGGAGTCAGGAACACATGGATCAGGATCAAAGGCAGACGAACAGACAGGGTCCTCTCCAGATGTCTGCCATTGAAGAAAGAGAGCTGACTCTTTGATCCCTCAGCTTTTGTGGGGCAGATGGGATGGAATATCCCTGTTGCTCAGTTTTAGTTCACCGGTCTTCTCCTCCCTGCAGGTGAGATCCCTCTACTCTTTTTCATTTCCAACCCTCCAAGGGGCCAAATAACAAAATTAGCTGATCTTGGTTGTTATAGCAATAAGTATAAGCAAGAGCCTCTCTAAATACCATTCTTTGGCATCAACTTTAAACACAAGTCTTATCACTCTGAGAACAGACAATTTTCTGCACAATATGCAGTTAATTTCAGAGAGTTGGGAGAGGCTTAGCTAAGAAGTAAAATTATTGAACAGAACATTGGTTCTGTTCTACCTTAAACCAGAACAGATATTTATTTATTTGTGTTTCTCTACTATCTCTTATCTGCTCTATGTGAACCATTTTTTCCCTGTCAGTGAAATCCCTCTTAACAGATTGCTAGACAAGGAACAACTACAGCCTTTACATTTCCATCCTGGGTCTGCTTCTGCAGTCTGAACTATATACCATCAGACTGGCCTCCCAGAGCACAATTCTACTAGCTGACATAGAAATGCTGTATTGTGAAGGTGAACAGGACGTAAACAAGGAGGAGAAGGAGAGAGTCAAAGTGAGACATTGTTTGTGACTGCCAGCTGTTCCAGTGTAAAATTATTCTGATCCCCAAGTCCAGCAGCTGACATGGGTCATGCAAGTCCGTATGTTGTTTGCTGTGCCTCCAGTGTCACCTGGAAAGCTATTCAGTGCTGAAAAGATTTGCCAGGAACTTCTCTCCATCAGAGAAAAAGGAAAATGTGGGGCTAACTACAGTACAGAACTTCCTATGGTTCCACTGACATGTTAGAGTTAATCCTTAAACATGGATTTCAATTTGTCAAAATTGAAATCAAAGCAGTAGCATTCCACTTCTTTGAGTTTTGCATTAAAACAATTCAGATCTGCTTCAGCAAAGCAACGTCCAAGGTTAAATGGGATACTGAGCTCTGCAGAAGCTCTTGTCTGGTTGTGTCCTTTATTTAGTCTGCACAGACTGCAGTACTGTGGTAGGAGAGCGTCGCACTGCAGTGCACGGTCATCACTTCTCAATGCAGGCTTTGGAGACTGCAGTGTAAGACTGCAATGCTACACCACAGAGCTGCTGAGCTTTTGAAAACTGCAGTTAGATCTGGTTGAACAAGCAAAGTGTTCACTTGGGGGATTAAACTTGTTTTACCGCCTGTGAGCAGACCGTGTTCTTTGCAAATATTTCTGTAAGAGTCAGAGAACTTGAAGGAAAATCAATCCTGTTTCCTTGTCAAGTGGGAGAAAAGGAGACTATCTTTGGCAGCCTTCTTACATACAACTAGAGTGCTGCCCCAGAACAACTTGCATGCGGCATTTTTTTGCAAAAACAATGCAAAAAGCCTCGAGGTTTACATTTTATGGTTCCTTATGGTACTGGTGAAAGAGAGGAGAAACCAGCAGCATCACAGAATAGGGAGCTGACACAGGGTAAGAAATTTCTGCTCAATAGGAGTGCTGAGGGTTTTTTATTTGAATGACTTAGCTTTCATCAGGAAGTTCCAACAGGAATCTGCCAGTTTTCCTTGAGTCTTTCTGAAGGCTAGGTAGGGCTGGTCCTGTAGGACTGTGATGATGAATACCTGGTTTGGCAGGATAAAGAGCAGCATAGCTGTCTTTCTGAGGTGACCCTACTCTGTCCTTTTTTCCACACACTCTTGACCAATTCTGGTGATTCTGATGGGTGAAAACTTTCACCTCCAAACAGCTGTTGATCAGAACTGCTTAATTGCGATAAGGCTCTGTGAGAATGTTTGGACTGAAGGCATACGAGGAGGGCACTGTGGGGCAGATCACTGTTGCAAGAAATTCTTTGAGTACCTGTTAATTGCTCTTGTCAGCAAAGTCACAATATCTTTGTAGTGTCTTTGTACTGTCCTGTACTTTCTGAAAGACAGTTCTGTGCTGAGGAAAAATCACTGTAAGGTAATGTTTTATGAGGCAAGGAAACGGCCTAGGATTGGCCTCAGATATTCACTATCTGTCAGTGTGCTCCTAATGGAAGACAGCACAAAATACTTTGATACATTTTGACACCTACATTTAAAACCAGCAGGGTCTCTGCCTTTCTCAGAGCAGCCGAGATGGTTCCATTTCACCTTCCAACAAGCAAATTTATCATTCAGTATTCTCCTGTTGTAGCCCCCCAGAAGTAATGAGGTGAGGCTAGATAGGGTTTTTTGTCACAGACATATATATTCAGATGCAAATAAGACTAATCAGGTGCAAATGTACCCCTTTATACGTCAGTATGGATAATTATGTAAAGAAGAGCTCCCCCTTAAAGGGTCATACAAAGAAAGTGTACAGTCATGTAAATAAAAGAAATAACAAATACAAGGCTGCCTGTGTTTCTTGGCAGAAATAAGTTTCTCTTAGGAAAAAGGTCTGCAGCCCTCCCTGTAAACTGAAGGTTTTGCTAAGAACCAGAGATGTGGGACTGCTGAGGGTGGAAACTATATCTGAGAGGGGAGGATGATGTTGCACATACCTTGTTTTTCTGTAAGCTCTCTGATACAACCAGTTCATAGGGCAGGTCTTGTGGCAGATGATTGTTTGGTTAGACACAGAAAGACTGTTCTCAAATTCTGTTTTTTTTTCTTGAGTTAGACAGTAGCAGGAAGAATTACATGTTAGTAAGACCAGAATCATCCAAGAAATAAACAAACCCATTCTGAATTCTATAAATAAATAACCACCTGCATCTTGGCTGCCTTCTCTTGGAAGAGAATGAGAAGAACCTTTCACTGTATTGCCCATTCTGTTCACACCATGTGTCAAGGCATAGTGAAGCTGCTACGATGTCTTTGATGAGCTCTGCTCACAATGGGTTCAGAGGGTGGGAGACAAGCTCTGACTGCAGAGCAGTTATTTCTCCTCTGAAGTCTGCAGACAGAACCTTTCTCATGAAATCTTTTTTTAATACACCCACTGCTTTTCAAGCTAATAAGAGCCAGTCTAGCACTTCTAACACAATGGACAGCTAGAAATAAGAAATATGTGCAACTCCAATCCAGCACATTTCTTGTTTAATTACTGTTCTCATAACACATTTAGAAGGGATTGTCCTTCTGTTTGACTGCTAAATCTTTCCAAAATATTTCATCTATGATCCATCAGCTGCCAAGGAAAGAAAAATAATAGACCACTACCTTGTTGATGTACTTGCTTTTGTTAAGAAGTGAGTAAAGTCTGTAAAGCATAAACAGTTAGAAATGTTTCCTACAATTTAAAAAATAGCAGGAAAACATCTTAAATAACGATATATTCACTTTCCATGCAGAAAGTGGTATGGCACTACAGAGGTTAATTCCTATTACATTACGTTGCATATCTTCCTTAAGAGAAAACAGAATTAGAAACATGTCTGACCAACAGATGTTGGAGGATGTAAAGTCTTTCCATTAGCTAAAGATAACAATTAAAAGCCCCTCTGATTTACACTTGAAACTCTTCATATTGCAATGAGGAACTGAGAGTCTAGCAGATACGTGAATGTGTAACTGAAAGGATTAAGGGTGCCTCTTGCAAATACAAGTGAAAACAAACAATGAAGAATACCATCAGAAAGAACCTGTTTACAAGCCTGCAAAATAAATGGAGGAGTTGCAAAAGCTTCTGCATTTACCTTCCCCAATCCACTCAAAGAGTTAGGAGCACAAGCCAGCCATACTGATCAAACAGAAGGACACTCCAACTCAAAGCTTCATATGGAAAGAATGACCAAGAATTAACTGAGACTTCACTCCTGAGCAACCACCGAACACCACTAGGGACCACCCGAGACCTTCCATGAAGCCCCTAATAGACTTAATGTGCATGTGCTAGGGTGATGTGAATATTATAATGGATTCTGAGAAATGTAATGACTATGAGTATTCTGTATAGATATATGTCTCTGTGAATCTCGCATTCAGTCAACATGTTGGGTGGAGAGATCTCCCATATCCCTGGTGACAAATAAAAGAATGCCTTCTTCTTAAGACTGCATTGTTGTTAAGGAGTTTGTTCCTGATTTCGGTGACAATCAGAGCAATTGAAATATCATTTCTAACACTCTATTGCTAATTCTTATGAGTAATAGTTTGGGCAAAGTTAATATAAACAGAAGTTGTAGTTGTGGTGAAGATTCAGCAGTTGCATTGCACAGAGGATGTGCATGCTGCATCTTTGCCAAAGGCATTCCAGAGTGGAAAAATGTTGCTTTGCAGTTCCTATATAACTCACTTGTGGATTGAGTAACCTAAAACGTTACCTGAAGAAAAGACAGGAAGAGAATGAAGAGAATGAAGATCTGCTAAAAACAATGCTGATTCACCAGAAAGCAACTGATACTATTCAAACTTGTTGAGTCGATTCCTAAAGTTCTCAATGCTTCATTCATGGCTGGATTCAGACAGAATAGGACAGATTTGCAATCCCTGCTTTAGAGAGGTTACTTTCTAACTACTGCCCTAAGGACTGGAACAGTAGGACAAGTTAAAAGGCTAGTCATGGTATTTATTGCCTCCACAGAAAGGTAAGGGGGTGGGCTGGGGATGGAGGAGGGGAGGCAGGGAGTCATTTGATATTATTTTCCTATTTGTCTATGCCTGTTTTGAAACATAAAGATGAAAATTTGCCTCAGAGAATTAGATAAATAAAAGAAATTAGAAGATCAAATTATGATCTACTGCTGGAATGAATAATGTTTAAGAGATGTTTCTGTCATTATATCAATGCAAAGCCCCACAAAAGCTGTTTAAAAGTAACTGATCATTATTTTAGCACATTTGCAGGTGCAAAATTGAAATGGCTATGAGATTCTCCTAGAGATTAGTTACAAATGCAAGCATATAAGGATTTTTGTATCTTCCTTGGGACTGAGAATGTGATGGTTTTCAGACTTTGGGAATATTCAACATAGCTGCAAGGAACTTTTCCTTTGTGGGTGTTGTGATAAGCTGAGATTGCTCTAATCAAAGTGTTTTGATGTAAGTTTCTGTGTTGGCTCTTTTGCAAAGAGAATTGTTATCTGAAGTCATATTGCTTTGTTGTTTCTGGGTATTTATGTGAATCACTTGAAATGATGTCTGTTGCAGTGGCAAATTTTCTGGAAGAGAATGGAGGACATTTGAACTGTTGTGTTGAAATGTTGTAGCCACTCAGAGGGAAGTAGTTCAGTCTGCCTGAAAGGAAAAAAAAAGAAGTACTATTATCTCTAAACTGGTATATAAACTGAAATTATTTCCAAGCATTCTACATGCCTTTTTTTTCTCATGTTGTTTTTTGTTAAAAACTGTCTTGAAGTCTTGCAGGACTGAAGCAAGTTTAACAGAAATATACTGGAAGAGTAATCATGCTCAGAACTCTAAGAGCTCAAAACTCACCCAGTCCCCTCTGACAATTGTCATTCTTATGTAACAGCAAAATTACATTTGTATTTTTTTTCTTTTTACGCCCTCTGCTTGCTTTTTATGGACTTATTTTAGCTGCTTGTGTTAAGCATGGTGGAAGTGGAGGCTTTGCCGTTACCACTGTAGATGAGTATATGAGATATATACTTTTATGACTACAATTCACTGTTTCTACTGTGGGTGTTTGTGCTGTTCCTGTGACGTGAGGGGCTAGAAAAGCATGTCCTGGCACCCTGTCATTCAATGAAGTGCGGAGTTCCTGAAGATGCAGTTTAAAGGCAAAGACAGGAAACTCATAGAAGAAAATTGGTAATCTTGCCCAATGAGGGAAACCACCTACAATAAAGCAAACTACTGGCTCTAGTGTGGCAAGCTGCATATAAGATATGCTTTACTGAAAAAAAACAAGGGGTAAAAAGGAGTAGGTGGACAGCTCATGAAGAATATAGCCTCAGGCATCAGATCAGAGGAAATTCTGACCGCATTGACCTAAAACTATGAGACTGGTGGAGTATTGGAACCTTCTAGTTTTCCACAATGACCTCTAAAGAGATATCAGAGAGAGAAGTGAGGAAAGGTGTGAGAAGTTTGGAAGTCATCCTGGACTTCTGAGACCTTCATTCAAATCTTTTTTTTTTGTCATCAAGTAACTTTGGGAAGTCATTTGACATCTGGGTATTTCTTCCAATGTCTCAGATATAGCACTCTGAGAGCTTGGAGGTAGTACTGGACAGTCTACCAGAAAGCCTAGCAGAGTACTAAGCTCTCAGGTATGCTCAAGTATGTGTCCTATATCTGTTGAACCATTGATTTGTAGGACATAGAGACAATGTAGACAATGGACAAGGCATTCTGATGTATGCAACTGCACTGTCTCTTACGCAAATGGAAATAGACCTGTTGTTACCTAAACTGTGGATTGTTTCTGAACCACGTCTCAGCAGATTATTTACCTGTCCTTCCACCAATGTTTAGGAACAGATATTCTTGCTCTTGTAGGAATGCACAGTCTTCATACTTGAGGTCAGAAACCTTTATGTTAACATGGTTCTGGTAGCAATTAATTTTATCTGACACATCTTTGGATGTGAAAAGAGAGGGAGAAAAACAGCCAAAGGAACAGAAACAGGAGGCTGACAGAGGTCACAGAGAATAAAAGGGTCACAAGAAATGTAAGTATGGGAGAGCCCCAGAAAGGAAATGAGCCTAGAGAATAGCTGGGTTAAATAAGGGGAAAAACAGAGGAGTTGATAGCAGGAAGAGAGTCTGAGACAGGAGAGGGCAGGAATAGGTCTGGATGAACAGATACCATGAGAAATCTCGCTGATGGTTACCAACTCAAAGAAATACACTGACATAACTGGAGAAAAGGAGGTTTGGTCATGACTTGAAGTCCCTTGGGATTTCTCCCCGACTCTTACTTACATTAATCTGCTTTATGACCTTGGCCAAATTTTGTAGCCTTCCTGGTCTCCTTTCATTCCCGTATACACTTATTTGCAGTATATTTGGGAGATACGTAGAGTGTCTGTCACAGTGCTGATTTCAAGTCATTAATACCCAGAAAATACAAAACATCTTGAATTTGAAAAAACACCTCTGTAGAAGTCCCATAGGAATCTATTCTACAAAGCTATCTGGACAGAATGAGTACGTGACTGAAAAATAATAGTTGCATGATGTTTCATTTATGTGCTGTGAGAAATGCCTAGACACCTGAACCTCCTCCCTATTGAGTCAGCTGCTACTTGGCTGATCACTACATAGTAAATAGCTGAACTAGCTGTTTCCCTGTTATTTCACCATTCATATATATTCCACTATTAACCCAAATCCTCATAAAGAAACTGTCAACAGAGAGATACAAGACTACTTTTCTTCCAGTATTTGGAAATGAAAGTTTCACTCTTCCACCCTCAAACAGATCTATCCTCCATCCTAGACAGTTTATCAAACAATTTCTCATTTTTCTCAATAATTTTCTCAGTTTTCTCAGTCAATCTTTCTACAACTGCTAGAGTTAGGGAACGAGAGAGACTGTCATCATACTGTCACATTCTGTTAGCCACCTCATTTACAGTTAATGAATCATCATCAACTCTTGCCCAGATCAGTACTGACAAAGTGTGAGAATACATTGGTGGTGCACTCCGTGAAAACTTCCGCAACATAGGTTGTCTGCACGGCATTTCATCAGAATTTACAGTTTTATCCCAGTCACCATAGATCACCTCTTTCACAGCCAGTTCTCTCAGGTACTTAATACCTTTCTCTATGTTGGTCCATTTACTTGGACAGCATTCAATATCATCCTTATAGGGGTATCTGTCCTTCACAGCTGATAAGAGTCGCGTCCAGAGACAGAGAGTCTGTGACTTTTCCCCAAGAGCTTTATCTATACCAGCCTCTTTGGACAGGTTTCCTAACTGCTTAGCTTCGGCACCTTCTAACTCCATGCAACCAGCTCCATTATCCCAGCACCAGAGCAACAAGGAGACAAGCCATCATTATGGCTAAAATCCTTGCTTATATTTCACAAATCCTTCATGGAGAAGGATTCAGTGATTATCTCCGTATCTGAGTCCTCCTCCCTTGCTGGCTCAGGAGCTGCTCCCTTGTAGGCTTTAGAAGCACCCTGTTCTGAATCTACATCAGAAAAGTCCTCTCCCTTGGTGTCTGGCTTTACATGGTCTTTGTCACAAGGGGCAGAGGGCTGTGCTGACCTCCTCCTTTAGAGAGTTATTATGACATGTTTTTCTGTAGCCTGTGGAAAGTTTTAAAGGAGGGGATTGTAGGAGAATGAAGAGACATCAAGATGTGTGTCAGGAACTCTCTTGGGTCTAAGGGGCTGAATTTTCCTTATGGAAAATTGTTTTTGCAGAAATGGAGCATTAGGCATGACTCACACAATGGCATAAAAGAGGCTTTTAAACAGAGCCAAGCACCTTCATTCTGAGCATGATAGAAAACAATGAAGTGAGCTTCTGTAACAGAGATATTGTTATTCTGGTCTGTGGCAGCTGTACATGACACTGCAAACTATCCTTTTGGAGATGTTCCTTTCCTGCCAGTGCTGTGTTCAGAAGATGTAAGCACAAAAAAGCAGATTTTGTAGTTGTTTGCACTTCTGTGACCACTGGAAGGTTGAGATGGAAATGTCATACCAATTTGCATAGCTTCTGACTATGACTTCTGACTAGCTTCTGAGTTTTGGTTTTCTTACACATGACTCCCCTGTCTGTGCTATATCTGGCTTCTCAGCAAACCTGACAACAGAAGAGTTAAATTCCAGCTCACAGGTCAGCCAGAGAAGCTCAGTTTGAGTGATGGAAGGCAGAGCAAATTCCAGAAGAGGAGGCTTAAGGTAATCTTCTACCTTTCTGAAGTCAAAGATAACCATGAAAAAGCCTGTGGAGGCAAACATCCGTACCAGAAAAGGAGAAAGGAAACAAAAATGCATCTGGATTTCCAGTGCTGTGAAACTGAAGTAGAAAAATAGAACCTTGGCTAAAATAAATGTTTATCAAGTTAAATACAAAGAACATTTCTTGCAGCTTGCAAAAGTCAGTCCTGTGGTTTGAAGAAACCCAGTGAGCTGCTGCCCAGAATCATCTCTGCACATGACTTTGAGAACATTCTTCTTTTCCCCATTTTGCAAGTGTTCAGCTTGCCAGATCCTTCTGTACTGAGAATACCAAAGCAGCACTATTGAATAACTCCATAAATAGTACTAGTTTGAGGTACTGAAATGCCAAGAGTTGTTATGAGATAAATCAATCTGTTATGTGGTATTTCCTGAAAGTACCTGACTACTCTCTTGCATGTCGTTACCAGACACAGCTTAGCGTTACGAACCAAGAATGAATGCCAAGCATGAATACTTTTATTCAAAGATGCAAACTCTTTAACTATAGCTGTCCAGACAAAGGAAATGTCTCTGCCCTGTGTTACAGGGGAGAGTACATCTCTTTGACTGTAAATGGACAGCATGGCAAGATGGGCTTTACAGTGTACTTTGAGTTTCCTTTGGTTCTGTACCTCTTGATTCTCTTTTAAATACCATTAGAGTCAAACCATATGGATTAATAAATGTGACAATTGCACAGACTTTAATGGAGGATGAAGGAGTTCAGTGAGTCTATTTTTCCTGCAATGCAGGAAAGAGGATTTAGCCAAGTTCATGTGACTGTATGCCAGTATTTCTTTCAAGTCTTTTCACACTTGTGTCTGTGTATTCAGGTTTTTTCAATCAAGAACAGATAAGACTTTCAACAATATTCATATTTCCTGCAAAGTCTCTTACACTTTGGGATATTGTCATGGTTTAGGCCAAATGGCCAATGATGGGCAACACATACTCTCCCCCCACCCTCTCACTCCAGAAGGAGAGAGAAAGAGATTTACAAGTTTAGAAGGAACGAAACTACTTAAATGAAATATTAACAATAAAATAAAATAGATAAAATATATACAAAACCACATCAAGCTCCCAGGATGATGTCGCCAGGAGGCACTGGTGGTGCAGGCAGACTGGACTTGGCAATGAATGGGAACTGGATTCCATCTCTGGAGTCAGGAACACATGGATCAGGATCAAAGGCAGACGAACAGACAGGGTCCTCTCCAGATGTCTGCCATTGAAGAAAGAGAGCTGACTCTTTGATCCCTCAGCTTTTGTGGGGCAGATGGGATGGAATATCCCTGTTGCTCAGTTTTAGTTCACCGGTCTTCTCCTCCCTGCAGGTGAGATCCCTCTACTCTTTTTCATTTCCAACCCTCCAAGGGGCCAAATAACAAAATTAGCTGATCTTGGTTGTTATAGCAATAAGTATAAGCAAGAGCCTCTCTAAATACCATTCTTTGGCATCAACTTTAAACACAAGTCTTATCACTCTGAGAACAGACAATTTTCTGCACAATATGCAGTTAATTTCAGAGAGTTGGGAGAGGCTTAGCTAAGAAGTAAAATTATTGAACAGAACATTGGTTCTGTTCTACCTTAAACCAGAACAGATATTTATTTATTTGTGTTTCTCTACTATCTCTTATCTGCTCTATGTGAACCATTTTTTCCCTGTCAGTGAAATCCCTCTTAACAGATTGCTAGACAAGGAACAACTACAGCCTTTACATTTCCATCCTGGGTCTGCTTCTGCAGTCTGAACTATATACCATCAGACTGGCCTCCCAGAGCACAATTCTACTAGCTGACATAGAAATGCTGTATTGTGAAGGTGAACAGGACGTAAACAAGGAGGAGAAGGAGAGAGTCAAAGTGAGACATTGTTTGTGACTGCCAGCTGTTCCAGTGTAAAATTATTCTGATCCCCAAGTCCAGCAGCTGACATGGGTCATGCAAGTCCGTATGTTGTTTGCTGTGCCTCCAGTGTCACCTGGAAAGCTATTCAGTGCTGAAAAGATTTGCCAGGAACTTCTCTCCATCAGAGAAAAAGGAAAATGTGGGGCTAACTACAGTACAGAACTTCCTATGGTTCCACTGACATGTTAGAGTTAATCCTTAAACATGGATTTCAATTTGTCAAAATTGAAATCAAAGCAGTAGCATTCCACTTCTTTGAGTTTTGCATTAAAACAATTCAGATCTGCTTCAGCAAAGCAACGTCCAAGGTTAAATGGGATACTGAGCTCTGCAGAAGCTCTTGTCTGGTTGTGTCCTTTATTTAGTCTGCACAGACTGCAGTACTGTGGTAGGAGAGCGTCGCACTGCAGTGCACGGTCATCACTTCTCAATGCAGGCTTTGGAGACTGCAGTGTAAGACTGCAATGCTACACCACAGAGCTGCTGAGCTTTTGAAAACTGCAGTTAGATCTGGTTGAACAAGCAAAGTGTTCACTTGGGGGATTAAACTTGTTTTACCGCCTGTGAGCAGACCGTGTTCTTTGCAAATATTTCTGTAAGAGTCAGAGAACTTGAAGGAAAATCAATCCTGTTTCCTTGTCAAGTGGGAGAAAAGGAGACTATCTTTGGCAGCCTTCTTACATACAACTAGAGTGCTGCCCCAGAACAACTTGCATGCGGCATTTTTTTGCAAAAACAATGCAAAAAGCCTCGAGGTTTACATTTTATGGTTCCTTATGGTACTGGTGAAAGAGAGGAGAAACCAGCAGCATCACAGAATAGGGAGCTGACACAGGGTAAGAAATTTCTGCTCAATAGGAGTGCTGAGGGTTTTTTATTTGAATGACTTAGCTTTCATCAGGAAGTTCCAACAGGAATCTGCCAGTTTTCCTTGAGTCTTTCTGAAGGCTAGGTAGGGCTGGTCCTGTAGGACTGTGATGATGAATACCTGGTTTGGCAGGATAAAGAGCAGCATAGCTGTCTTTCTGAGGTGACCCTACTCTGTCCTTTTTTCCACACACTCTTGACCAATTCTGGTGATTCTGATGGGTGAAAACTTTCACCTCCAAACAGCTGTTGATCAGAACTGCTTAATTGCGATAAGGCTCTGTGAGAATGTTTGGACTGAAGGCATACGAGGAGGGCACTGTGGGGCAGATCACTGTTGCAAGAAATTCTTTGAGTACCTGTTAATTGCTCTTGTCAGCAAAGTCACAATATCTTTGTAGTGTCTTTGTACTGTCCTGTACTTTCTGAAAGACAGTTCTGTGCTGAGGAAAAATCACTGTAAGGTAATGTTTTATGAGGCAAGGAAACGGCCTAGGATTGGCCTCAGATATTCACTATCTGTCAGTGTGCTCCTAATGGAAGACAGCACAAAATACTTTGATACATTTTGACACCTACATTTAAAACCAGCAGGGTCTCTGCCTTTCTCAGAGCAGCCGAGATGGTTCCATTTCACCTTCCAACAAGCAAATTTATCATTCAGTATTCTCCTGTTGTAGCCCCCCAGAAGTAATGAGGTGAGGCTAGATAGGGTTTTTTGTCACAGACATATATATTCAGATGCAAATAAGACTAATCAGGTGCAAATGTACCCCTTTATACGTCAGTATGGATAATTATGTAAAGAAGAGCTCCCCCTTAAAGGGTCATACAAAGAAAGTGTACAGTCATGTAAATAAAAGAAATAACAAATACAAGGCTGCCTGTGTTTCTTGGCAGAAATAAGTTTCTCTTAGGAAAAAGGTCTGCAGCCCTCCCTGTAAACTGAAGGTTTTGCTAAGAACCAGAGATGTGGGACTGCTGAGGGTGGAAACTATATCTGAGAGGGGAGGATGATGTTGCACATACCTTGTTTTTCTGTAAGCTCTCTGATACAACCAGTTCATAGGGCAGGTCTTGTGGCAGATGATTGTTTGGTTAGACACAGAAAGACTGTTCTCAAATTCTGTTTTTTTTTCTTGAGTTAGACAGTAGCAGGAAGAATTACATGTTAGTAAGACCAGAATCATCCAAGAAATAAACAAACCCATTCTGAATTCTATAAATAAATAACCACCTGCATCTTGGCTGCCTTCTCTTGGAAGAGAATGAGAAGAACCTTTCACTGTATTGCCCATTCTGTTCACACCATGTGTCAAGGCATAGTGAAGCTGCTACGATGTCTTTGATGAGCTCTGCTCACAATGGGTTCAGAGGGTGGGAGACAAGCTCTGACTGCAGAGCAGTTATTTCTCCTCTGAAGTCTGCAGACAGAACCTTTCTCATGAAATCTTTTTTTAATACACCCACTGCTTTTCAAGCTAATAAGAGCCAGTCTAGCACTTCTAACACAATGGACAGCTAGAAATAAGAAATATGTGCAACTCCAATCCAGCACATTTCTTGTTTAATTACTGTTCTCATAACACATTTAGAAGGGATTGTCCTTCTGTTTGACTGCTAAATCTTTCCAAAATATTTCATCTATGATCCATCAGCTGCCAAGGAAAGAAAAATAATAGACCACTACCTTGTTGATGTACTTGCTTTTGTTAAGAAGTGAGTAAAGTCTGTAAAGCATAAACAGTTAGAAATGTTTCCTACAATTTAAAAAATAGCAGGAAAACATCTTAAATAACGATATATTCACTTTCCATGCAGAAAGTGGTATGGCACTACAGAGGTTAATTCCTATTACATTACGTTGCATATCTTCCTTAAGAGAAAACAGAATTAGAAACATGTCTGACCAACAGATGTTGGAGGATGTAAAGTCTTTCCATTAGCTAAAGATAACAATTAAAAGCCCCTCTGATTTACACTTGAAACTCTTCATATTGCAATGAGGAACTGAGAGTCTAGCAGATACGTGAATGTGTAACTGAAAGGATTAAGGGTGCCTCTTGCAAATACAAGTGAAAACAAACAATGAAGAATACCATCAGAAAGAACCTGTTTACAAGCCTGCAAAATAAATGGAGGAGTTGCAAAAGCTTCTGCATTTACCTTCCCCAATCCACTCAAAGAGTTAGGAGCACAAGCCAGCCATACTGATCAAACAGAAGGACACTCCAACTCAAAGCTTCATATGGAAAGAATGACCAAGAATTAACTGAGACTTCACTCCTGAGCAACCACCGAACACCACTAGGGACCACCCGAGACCTTCCATGAAGCCCCTAATAGACTTAATGTGCATGTGCTAGGGTGATGTGAATATTATAATGGATTCTGAGAAATGTAATGACTATGAGTATTCTGTATAGATATATGTCTCTGTGAATCTCGCATTCAGTCAACATGTTGGGTGGAGAGATCTCCCATATCCCTGGTGACAAATAAAAGAATGCCTTCTTCTTAAGACTGCATTGTTGTTAAGGAGTTTGTTCCTGATTTCGGTGACAATCAGAGCAATTGAAATATCATTTCTAACACTCTATTGCTAATTCTTATGAGTAATAGTTTGGGCAAAGTTAATATAAACAGAAGTTGTAGTTGTGGTGAAGATTCAGCAGTTGCATTGCACAGAGGATGTGCATGCTGCATCTTTGCCAAAGGCATTCCAGAGTGGAAAAATGTTGCTTTGCAGTTCCTATATAACTCACTTGTGGATTGAGTAACCTAAAACGTTACCTGAAGAAAAGACAGGAAGAGAATGAAGAGAATGAAGATCTGCTAAAAACAATGCTGATTCACCAGAAAGCAACTGATACTATTCAAACTTGTTGAGTCGATTCCTAAAGTTCTCAATGCTTCATTCATGGCTGGATTCAGACAGAATAGGACAGATTTGCAATCCCTGCTTTAGAGAGGTTACTTTCTAACTACTGCCCTAAGGACTGGAACAGTAGGACAAGTTAAAAGGCTAGTCATGGTATTTATTGCCTCCACAGAAAGGTAAGGGGGTGGGCTGGGGATGGAGGAGGGGAGGCAGGGAGTCATTTGATATTATTTTCCTATTTGTCTATGCCTGTTTTGAAACATAAAGATGAAAATTTGCCTCAGAGAATTAGATAAATAAAAGAAATTAGAAGATCAAATTATGATCTACTGCTGGAATGAATAATGTTTAAGAGATGTTTCTGTCATTATATCAATGCAAAGCCCCACAAAAGCTGTTTAAAAGTAACTGATCATTATTTTAGCACATTTGCAGGTGCAAAATTGAAATGGCTATGAGATTCTCCTAGAGATTAGTTACAAATGCAAGCATATAAGGATTTTTGTATCTTCCTTGGGACTGAGAATGTGATGGTTTTCAGACTTTGGGAATATTCAACATAGCTGCAAGGAACTTTTCCTTTGTGGGTGTTGTGATAAGCTGAGATTGCTCTAATCAAAGTGTTTTGATGTAAGTTTCTGTGTTGGCTCTTTTGCAAAGAGAATTGTTATCTGAAGTCATATTGCTTTGTTGTTTCTGGGTATTTATGTGAATCACTTGAAATGATGTCTGTTGCAGTGGCAAATTTTCTGGAAGAGAATGGAGGACATTTGAACTGTTGTGTTGAAATGTTGTAGCCACTCAGAGGGAAGTAGTTCAGTCTGCCTGAAAGGAAAAAAAAAGAAGTACTATTATCTCTAAACTGGTATATAAACTGAAATTATTTCCAAGCATTCTACATGCCTTTTTTTTCTCATGTTGTTTTTTGTTAAAAACTGTCTTGAAGTCTTGCAGGACTGAAGCAAGTTTAACAGAAATATACTGGAAGAGTAATCATGCTCAGAACTCTAAGAGCTCAAAACTCACCCAGTCCCCTCTGACAATTGTCATTCTTATGTAACAGCAAAATTACATTTGTATTTTTTTTCTTTTTACGCCCTCTGCTTGCTTTTTATGGACTTATTTTAGCTGCTTGTGTTAAGCATGGTGGAAGTGGAGGCTTTGCCGTTACCACTGTAGATGAGTATATGAGATATATACTTTTATGACTACAATTCACTGTTTCTACTGTGGGTGTTTGTGCTGTTCCTGTGACGTGAGGGGCTAGAAAAGCATGTCCTGGCACCCTGTCATTCAATGAAGTGCGGAGTTCCTGAAGATGCAGTTTAAAGGCAAAGACAGGAAACTCATAGAAGAAAATTGGTAATCTTGCCCAATGAGGGAAACCACCTACAATAAAGCAAACTACTGGCTCTAGTGTGGCAAGCTGCATATAAGATATGCTTTACTGAAAAAAAACAAGGGGTAAAAAGGAGTAGGTGGACAGCTCATGAAGAATATAGCCTCAGGCATCAGATCAGAGGAAATTCTGACCGCATTGACCTAAAACTATGAGACTGGTGGAGTATTGGAACCTTCTAGTTTTCCACAATGACCTCTAAAGAGATATCAGAGAGAGAAGTGAGGAAAGGTGTGAGAAGTTTGGAAGTCATCCTGGACTTCTGAGACCTTCATTCAAATCTTTTTTTTTTGTCATCAAGTAACTTTGGGAAGTCATTTGACATCTGGGTATTTCTTCCAATGTCTCAGATATAGCACTCTGAGAGCTTGGAGGTAGTACTGGACAGTCTACCAGAAAGCCTAGCAGAGTACTAAGCTCTCAGGTATGCTCAAGTATGTGTCCTATATCTGTTGAACCATTGATTTGTAGGACATAGAGACAATGTAGACAATGGACAAGGCATTCTGATGTATGCAACTGCACTGTCTCTTACGCAAATGGAAATAGACCTGTTGTTACCTAAACTGTGGATTGTTTCTGAACCACGTCTCAGCAGATTATTTACCTGTCCTTCCACCAATGTTTAGGAACAGATATTCTTGCTCTTGTAGGAATGCACAGTCTTCATACTTGAGGTCAGAAACCTTTATGTTAACATGGTTCTGGTAGCAATTAATTTTATCTGACACATCTTTGGATGTGAAAAGAGAGGGAGAAAAACAGCCAAAGGAACAGAAACAGGAGGCTGACAGAGGTCACAGAGAATAAAAGGGTCACAAGAAATGTAAGTATGGGAGAGCCCCAGAAAGGAAATGAGCCTAGAGAATAGCTGGGTTAAATAAGGGGAAAAACAGAGGAGTTGATAGCAGGAAGAGAGTCTGAGACAGGAGAGGGCAGGAATAGGTCTGGATGAACAGATACCATGAGAAATCTCGCTGATGGTTACCAACTCAAAGAAATACACTGACATAACTGGAGAAAAGGAGGTTTGGTCATGACTTGAAGTCCCTTGGGATTTCTCCCCGACTCTTACTTACATTAATCTGCTTTATGACCTTGGCCAAATTTTGTAGCCTTCCTGGTCTCCTTTCATTCCCGTATACACTTATTTGCAGTATATTTGGGAGATACGTAGAGTGTCTGTCACAGTGCTGATTTCAAGTCATTAATACCCAGAAAATACAAAACATCTTGAATTTGAAAAAACACCTCTGTAGAAGTCCCATAGGAATCTATTCTACAAAGCTATCTGGACAGAATGAGTACGTGACTGAAAAATAATAGTTGCATGATGTTTCATTTATGTGCTGTGAGAAATGCCTAGACACCTGAACCTCCTCCCTATTGAGTCAGCTGCTACTTGGCTGATCACTACATAGTAAATAGCTGAACTAGCTGTTTCCCTGTTATTTCACCATTCATATATATTCCACTATTAACCCAAATCCTCATAAAGAAACTGTCAACAGAGAGATACAAGACTACTTTTCTTCCAGTATTTGGAAATGAAAGTTTCACTCTTCCACCCTCAAACAGATCTATCCTCCATCCTAGACAGTTTATCAAACAATTTCTCATTTTTCTCAATAATTTTCTCAGTTTTCTCAGTCAATCTTTCTACAACTGCTAGAGTTAGGGAACGAGAGAGACTGTCATCATACTGTCACATTCTGTTAGCCACCTCATTTACAGTTAATGAATCATCATCAACTCTTGCCCAGATCAGTACTGACAAAGTGTGAGAATACATTGGTGGTGCACTCCGTGAAAACTTCCGCAACATAGGTTGTCTGCACGGCATTTCATCAGAATTTACAGTTTTATCCCAGTCACCATAGATCACCTCTTTCACAGCCAGTTCTCTCAGGTACTTAATACCTTTCTCTATGTTGGTCCATTTACTTGGACAGCATTCAATATCATCCTTATAGGGGTATCTGTCCTTCACAGCTGATAAGAGTCGCGTCCAGAGACAGAGAGTCTGTGACTTTTCCCCAAGAGCTTTATCTATACCAGCCTCTTTGGACAGGTTTCCTAACTGCTTAGCTTCGGCACCTTCTAACTCCATGCAACCAGCTCCATTATCCCAGCACCAGAGCAACAAGGAGACAAGCCATCATTATGGCTAAAATCCTTGCTTATATTTCACAAATCCTTCATGGAGAAGGATTCAGTGATTATCTCCGTATCTGAGTCCTCCTCCCTTGCTGGCTCAGGAGCTGCTCCCTTGTAGGCTTTAGAAGCACCCTGTTCTGAATCTACATCAGAAAAGTCCTCTCCCTTGGTGTCTGGCTTTACATGGTCTTTGTCACAAGGGGCAGAGGGCTGTGCTGACCTCCTCCTTTTCCTTCTGGTCACTGGAGCAACTTGTACCGGTGCTAATGGAGTCCGAGTAAGGTCAGTATCAGCATTTCCGCTTCAAGATTTAAAGAGAAACTACCCCTGGAGCCCAGTCAGCAATAGCGACACTACAACAACAATTTTAAGAATGCATCTCATTCAGGCTATCCAAAGGAGCTGTGTCCCCTTGTCTCCAATGGTGACAATTTCGCCTGACCAGTAAAGGGTAAAGTAAACATTCCCAAGGTAAAATTTGAAGTATAATTAGCAACAGAATTCAGGACAAAAATGCCCAAGGAATCTAGGTAAAGAAATCAGCCATTCAACCACAGTATGGAACAGGATAAAACATAATACCAGGATACCACTTTTGAACTACCGCGTACAGATACAAAGAGCAAGTAAATTATACAACACATAAGGCAAATTGTACAGGGCCAAATCAAGTAACCTGGAAGAAATCCCCATCAAGATATGATACAATATTCTGTCTAAAAACATGATGTAAGCTGTCTGTTTTAATCTCTGAGCAAACTGGAATTCGAACTATTCAGACAATCTACCAGAGCTCTAGTTGTACCACAGGCGAGCCCCATGTTGGGCGCCAATAAATCTGTTGTGGTTTTGAACGAATTGACCAACCAGAATGACAGATGACCCCTCCCTCCCCCCGCCTAAAGAAAAGAGAGGAGAGAAAGAGTGGGAAAAAAAAATTATGAGTTTAGAAAAACACTAAACTACTTTAATGAAAATATAAATAAATAATTAAATAATAATAAGAAGAAGAAGAAAAGGGAAAGAAAATAAAATAAGAAAAATTAAAAATGTATACAGTATATACAAAACCGTATCAAGCTCCCAGGATGATGATCACGTCACCAGCAGGCGCAGGAGAAAGGCTAGAGTCGGTGATGGACAGGAGCTGGATTCTGGATCTGGAGTCAGGAACGCTCGCATTGAGATCAAAGGCAGACAAACAGACAGGGTCCTCCTCGGACGTTGGCCATGGAAGGAAGAGAGTTGACCCTTTGATCCCTCAGCTTTTATACTAAGCAAGATGCAGATGGGATGGAATACCCTGTTGGTCAGTTTTGGATCACCTGTCCATTCCTCCCTACAGGTGGGACCCCTCTATGCTTTCCTGCTTCCAACCCTCCAATGGGGCAAATAACAAATTTGCCTGACCTTGGTTGTTATAGCAACAAGTATTAGCAAGGGCCTCTCTGCATACCATTCCTTGGTATAATCAGGTCTTATCACTGTAAGACTAAACAGTTTCTGAACAATACGCTGTTAATTTCAGAGTTCAGCTAGTCAGTTCAGCTAGTCAGTTCAGACATATTTCAGTTCAGCTAGTTAGAAGAGGCCCAGCTAAAAAAGTGAAATTACTGAAGAGAAAATTCGTTTTGTTTTACCTCAAACCAGGACACCCTTGCTAGTGATAATTTTTGTGGCTGGGAAGCCAGTAGAAGTTGTATTTCTGGTAGAAAATTCACTGGGAAATGCACCTTCTGTTCATGATAATGTTTTCATGGTAACAAAAATTAAAGATGTGTTTGTCTGGAATATTCTAATCATAGAATCATGGAATGTTTTGGGTTGGAAGGTACCTTTAAAGGTCAACGTCCTGCTTTGGGGTACTCCAACACCCTTGCAATAAGCAGGGACATTTTCAACTAGACCAGGTTGTTCAGAGCCCTATGCAACCTTGAAAGTTTCCAGGGATGGAGCATCTACCACCTCTCTGGGCAAACTGTTCTAGTGTTCCACCATCCACATCATAAAAATTTTCTTCCTTATATCTAGTCTGAATCTACTGTCTTTTAATTTAAAACCATTACCCCTTGTCTTATTATAGCAGGCACTATTAAAGATTCTGTCCCATATTTCCTAAAAGCTCCCTTTAAGTATTTAGGTATTTCCTCATAGGAGAGGAGTTCCATTCCTCTGGTCATTTTTGTGGTCCTCTGGAACCACTGCAACATGTCCATGTCTTTCTTGTACTGAGATGTATGTGTTGAAGTTGTCTTTACTCTGTTATTAGACCAAAATTTTAAAAAAGCCAAAGAAAAAGCCAAAGAAAAAGCCAAAGAAAAAGCCAAAGACTTTGGGTAAAGTATCCTTAGTCATACATGTTGCTTACTTTCATGTGAGTAAGTTCTGTTTGTATACCAGGTAAGACAAATATTCCAGTTCGTGTCAGAATGAGTTGGTCCCTTTGGGACAGAAAGTGGAACATGTGACTTCCAGAGGATGCATTCAGGTCCCTTTGCTCCAGCTGCATTTTAAATCCAAACTGAGGTGCCTAAATTTGTACATCTGTACCTGAGCAGTGACCAAATTTACAAAAGCACTGACTAGGATAGCTTTCTTCAGACACTTGTAGCTTTTACCAGCTTAACTCCCTCAAGCCTGTGATACGCCCCTCGTTCAGCTCAAGCCTTCTTCTAATCTTGTAAGCTGCAGAGATCATTTAAGACTTTGCCTCGTTTTTCTACTGCATGATATGGGCTTAAAAAAGGAGGGAAATACAAGGATTCCTGTGTTGTTTCCGTTAATACATGGTCATTTGGCTGAAAGCAAACATCAGGTATTTATTCAACATTTCACCCAGGCTGTAATCTGCCAGTCTAGACCATTATGTTACTTCTTGGATATAAGGAAGCTGCTGGAAACCAAGTTGAAAGTCTTGCTGAAGTCAAGTCCAGTGACATCCAAAGCTTTTGCTGCATCTACACCCTTACTCAACTCATCTTTTTTCCTATGATCTTAAAATACCATGCCCTTTTCACGAATATAACTGGAAAATATCTGGTTTTCCATGCAAGTTAACTGTTCTCTAAGTCTGGACTATTTGGCCAAGCTAAATAATGTCACCAATAAATCTAATGGATAACACGCAGGTGCATTCATCTTTTACTCACTCTTTTCTGAACATGGCTTCCTTTGGATCATTCTCTTAATTACACTGTCACTGAAGGATTTCTGATTTCATAGAATCATAGAAACATAGAAACATAGAAACATAGAATGGTTCTGGTTGTAAGGGACATTAAATATCAAGTTTCAATGCCCCCTGCCATGTGCAGGGACACCTCCCACTAGACCAGGTTGCTCAAAGCAAAGATCATGTTTGTGGCTCTCCATTGGACCTGTTCCAAAAGTTCCATATCCTTCCTGTGCTGAGAACTCCAGAGCTGGATGCAACGCTCTGGGTTGGGTCTCACCAGCGTGAAGTAGAAGGGCAGAATCACCTCCCTCACCCTGCTGGCCATGCTGCTGGGGATGCAGCCCAAGATGCAGTTGGCCTTCTGGGCTGGCAGCGCACATTGCTGACTCATGTTGAGCTTCTCCACTCAACCATTTGACATCGGTAAGTTTAGACCAATGGAAAAAAATTCCTTCACTTACTTCAACAGAAAAATTCATGTCACCTTTCCCAACAAGAACTCATGGCCATGCCTAGTAGGAAATGTTAACTTAATCTGTACTACTGGCAGGGGACAGAGAAGCTGACAGCATTCATGGACACAACAAAGACAATGAAATCAGAATCTCGTAGTGAAACTGTACTATGCTGTTTGCAGTACCAAAAGCAAAAAAGTAAGCAGTATAGTATATATATATGTTTTGAATTTCAAAGAAAATTAAATAAGCAGCAAAATCTGTTGGCTAGTAGGATCCACATCAGGCCCCCCCTTAAATAAAAAAGGTTGATGCTTATGTGTAACGTCTGCTAGAGCTTTCTGAATGCATACGGATAGACAGCAAGAATAAAGGATTACTTATAGACAGCTAGAATAAAGGATGAAGGACAGACTCAGTCCTTCAAATCCTTACCTATGAGGTCCACAATATTTTACACATACCAAAGGCACCTGCACAAATGCACCTGCATTTATGATTACTGGAAAAGCCCAGCATTTCTACATTAATCAAAAAAACAGCAGTTGTCACAAACAGTTAATGAGTCTATTGATGTAGGTGTTCGCTCATAGCAGGTAAGCAGTGGGCTCTTGGCTTGATGCAGAAATTACTAAGGGATACTTTATATCCTTTCCTTTGCTAGAGATCAAACTACGTCTTAAAGATTAATTTGTTTGCAGTTCTCTGGACTACCTATGTGTGTTTTAGGGCCTGGTTGTACCTTCACATTCATTAATGCAAAAAAAGAGTAACTCTGCAAAATGCCAAACCTTCAACAGGAATTAAAAGAAACACTTTGAAGTGAAGAGCAAGGATTCATCCTTTTCTGGAGCAGTATAGGGTCTTAGACAAAAAAGAAGCACAGAGTGGAGCTGAGCTGAAGTTGTAGAGATGTTTCTAAAGGAGCACACTTCTGAGAGTGCACATTGCCCAGCAAATGTGAGGCACTGGAAAAGAGATTGAGGAAGAGCTGATAACAGAACAAGCTCCTCTGTTGCATGAATCCTTCTTGGAAAGAACAGATGTAGTAAAAAAAAAAACACAGAAAATCATAGAATCATGGAATTGTCTAGGTTGGAAGATACCTTTAAGATCTTCTAGTCCAACCATCAATCTAAGTCTGAATAACAAAAAAAACAACCAACCAACCAACCAAACAAACAAAAAAACCCCCAAAAATCCACACACCAACAAAAAAACCAAAACACACCCACATTACTAAACCTTGTCTCTAAGCGCTATATCAGACCAACCAACCAAACAAACAAAAAAACCCCCAAAAATCCACACACCAACAAAAAAACCAAAACACACCCACATTACTAAACCTTGTCTCTAAGCGCTATATCAGCCCATCTTTTAAAAACCTCCAGGGATGGTGCCCCAACCACCTCCTTGGGTAGCCCATTCCAATGCTTAATAATCCTTTCAGTGTAAAAGCTTTTCCTAATATCCAGTCTGAACCTCCCCTGCCACAACATGGAAGAGACTAAATGTTTTTGTTTTACAAGATAAACTTGCCCAACAGTCGGCAGTACTAAGGTAGGTTGATTCATCTTATTGCAGAATTGTCTGTCACTCTTTAAGTTCTGTTTGTGACCCAGGAAAAGTTGTGAAGCTCTGGTTATGCTGTGATAAAGAGCTCAGCTTTCTGCTTCTTTCTAAATGACGAAAAAAAACCAACCAAAAACCAAAAAACCCAACAAAACCAATAAAAAAATACCCCCCAAAAAGACTCTTAATCACTTTAAGACAGTTCAGAGACAGCTTATGCATTCAGCATTTTTCCAGAATACAATGTCACTATTTTTCAAAAATGTGTTAAGTCCTTAATGTTTCTGACATATCCCCAGTGCTGTGGTTTAACCTCAGCTGGCAGCTAGAACCATGCAGCTGCTCACGTGGTTCTCCCCCTTCCCCTAGAATGGCAGGGAGAAGAGGGAAAAAAGGAGGGGAAAAGGAAAGGAAAAAGCCTTCTGGTTTAAATAAAGACAGTTGAATAGACACAATAACAGAAAAGGAAAATCACAACAATAACAATAATAATGACACAAGTCACTCTCACTGCCTGGTAAATTGCCACTATCCAAGCAGCGATTCTCCCCCGGCCCTGGCCATCCCCCATTTATGCACTGAGCTTGATCTCTATAATATGGAATATTCCACTGGCCATTCTGTCTATATTCCTTCTCAGCTTCTATGGGAAGCTGAAAAAAATCTTTGAAAAGCATAAACACTGCTTAGCAACAACTAAAACATTGTTTACATTCTTTCACAGAAATTACTAGAAAGAAAATTAACTCTTTCCCAGCTGAAACCAGGACATCTAGTACCGTTGCTTCTGACCTGAGCCAAATTACTGTATGCTGTGAACCTTGCATTACTGAGTATCTGATAGAAGAAAGACATATTGCATTAATGAGTGCTGGAGCTTTCCTGCTGCACATAATATTTTTATTAGAAGATTACCATTGTCTGAAGAAGCCAGTTGTCACATTTATGTGAAACTACTACAAACTTTCATAACAAAATGTCACAAAGCACATGTTGTTTGGGGAGAGAGTAAAGGAAAGGTAAAGGAAATACTGAAAAGGTATAAAATAATCAAATTAAAGTTGCTTTATGCTAGATATGGAGTGGCACAAAGGAGAGGGCCACCAGTGACTTAGGCAGTGTTTTAGTCCTTTCAGAAGCGATCAATGTGGTCCATTCATTTTTTTTGTTTCTTGGCTCTTGGCCTAATGTCTTCTAGGTTTCTGCATTCTTGTTGTTTCTGGTCTGTAATGCAACATGCTGGGGAACTTTCCACAGGAATGGAATTTCACACCAGAATTTGCTGTAATTCTTTTTTCCACTCTCCCTTAGGAAGATTTTAAAAATACATACATAAGAAGCTTTAAACTTCTTCTGGGATTTTTCTGCTGCTTGCTATCTGCTGAAATTTATTTGTCACATAACTTCTCATTTCCCTGTAAAATAAAGCAATATTTATAAAATTAAATACATGTATAAAAATCTGAAAAATGTAGAGCTGAAGATTCTGGGGCAGAGTACAGTTCCTAGATCCTACTAGAAGTTTGGAACACATATGATTATGCGCAAAGCTGAGAGAATTAAGAGATTCATTAATTTATTCTTCCTGTGTGTCTCTGTATGAAAGCACTTGGTTCTGTATATTTTACAGAACACACAGAAGACCTGTTTCTAATTTCTGTGAGCAAGTGGGATTTGTTTTTGTCTAGCAATGAAAAACAGAAAGAAAATTTCAAAAGTGTAACTTTCTGAATTTGTGAATGTTGGACTGTTGTTGTGGTGAAAGGGTGTTAGCATAAGAAATATGCAAAAAGAGCAGTGCACTCTGCCATATGTTGGGCTGCTGCCCGCTCTGGTAACCAGCAGGCTTATACTGCAGCCCTGACACCTGCCCATAGCTGGTGGCTGTGCAAGCCTACCCAGAAACTTAAAATCTCCAGAGAATTTGAATTAGAATTAAAAGGACAAACCTAGCTTTCACCCACTGCCAATGCGACACGGGGTTTTAATAAGCATTGGAAAAAGAGGAAAAACCTGGAGAGCAGGGTGCTCACAGCCTACTAAACTTTCCCAAAAGACTAAAGTTTCCCAAAAGACTATTGTAATCAAACCAAGCATCAGTACACCTCTAAATTACTATACTGCCCACAACCATTGATGTACTGCTTCAATAGTGCCTGGAATATGAAGGACAAGCAGGAAGAAATCCAAATTTATCAAAAATTGAATGTGAGTTACACAGCAAGTTAGACACATTTTAGTTTCTTGGAGACAGTAACACTTTCACCTTTTTACTTGGGCAATAGGCAGCCTGGTGAATGTGGGGTGGACATCTCCAGTCGGACTTAATTTGCCACTTTGCAATAGGTTTCCTAGTAGACCTGGCAGCACACTCTAACCTTCAGGTGCTTCTGGAAACTATGTAGTTTACTGACTCCTTTTGAAAGCTCTTAAGTGCATGAATAGTTCATTATAATGAATAGCTCTTCTGCAGCCCCCATCCTTCACCAAAAGGCTGAGCCCAGCCAGGATGAAGGTAGACATCTAGCAGCACACAAGAGAAGGAGTGTGAGGGAATATGGACTTTTGCCATTAAGCCTACTTCTAGGTACGCTTCCAGCTTACTGCTGGTGTTGGTCTAACATGCACATCATCCAACAATGACCAGTTAGTTTCACTTAAGCTGCCAGTCAATTTTCAGATTTGGGCTTATAAAGTGACTTGTATGAGGCTTTTTACATGACAGCAGACAAAAATGATCATAAGAAAACAAAGCTGTATTTACCAGGGAAGCACAGTTAATCTCAGCTCAGCATCTCTCCCATATTCTCATAAAAATTCTCCTAAGTAGGTCTCACAATGGGCTTCTCTCTCCTTTGAAAGCCATGCTCTGACTAACTTGTCAGTGACGAAGAAGCCAGCTTTGTCTCCATTGTCACTGCAGAGCTGCTGTTTGGGTGTGCATGGGTCAGCTAGGCCTGCTAGCTCTACCTGCTATTGAGATAGTTATCAAAAGCAAGATAGGTCTCTTGCAATGCCTCAGATTTTGCCTAACTCACCTGGGGAGTGTACCTGGTCAGACTTAGCTTAGAAGACCAGTAGCCTTAGGCCCCTTCAAACAGAAGAAAATTGCCAATCAACAGAAAGAGACAGTCCCACTCCAGAGGGCAATTAAAATTGTAGCATGGCCACACTTCTTTTTATACAGCCCAGAATACAATTGACTTCCTGGGCTGCAAGCACCCACTGCTGGTTCATGTCCAATACTTCATCCACCAATATCCACAAGTCCTTCTCAACCTATTCCTCCCCCAGTCTGTGTTTATGTTGGGATTGCTGTGAGCAAGGTGCAGGACCTTACAACTGGCCTTGTTGAACTTCCTTAATTCTTCATGAGGCTTGGCAATTCCCTCAGGACCCTGGGTTGCATCCCATTGAGTTCCATGGAATTATGTGTGTTCAGGTTCCTCAACTGGTGTTGAACCTGATCTTCATTCTGCCAGTCCCGGCTTTGAGATTCAGAGGATTAAGAGATGTGGGATGTGAGATTACTATTGAAAAAAATTCTGACTACCTCCGCCTTCTCCATACTGGGGGCTAAATTTTCTTTACTCTTCCTTTTCTGTTCAACATACCTGTAGAGGCCCTTCTTATTATTCTTTGTATCCCCTGCCAAGTGTAGCTCCAACTGTGCCTTAACTTTTCTGTTTCCATCTCTACACATCCAGGCAGTGTCTCTATATTTATCCCAGAATACCTGTCCCTGGTTTCACTGCCTTTGCAATCTTACAGTTTAGTTTGACCAGGAAGTTGTTACTAAGCCATGCTGATCCCCTTCATTCCATGCTTGGTTTCTTACATATGGGAATCAAAAACTCTTGCACTTTGAGAGTACTGACCTTAAAGAGCTGCTAGCTCTGTTCAGCTCCTTTATCCCTGTCCCTGAGGACAGTTTCCCAGAGGGCCCCAATCCACTAGCTACTTCAACAGTCAAAATTTGCTCTTTCAAAATTCAGGACTCTTGACCTGGCCCATATCCCTCACAACTGGGAATACCATCAAAGCATGATCATTGCAGCCCATACTGCCACCAATCTTGAAATTTCTAATTAGTTCACCTGTGCTGGTAAGCAACAGGTCTGGTAATTCTTCTCCTCTGGTTGGGCTTTCTATCACCTGGATTAAGAAATTATCCTCACTATGCTCCATAAGTCTCCTTAAGCTTACAGCTTGCTGTGTTGTTTTGCCAGCATATGTCAGAGTGGTCCCCGGGAGGATAAGAGCCTGTGAGTGTGATGCTTCCCATGGCTGAAGTAAGAATGCTTTCTCAACAGCCTCCTCTTTGTTGGATGGCCTGCAGTAAACCCCAACCCTGAGGTTTTCTTTGTCAGTTTGGCCCCAGGTTTTACTCATGAGCTCTCGAACACTTCACTGCTGGTTTTCAAAAGCAGCTTGGTGCAATCTATCCATTTTTTCACACAAAATGTAACCCCATCTTATCCCTCCTTCCTTGCCTATCCCTTCTGAACAGTTTATTCATTAATCAATTGCAGTGCTCCAGTCATGCAATTTGTCCACCCACATTTCAGTGATTAGAACATAGCTTTGTATCTGCACAGTAGCTTGCAGCTCTTCCTGTTTGCATTGGTACCGAGCCATTTTACCTGGGCCATCAATCATTTCACCTTTTTAGATTAACACGTGCTAATTCCTTTGAGGAATTTCACAGGTGTTTCTGTGTTAGTTCCTAGTACATTAGCAGCCCCTGGCTCCACTCTGTTGCTCACAAGTTCATACTCTTCCCTGCTAAACCTAGTTTAAGGCTCTCCAGATACATCTGGCCAGCTTGTTGGTGAACACCCTACTGTCCCAACTGTTTAGGTGAATCACAATCACATCAGCTCACAACAGATCCAGCTTCCCAAAGGTAGGTCCATTAACATTGAAGCCAAAAACCTTGAGCATGACACCGGCTATACAGCCAGGCATTCACCTTTCAATTTGTTTCCTCCTTCCTGAACCCCTACCTGTGATTGGAAGGACACAGAACACCCCCTGTGCTCCAGATCCTTTTAGCATTGCTCTGAGGGACATAAAGTCTCTTTTGAGCATTCAAACGTTCCTTGTCACTGACACTACATAGAATAGTAGGAGCAGATGGTAATTTGTAGGGTTCACTAGGCTCAGCAGCCCCTCAGTGACACTGTGAATGCACAATTTAGGCAGCAACTTTCTCTAGAGAAACAGTCTGGATGGGAAATGGGTGCTTTGATGGCTCTCAGTAGGGAATCTCCAAATACTAATACTTTAATGTATTTTTTTGATGGCACTGCTTCTACTGCAGGTGGTTGAATAAGCTTTGAACGGCTGGGATTTTGTGGATCCTGTTCATTACTAATGTGCTTTTCATTATTCTCCAACCTCAGAGCATTGTATCTGTTGTGTACAGACACTTCAGGGTAAGGTCCTCCATGTAGAGACAAGGGTCCAATATCCTTCACTTCATGAATTACAAGTGTCAGAATGCTTGAGGTTGGACTCAGGCTTACTGTCCCCTTGTGCAGCCCTCAAGGCAGGGCAGTTACTCAGTCTGGGACAACATGCAATACTACTTACCAGTCTCCTACCCACACTCTCAGCCACTGTGCTGCCTGTTGTCAAGGAAGTTTTTCTTTTTGCTGCAACAAACCCAAGGTATATTAGAGTCTTCTGTGCTATAAAGCTCAGGAGACAGAGACTCTAGTTCTTGGCTTTGAGGCTAGAAATGTTACTACTTTATTACCTTGTGGTTTTGTTGGTTTTTTTGATTCAGTTGAGTCTACCATGAAACAAGACCAAAGTCAGTCAAACTACGACATCTCATAATACAACAGACACTGGGACGTTATCAAGGCAACATGAATACCAGGGTTGTCTCTTCTGCTGAAGTCATGCTTGGCATCAGTAAGTCCTATCTTGTCTCATCTGTTTGAGCTACAGACACTTCAGGGAAGGGGTTCTTTTGACTGTATCTCCTTGGGGCCATACCAGAGACACTTTCCCTTTTCATGCAGCTGTAATATCAACAAACGATTAATAAGTAACCTCAAATTAATGGCAACTGATATGAGTATTCAGATTTTATGGCTTAGTTCTGTCTTCAGTGTCACATCATTCATCCCAAAAAATCCTAAAAAAAGTCCCTAAGATGCTTATGGGTTACAACACATTGTTCTTCATTAATTTTTTTTTTGTCAGTGGAGATACTGACACTTCTCTTTTCTGAATGGGAAAGGCACTGTACTCAGCTGATAAAATCACAGCTGTTGCCTGGTCTTTTAGCAGTGAAACAGAGCATGTAGAGGCAATGTAAGGCTTAGCTTGCTTCAAGCTTTTCCTTTTTTTCTAGTCACTGAGAAATGATCTTTATCACTTGACATTAATCTGTGTGCCAGAAACCAGAAAAACCTAGAAATACGCTTGGAAATTCAATTTGCAGTAAATAGTAGGGTATTTGTTGTAATTACTTATCTGTTTATTACACCTGGTGATTCTGATAGAAAATGAAGGAGATCAGATGTGGCAGAATTAGGTTGTAGTAATACCTTTTATCACCAAAGTATAGTTAGTCACTAGAAATTATATTTTTTAAAAATATATATATATTTGCTTACCTCATAAAATTAATTAAATCATGCGTGAAGTTGTGAAATTGACAAAAAACCGTCTAATCCTCTGAACATAACATGAGTTGAGTTTTAAGTGTTTCTATTCAGATGTAGTAGGCAGCTGCAGTCACCTTAGTGTTGTGTCAGCAGGAATAACACAGGTTTTGTGCAGTCAATTGCAAAGTGCATCTTCTGAGCTGTCTTGGTAATACGTTATGCAGATTCTCTACAACCTGCTTCCATTGTTCTTCCTGGGATTAATAACTCTCCAATATAGGTGAGTGAAAGTCTGGTAAGAATTGTGTTAGGGGTAGAGATGTGTTCCTGGAGAGATGTGAAGCAATATAGAATGAACAACACTTGGTATTTCATCAAATTTCCTGTCTTAAAACAAGTTCTGGAGTTATGAGATCACTTCCTTTTGTTCACTGAAATAATAGGCTTTTAGAGGACTCCAGTGCACAGAAAAACTTGAGAACAAAACTATGCAACTTTCAAGACTCAAAACAGAAAAAAGGCACAGAGTCAAAAAAGGAAACCATATGCCATTTTAAAATACTTATTTTTAAGCTAATCTTATGTATAAAATTATTTTAGATGTGGCCAAAATTAAGTAAGTGTTAATGTAAGAACACAGAGCTTTAGGTCCTTATTTGTAACTGTAAGAACACAGACTTCTTTTATTTCTTTTCCTTCTCTTTGTCAGTGGAAGCTGATTTTTCATCTCATGATGTTACTTCAGTGACTAGAGCCTGAAGACAAGCTCAAACTTTGAGATAAATGTACGAGAACTATGAGTGGTTGGCATTGACAAAGCTTCCATAGAATTTTGAAATCACAGAAGCTACTTGTATTTTGACAAATTATATGATGTTCCTTACCTAAGAGACACAACAGAAAAAACTGCATGGAAAATAGTTAGCAGAATTTCATCGCATCTTGAAGATCAGTAAATGCAAACCAGTGCGCTGAAATGGAGTGTTGTCTTGATCAACTAACACGAGCAGCTCTTAGACCTGCTGCAATGATCCTCCAATGTTTTGTGGTCCATTTTGGCTGGTTTTGTATTCCTTCTTCAGTCCTCAATTGCTCTGTGCAGCTACAGAACACCAAGGAGAAAGGGCTCACTATTTCTTCTGTCTTTAACATTGGGTTTTTTCCTTTCTTTTTCTCCAGTCATCTCTGAATTGCCAGCCTAATTTTGGATTTTCATGAAATGTTCTATATCGGACTTTACATTCACTTTGAAAGTTTCAGTTTGTGCAAAAAGAATGCATCCGCTCTGTCTTGCAGTTGTGCTTCTGGGCAGCACAGCATACGATGCCTGTTCTTCCTCCTTTTCTGTGGTTCTCTGAGGCTCTTTTTGGCTAAACATGTAAGCAAATGCTTATTCCAGCTCTTGAAATTTCTCGTGATACCTCATCCTGTTATTTGGTTTTCTGCCATTACACATTACACCCAATTACTATCTCTTCTGTTGTGACCTTGCCTCTTAAGGTCAGGTGGCTGGTATATGTGTTGCCCTTACTCTTGCATTGGCTAGAAGATTTGCAGGTTGTGCTATTCAAGCTGCTAGTTAAGATCTTGAGAAGAATGGGATCAGTGGGGCCTCATTCGACTGCTTCCTCAATTTAGGTTGTCAGTGAAAACTGTTCTTCTAAACCACGTTTTCAAGGAAGTCTGTGCTCATCACAAAGTGTGATGTATATGTCTGTATGCACACTTTGGAAAGAAAGCTTAACATCAAGCTTCTGGGGTCCCTCAAGCAAGAGGGATTATCTCTCATCTTCCACTAAGGTGTCTTTGCAGTTTAATCTGTAGCATTTTCTTGTGTTTGCCACTGAAAGTGTCAAGATGTAAAATAGCTGGATGGGCCTGCAGCTTAATGCTGTCATGTATATCGTCACAGTCTCCTTGTCATGCATTGTTTTGCAGGCAAATTTTAGGAGAATTTTGAAAAGAATGTATCTTTATACTAGTTATGGGAAGAACTTCAGTGATAGTGGGGAAGGTCCTTAAACTAGGCAGAACATGTGAGGGACCACCTTTGCTCTTCTTTTCAAGTGCAGCTGTGGGCCTTATAAACATAACATCCATAAATTAGTTCACAATTTCATGCATCTAGTTTCAGAGGTAAATGTTGCCCTTTGACCTTCTGGGCAATTCTCATATTTAAACATTTGTCATGAGCTTCCAGTACAAAAAATGTTGTTCTTCCCCACAAATTCAGGTAAGATTTTGTCATCCTTCTGCATTCCTAGGTATGAGAACAAAGCAAATAATGAAAGCTCAGCAGAACAGAAGGGAATGGAAAAGGAACAGGTTCGAATAGAAATAGAATTGTAACATTAACTTTAGCTTCTGCTAGTACTGCAAGGTATAATAAAATGTAAATCACAGTGTGCTGTGTTTTTGTACTCTCAGTTTGGATAAGGCTGCTTGTTATAGGCTCTTAGAAAAAAAAAGATGTTAAATACAATTTAAAAAGAACGCAAGATGTTTAGTTTGTATGTTTCTTCTACATCAAATTTATATGTTTTTAGCAGTGGATTTAAGAGGACAATATACACAATACAAGTCTTCAAATAAAATGAACTTGAATATTTGCAATGGGTTGAGATGCGTTTGTGTTTGCTATTGTGTTGCAGGTGTTTTTCCTTCCAGCTCTCTTCTTTGCTATAAAGTAGAATCACAGATTCATAAAGTCACAGAAGAGCTGAGGTTGGCTGACACAACTAGAGAATGTCTAGTTCACACCCTCATGCAGGTCACAGGACCACGGCCAGGAGGACTTTGAATGTCTGTAAAGTTAGAGAGCCCACAACTCTATGGGCAGCCTGTCTCCATGTTCAACCACAATCAGAATAAACAAACTGTGATCTTATGCTTAAATGAAATTTCTTGTGTTCCAGTGTATGCCTGTTACCTCTGGTGCTATCACTGGGCTCCAATGAGAAGAATCTGGCTCCTTCTTCTTCATTCCCTCCATTCAGCTATTTAAACGCTTTGGTAACACCTCCCCCCAAGCTTTCTGTTCTCTGGCCTGAAGAGTCCCAGCTCTCTCAGCCTCTCCTTGTATGACAGATGCTACAGTTCCATAATCATCTTTCTGGCCCTTCATTGGACTTGCTTCAGAAAGTCCATGTCTCTCTTGTACCGGGGAGCACAGAACTGAGAACAACACTCCAGCCATGGCCTCACCAGTGCTGAGAGGAAGAAGGAAAGGATTGCTTCCCTTGCCCTGCTGGCATTGCTCTTCCTCATGTGGGTCAGGCTGCCGATGGCCTGAGGGTGCATTGCTGGCTCATGTTTAGCTTGCTGTCCACCAGGATCCCCAGGTCCTTCTCTGCAGTGGTGTTGTCCAGCTGGTTACCCTATGGCATGTATGAGGTTATTTTTCCTCTGTGGGCAGGACTTCACATTTCCCATGTTGACCAATATCAGATTGCTGTTGGCCCAATTTTCTAGCCTGGAAAGCTCCCTCTTAACAATGGCACAACAATCTGGTTTATCAGCCACTCATCAACTTACAAGAACTTCTTACAGGTTTAACTAGCTGATATGTGCACAAGAAATAGCTGTTTATTTTTTTCTTCCTTGTTTTTTTGGGGCAGGGATACTATCATTTTTTGTTTAAATTATGTTTTTACTGGGAAAAACAAACACATCTTTCTATATCTTGGAAAAAATAAATATAATTTTATTCTGAAAACAAACCTATTTAAAAATATAAGGGTTGACAATCAGCCCTAAATTCCATTTCTGTTCCAAAATTCTCTTCTAGCCTTAATTTTTAACATTTTCTGTTATATTTTTAACTAACTGCAATGTAATTTTGCTTAAGCCTGAGCATGTCTTTTTTTTTCCTTCTTACTTAATTTCTCTAACAAAAAGAAATTTATTTCATATAGAATGCCTGAATATTAGAGAGATGATCTCACTATGATCCCTTCAATGACTTAGTGATATTTATGCAAATTCTTTTCTGTAATGCAACTTTGGTTAATGCAGGATAGAGAGCAAGTTCAGCAGTGTAAAAGACCATGTGGTGTACCTCAATCCCATTAGTGTGTCACAAGGCAACATTAGAAACTACAGTTGGAGTTTTGTTGATAGCCAGATAGAGGTGCACAAGAAGCATCCTTCTTGATCATGAATGTTAATAACTTGGTAGTTATTTCAGGAATTGCCCTATTCCAAGTGGTCAGACATCTGTACAGATGTAGGGAGATGGCCAAATGCCCACTAAAATAAAGTAAACATTCCCTTTTCTGACCTAGCTACACCCTGAATCAGAGACTGTGTTTCTAACCTACTGTATCATAATGATTACAGAGACACTTGTAGACTTTTTCATTCTCTTACGTATTTGTTGACCCTTTTAGGTTTTTTGCCTAGAAAATAAATCTTGCTAAAATCATGTATATCAGCCTTAAGGATTACTTCTTCAGTTTAGCCCTGACCTTGTAAATAATATTAGGTGTATTAATATTAATAGGTCTGGATTTGTAGGGGAGCATTCCTGGAACTCAGTTGCCCAGACTGGTAGGCTATTGGCCCTGTTGCTGGTTGGCTAAGCATATTCCCAAACAGGATGTTTCAGTGAACATTTGCCACAGGCACTTGGTGTGCAGCCACCCACTTTGGAAAACAGGACAGCGTACTAAGAGCTCAGTTCATGCCATGTTGCCGGAGGTGCCTACAAATGTTCCTGGGCATATCCAATTCTCTAGGATGAGTTCAGCCTTCAGGCATGACTTGAACACTTTGACCAGTCTCATTGTATTTATTATATCTGCTTTTATTCATAAAGTTGAATACTCCAATGGATGTATGTCAGCTTGGAGCTACCACATGGCTGACTGAAGTCATGCCATATATTCTTTTCTAATGACAAGCTTTCTAGCTCATAAGCTGACCTTTCAGCTTATAACACTCCTTCATGAAGGTTTTAATTTAACCAGTATATCAGCATCCTATGTGTTCTTCTCTTCCTGACGCTGGGATGCAAAGGGAAGGTAGAGCCTTTCATGTCTGATTCTGCTTTTCATCACAGGCAAACAGACTGTACAAATCCTTCAAATATTTATCACCACTAATTTACTGAGGATTCTGCAATCTCTTTTCTCCTGCCACACACTGACCCTTATTCCTGTCCTCCTAAGAGCTTTGTCACATAAACAACAAGCAACAGGAAGCATCTCTTCAGTGGAGCTGTACGCAAAGGTAGTGACCCTCTCTCATTCTCAGACTTTAGGTTGATCCCTGGGAAATTTATTCTCTCTGGATGTTTGTACATCCACTATTGCTAAGGTACGGTACTGGATATCTCTGCCACACGTTGTTTTTCTTGACTGAAATTAGGTCAGCTCTCTGGTGGTGAGGGATAGCCTCTTCTCCCTGAAGTGGGTTTCAGCAGACCAAAGGAATGGAAGGACTTTCTCCATGGAAATTTGTCACCAGCTGAACGCTGGAGACCTCTCCAAATGAAGTGTAAATGCACAACATTTACAGCCTACTGATAAAAATGATGCCTGTCTAGCTGAACTCACCCAAATAGAGCTCTGCCACAGGTTTGCCACGCCCACCAAGATATCCTCATTACTATTCCACAGCCCCCAGTGACAGGACTCCCGTGTCTGAGTGCCTCTCTCCATGTCACTTACCAAATGCATCTTCTGATATCTGTATTCTTCCTAGCATCCTTTCCACACTCCATCCTGCCTGGCCTTATATCTGTGACCAGACAACAGTCTTGTAGAAGGTGTCTAGTCTTGTTTTGGTACTTAATAGTTTCAGTATGTGAAGCCTTTGGTATGTGCCATTTCCCTTGGCACATTTCACATTTCTCATAAACAATTTCAAAGAGGATATGCTTTGACCTGCAGTGGATGGAGCCACATAAGCACCACATTAGGTTGTGATCTTTGCCTGTAGCTGTGTCCTCTGATATCTCACATGCCTTCCTGTTGCATGATTGATGCCATTATTTGAAATCATGGGGAATGAATTTCAGTCTCCTCTGCAGATTTTCACCCTTCGTTTTCATTCTTCTTTTTGATGCCACTACTTCCCAAAATAAGCATTTCAAAACTGTGTAAGAAGCACCTGAACAAGATGTCACTAACATCTAGAAAAGGGACATCTTGGGATACTGCTTATCAGAGGACATTTTCCAATGACCTGAGTTATTTAACTGCAGACATTTGTTCAGCTGCTCTTGCAAAGGCTGAGGAGTTGTATGCAATATTCTTCCTTTGGCCAGCATCCAAAGGACACTGCAACGTTATCAACATTATTTTAACTTTAGGGTTTTTTTCCAAGGGTTCTATGTTTTAGAATTTGGGAATATGCTTTAGGAATACCTGTCACATCATGTGCCTATACATGGGTAGTCCTGCATTGGGGAAGGTTGTTCTAAACTGGGGAAAGGAACTTAGGTCATGTGGGTTGCTTCTCCTGTGACAAGCCATTGAATAAAGCTGATGTGTTGAATAGAAACAATGCAATGGCTTATGGCATGCCTGACCCAAAGCAGAACACAGCACCCTCAAGAGGTGGGTATCAGTATGGGGCAGGAATGACATGCTAGTCAAAGTGGGTTACAGTGATATCCTTTTGATTCTGCAATTCATTATGTAGTTAAGGTACCTGTCACGTTTTCTTCCTCCTCTGATCACCTTATTAACGTGTTGTCCCCAGAAAGGAACTGTGTTCTGCAGGCAAGTTTGGAGACATAACTGATGACATATTAATAGCATCTCCAAGAAGCCTTTCTCAGTGTTTCATGGGTATGTGCCTCACCATTCTGGACTTTAAAATATAGGAAAATTGTTTCCATTTTTATTCCATTCATCAGAACCTGAGAGCTGCAATTTGATTGTCATAAATTTAAATGGATTGAGAATCAGTTCTAAAGCCTAAAACTATTGTAGTCCCACACCTACCAGAGAGAAAAGAGTCAGGTCACTTGAGGGAAATGGCTTTGTTAGGATGGAAGACAGATATCTTTGCTAGTGACTCATACTTTAATGATGTCTGATTCTTTTATTCTGAGCAGTAGCTACAAAGAGGCAATTTTTCTACCAGTTGGAAAGATTCAACAAGCATGCATCAGCACAGTTAGGACTCTTTTTCTCTTTTTCTGGGTTCCACCACAGAACTTCCTTCATTTCCCCTTTTATGAACAAGCTTTTCCAGTAAATCAAGAACAATTCACTCAAGAGGTGAATTCCTAAGGAAAATACATGCTCATGTAACAGGTTCATGTATTGGACAGCTCTTTAAAAGAATTAGACTTTCAGACTCCTTACAGGACATGCCATGGTTTAACCCTAGGCAGGAGCTAGGACCATGTAGCTGCCTGCTCATTTCCTTCCAGTCCTTCCCGGTAGGTTAGGGAGAAGAGGGATAAAGAAGGGGAAAGGAAAAAAAGGTCATGGGTTGAGTTAAAGACAGTTTAATAGAACAGTAATGGAAGAAGAAAATAAAAACAACAACAAAAATAATAACAGTAAAAGAATATACAAAATAAAGTTATATAACACCAGTAATTCCAATGGTCGGTTGCCCAGCCTGTCACAAGCAACGATCACACATTACTGCCCCCTGGCTAACCCCCATTTGTATACTGAGCATGACGTCTGTGGTATAGAGTATTCCTTTGGCCAGCTTGTCTATGCTTGTCTATGCTCCCTCTTGGCTTCTATGGAAAGTTGAAAAAGTCCTTGACTAATCTAGACATCACTTAGCAACAACTAAAACAATGTGTGTTATCAACATCATTCTCATACTAAGTCCAAAATGCAGCAGATACTAGGAAGAAAATAAAGTCTATTCCAGCTGAAATCAAGACAGCTTGTCAAACAAATTATGTTTATGTGTAGGGGATGAAAAATGGTTGACCTGTGGCATTGTTTATGCTGCCCATATGCTACCCAGTCATTGTAATCCTGTGATTTCTGGTGGGGAAGGAAGGCAATTTTAAATCAGCCCATGATGTCATGAATCTCTCTTTTTCAGGACATAGTATGCAGTGACAGCAGAGTTCAGAGTGGGTGGTGCTGTTGGAAATCAGTACAAGAGGACCTGCTGTATTTTTCCAAGCTTGCTTGCTGCAGCTGGCCTGAAAGCTTTTCTGTGTGAAATGCCTGGTTGCCAGGGAAAACTAGCATATCCAGAAATTAGCTTTTTCCTTTCTTCCTAGGGGAAATCTTGTGGTAAGTAAACACATTTACTATTTGTCCCATTAAATCTAGTGTAATTTAACCAAGCACAGTACATCCGTCCAAGAACTGCTAAATACAACTCTTCCACAGTCATTCACTGAATAACATATGGGTGAGATTATGGCAACGGTCAAGAAAAATTATTTAAGGTTTGCACTGGAGTTGCAGCCTGAGTGGGGATAAGCCTGGGATGGCAACCTACCTGATGTTTCCCTGGGGATATTATCTATAACTAGGTATTTAGTATTTTGATTGATGTGTTCATATTGTTTCCAGGTAAACACAAATGCTAAAATGTAAAAATAAATAGTTGATTAAAGGAAGTCCTAGCCATAACAGTAAGAATTTAATAATATTTTACCAACAACTGTTCTGTGATGTAGTACTAATGTGTCCCATTCCCTCTGTGTAGATTGTCCAAAGAATAAGAAACTCTCTTCCTTGCATTTATAAAGCTATTCTGGGTGGGGAACTCTTTGAAAGAACAGAGTGAAAGTAACACTGAGGAAATTGCCCAAAATTTGTTCATAAATAAAACAAGCTGCAAAGGGATGTTGAGACTCAATTTTGTTTTCCTTCCCAGCAGCTCTTCCATGTTTCAAGTGACCAGGGTTAGATCAGGATATGCACACTGAGCTTTTCAGTCATTTCTGTTCAAGACTCTTGCCTTGGAGCCTGTTCCAAAATGGAGCTGTGGCAGTTTCAAGTGGAATGGTGCTCAGGATGCTTAAACTTTGCAGGTGATTTGGAGCTGAGGGAGGAAAGAAAAGAGTTTGTAATGACTAGTGGTGGTTACAGAGAAGGTCTTCCAGGGTGTATTTCAGAAGACTGTGGATTTTCAGAAGTGGGCTGACTTGCCATGACAGTAATCTGGGGCTGCAAGCTTGAAATAAATGGGAATTTCTTTAAAAGATTCTAAAAAATTCAGCAAAACCAGAACACAATTGCCATGGCTTCAGCTGGGCTGGCCACTAAACAAATGACAGATGCTCTCTTTTAACTAGTCTCCTTTCCCAAGAGAAGGGAGAGAGAATAAGGAAGAGAGACTTATAGGTTAAAAAGATAACTGAAACTACTTTAATGAAATATTAAAAATAAAAAGAAAAGGTGATAATATCAATAAGAAAATAATTAAATACATAGAGAATATATACAAAACCAGTATCAAGCTCCCAGGATGATAATCACATCACTGGCAGGCACTGGGAAAAGTCCCAGATGGGACTCAACAACAGATGGGAACTGGATTTGGGAACTTGATTCAGGAATGCATGTATTGGGATCAAAGGCAGACGAACAGACAGAGTCTTCCTCAGATGGCCATTGAAGAAGAGAGAGAGACCTCTTTGATCTCACAGTTTTTATAATTAAAATGATGCAGATGGTCCATTTGGTATGTTTTGTATAACCTGTCCTGTCCACTCCTACCCACAGGTGTGACACTGCTATACTCTTCTGCCTCCAGTCCTTCAGTGTGGCATATAAAAAATTTAGCTGACCTTGGTTGTTATGGGAACAAGTATAAGCAAGAGCCTCTCTGCATACAATTCCTTGGTATTAACTATAAACAGCATATGTTTTAACTCTGGAAGCAGACACACTGAAAAATATGCCATTAATTTCAGAGAGTACTGTTAGTTAGGAGAGAGTTAACTGAAAAGCAACATTACTGAGAAGAAAATTGGTTCTGTTCTACCTCTAACCAGGACAACAATAAATCCCATCTACCCCGGGTAGAGAATAAATACATCTTTGGGCTTATTTTTGACTTTCTGGCAAGAAGACAAAGATCTAGGACAATCTAATAAGGTGTCCTGGCAGTTGCAACAGAGTGGACAATTTGACTGCATCAGGAAAATAAAGTGATTTCTTTTCCACATGGCTGAACAAAACAGTGGTTTTATCAGCTACAGTTGTTTTTAGTGATTTAACAGAACCATGATAAATTTGAGTTTTGTTCTGCAGGTATCTGAGTCAAGAAGACAAAAGGAAATCAGAAAATAAAACAGTGAAACAGATCTGTCTGAAACATCACAGCCTCTCTTTCTGCACATTAAAGCAGTGAAAGCTTTGACAAATCTTTTATACACAGGAGACAGAGTATATTGAAATGCCATAGAGTTCCACTGCATCAAGAGAGGGTTTTACAGAACAGTACACTCCTTGAAAGAGAATCTGTATTTGGGAAATAGAGTAGAGGGATAAATTCTTTTTCTCTGCTTTTCCTTCTACTCTTTCTTTCACTCTTTATAAAAGAGAATATCTGACATTCAGTCCAGCAGCTAAGTCACACATCAAAAAAAAAAAAGTCATTCCAAATAAAATGGAGAAGTTTTTTTGTTTTCTTGACTGAAGGAAAAAAAAGAACATTTTTTTGTTCTTTTGGACATTAGCTGTAATAATTTGCACTTTTTAAAAATAAAAGGAAGTACAGAAGAAGTGAAGAGCTGATCTCCTGGTAATGCTCATTTTTTTCAGGATGTTATGTGATTAGAAATGTGCATGAGGACCAGAGCAATTCATATGCCTTCAGACAAAGGAAGACAGGTTGTATCTTGCACAGTGTGGGTCAACATGCTAGGGCTCTGGTTTAAAGGGAGGTACCAGCATTACTGTAGGAGTAAGATTCAGAACCTCAGTTTACTGCAGCTAAACAGTTTCTTGGGTATTCTGACAAGATAGCAGAGCAAGATGCCTTTGGGTCTGGAGATACTTTTGCGTTATGGAGTAAAAGCAAAGACCCTGGGCCTGTTTGTACAATAATGCACTTGGTCATGACTTTCGTAGGGACCCTTTGGGCCTGTTATCAATGGGTTTGAAGTTAGGTGGTTTTGCATCACTAATAATCACATAAGCTACTAACAGCATTAGGTGTTATTCTCACATGAGTGAAAGATGTCTTAGAATCACAGAGTCACAGAATTGCTAGGGTTAGAAGGCAATTGTCTAGGCTAACATCCCTGTTCAGAGCAGGGTCAGCAGGATCACAGAATCACAGAATCACCTTGGTTGGAAGGGACCCCTGAGATCACCGAGTCCAACCTCAAAAAAAAAACCAAAACACACACACACACAAAAATAACCAACAACAAAACAAAAGCAAACAAAAAAAACCCAAACAAACAAAATCCACAACACCCCACCACATCACACCCACCCACAAACCAATAATTTTGGGCACTAGAGCATGCCCTGAAGAGCCATGTCTACACGTTTCTTAAATATCTCCAGGTATGGTGACTCCACCACCTCCCTGGGCAGGCTGCTTCAGTGCCTGACCACCCTGTCAGTAAAGTAATTCTTCCTAATATCTAATCTAAACCGCCCCTGCCACAACCTTAGACCATTTCCTCTGATCCTGTCATTATTCCCTTGGGAAAAGAGGCCAACACCCATCTCTCTACAACCTCCTTTCAGGTAGTTGTAGAGGGCAATGACATCCCCCCTCAGCCTCCTCTTCTCCAAACTAAATATGCCTAGTTCCCTCAGCCTCTCCTCATATGACTTGTTCTCTAGACCACTCACCAGCTTGGTGGCTCTCCTCTGGACCTGCTCCATCACCTCAATGTCTTTCCTGTTGTGAGTGCTCCAGAACTGAGCACAGTACTCAAGGTGAGGCCTCACCAGTGCTGAGTACAGAGTCACAATGACTTCCCTACTCCTGCTGGCCACGGTATTCCTGATACAGGCCAGGATGCCATTGGCCTTCTTGGCCACCTGAGCACACTGCTGGCTAATGTTAAACCGTCTGTCCACCAACGCACCCAGGTCCTTTTCTGCTGGGCAGCTTTCCAGCCACTCTTCCCCAAGCCTGGGGTTATTGTGACCGAAATGCAGGACTCAGCACTCGGCCTTATTAAACCTCATCCAATTGGCCTTGGACCATTGATCCAGTCTGTCCAGATCTCTCCAGATCTCTCTGTATAGCCTTCCAACCCTCAAGCAGATCAACACTCCCGCCTAGTTTCGTTTCATCTGCAAACTTACTGAGCGTGCACTCAATCCCCTTATCTAGATCATCAACAAACATATTAAACAAGATTGGCCCCAGAACTGGGACATGAGGGACACCACTGGTGACTGGCCACCAACTGGATTTCGCCCCATTAATCACAACTCACTGGGCACGGCCATCCAGTCAGTTTGTTACCCAGTGAAGGGTACACGTGTCTATGCCATGATTTGCCAGTTTCTCCAGGAGAACACCATGAGGGACGGTGTCAAAGGTGACCAAAGTCCAGGTAGACAATGTTCACAGCCTTCCCCACATCGAGAAGGTGGGTCACATGGTCATAGAAAGAGATCAAGTTAGTTAAGCAGCACCTCCCTTTCGTAAACCTATGCTGGCTGGCCCTGATCCCTTGCCTGCCCTGCACTTGCCGTGAGAGCTCACCCAAGATGACCCTCTCCATGATCTTTCCCAGTACCAAGGTCAGGCTGACAGGCCTATAGTTTCCTGGATCCTCCTTCCGGCCCTTCTTGTAGATGGGCGTCACATTGGCCACCCTCCAGTCATCTGGTACCTCTCCTGTTGACCAGGATTGTTGATAGATGATGGAGAGAGGCATGGTGAGCTTTCCCGCCAGCTCCCTGAGTACCCTTGGGTGAATCTCATCTGGCCCCATAGACTTATGTGTGTCTAGATGCATAAGCAAATCATTAACTACTTCCTTCTGGATTACAGGGGAGTTGTTCTGCTCTCTATCCTTATCTTCCAGCCCAGGAGGCTGAATACCCTGGGAGTAGCTGGTCTGACAATTAAAGACAGAGGCAAAGAAGGCATTAAGTATCTCAACCTTCTCCTCATCCTTGGTTGCAATGTTTCCCCCTGCATCCATTAAGGGATGGACATTCTCCCTGACTCTCTTTTTGTTGATGTATTTATAGAAAATCTTTTTGTTGCCCCTTATATTAATGGCCAGGTAGAGTTCTAGTTGGGCTTTGGCCTTCCTAATTTTTTCTCTGTATAACCTAACAAGATCTCTGTACTCCTCCTGAGTTGCCTGTCCCCTCATCCAAAGGTGGTAAAGGTTCTTTTTTTCTTTAAGTCCCATCAAGAGCTCTTTGTTCATCCAGGCTGGCCACTTTCCCCACCCTTTAATTTTGTGCCTCATGGGGACAGCCTGCTTCTGGGCCTTTAGGATTTCCTTCTTGAAGAGCGTCCAGCCTTCCTGGACCCCTTTGCCCTACAGGATTATCCCCCAAGGGACTCTCCCAACCAGTGATCTGAACAGGCTAAAGTCCACCCTCCAGAAGTCCAAGGTGGAGGTTTTGATAACCCCCTTCCTTACCTTGCTAAGAATTGAAAACTTAATCATTTCATGGTCACTAAGCCCAAGATGGCCTCCGACCTCCACATCTCCCACTAGCCCCTCTTTGTTTGTGAAAAGGAGGTCTAGCGAGGCACCTCCCCTGGTTGGTTCACCTACCAGTTGTGTCAGGAAGTTATCTTCTATACATTCAAGGAAACTCCTAGCCTGCCTGCTCTCTGCTGTGTTATATTCCCAGCAGATATCCGGTAGGTTGAAGTCCCCAACCAGAACAAGGGCTGGTGATTGAGAGACTGCAGCCAGCCGCTTATAGAATACTTCATCGACCTGCTCATCCTGGTTGGGTGGTCTATAGCAGACTCCCAGCACAAAATCACCCTTGTTAGCCTTCCCTTTCACCCTTACCCATAAACACTCAACTTCATCATTGCTGGAGTCTATCACTATACAGTCAAAACACTCCCTAATGTACAGAGCCCCCCCACTCCTTCCTTGCCTATTCCTTCTGAAGAGCTTATAGCTACTCATTGCAGCATTCCAGTCGTGACCATCATCCCACCATGTCTCTGTGATGGTGACTACATCATAGCTGTCCTGCTGCACAATGGCTTCTAGCTCATCCTGTTTGTTGCCCATGCTACGTGCATTAGCATAGATGCACTTGACCTGGGCTATTGATATCACCCCCATCCTTGGCCCTTTACGCTCAGGCTCATTACCAGCGGGCCTGGTTTTATCCACTTCTTAGCATAGATGCACTTGACCTGGGCTATTGATATCACCCCCATCCTTGGCCCTTTACGCTCAGGCTCATTACCAGCGGGCCTGGTTTTATCCACTTCTCCCTTAACTTCTAGTTTAAAGCTCTGTCCATGAGCTTTGTTAATTCTTGGCCTAGTACTCTTTTCCCCTTCTGGGAAAGGGTTTTCCCATTGTTCACATGGAGAAATTTCTAAACATCTATCCCTTTTCTCAAATGAAATGACAGAGTGAGAGTCCTCACTAATGCAGCATTCTTCAAGCCCTGGCATGCTTCCCTTAGGTTTAATCCTGACAGGCCCAATTATTTCCCCTTCCCCCCTCATATCTAGTTTAAAGACCTGTCGATGAGCCCTGCTAACTCCTGCTCCAAAATTCTTTTTCCCCTCTGGGACAGGTGTATCCTGCCTACCACTGGCAGGCCAGGTGTCTCGTATAGCTGCCCATGCTCAAAAAACCCAAAGCCCTGCCAATAACACCAGTCCTGGAGCCACAAGTTGACCTGTTGCCTCTTCCTATCGTTATTCACAGTTGCCACTGGAGGGATAGAAGAGAAGACAACTTGCACTCCTGATCCCTTGAGCAGCTGTCCCAAGGATCTAAAATATCTTTTAATTGATTTTGGCCTCCTCCTACCCATTTCATCACTACTCACTCGAAATACTAACAGGGGGTAATAATCAGAGGGGTTTACTAGGTCTGGGAGGATGTCATGGTTTCAGCTGAGGTGGAGTTAACTTTCTTACTATCAGCTGCTAGAGTACTATGTTTTGGATTTGGGATGAAAATGATGCTGATAGCACACTGATTTTTTTATCATTGCTATGTAGTCGAGGTCTTTTCTGCTCCTTATACTGCCTGGCCAAGAGTGCACAAGAAGTTGGGAGGAGACACAGGTGGGACAGCTGACACCAACTGACCAAAGGAATATTCTATGCTATATGACATGCTGAGAATACAAAGTGCAGGAAGAAGAAGGAAGGGGAACATTCAGCGTTATGGCATTTGTCTTCCAAGGTAACCATTACATGTGACGGAGCCCTGCTTTCCTTGGGATGCTGGAACACCTGCCTGACTACTGAAAGTAGTGAATGAATTCCTTGTTTTGCTTTTCTTGCTCATGTAGATTTTTCTTTAATTATTAAAATGTCTTCTATCTCAACCCATGAGTTTTCTCACTTTCACACTTTTGATTCTTTCTCTGTTCTGAGCAAGTGTCTATGTGGTCCTGGTTGCCTACTAGGCTTAAAAACAACACAGAATCAGGATATCCCTGACCATTTCCAGTTGGACTTTGAAAGTCTGTGAAGCTGGAGACTCCACAACCTCTCTGGGTGGCCTATTCCACACTTCCATCACCCTTTCAATATATTTCTTTTTTTTTATGTTTAAATGAATTTTCTTGTGTTCCAGTGTATGCCTGTTACCTCTGGTGCTATCACTGGGCTCCAATGAGAAGAATCTGGCTCCTTCTTCTTCATTCCCTCCATTCAGCTATTTAAACGCTTTGGTAACACCTCCCCCCAAGCTTTCTGTTCTCTGGCCTGAAGAGTCCCAGCTCTCTCAGCCTCTCCTTGTATGACAGATGCTACAGTTCCATAATCATCTTTCTGGCCCTTCATTGGACTTGCTTCAGAAAGTCCATGTCTCTCTTGTACCGGGGAGCACAGAACTGAGAACAACACTCCAGCCATGGCCTCACCAGTGCTGAGAGGAAGAAGGAAAGGATTGCTTCCCTTGCCCTGCTGGCATTGCTCTTCCTCATGTGGGTCAGGCTGCCGATGGCCTGAGGGTGCATTGCTGGCTCATGTTTAGCTTGCTGTCCACCAGGATCCCCAGGTCCTTCTCTGCAGTGGTGTTGTCCAGCTGGTTACCCTATGGCATGTATGAGGTTATTTTTCCTCTGTGGGCAGGACTTCACATTTCCCATGTTGACCAATATCAGATTGCTGTTGGCCCAGTTTTCCAGCCTGACAAGTGCTCTCTGAGCCTGATATAGAAAATAGAGTCGCTCACCCATTCCACCAGTGTTCAACCTCACGGTCCACTTATTTATTGCACACTTTATGAGTGTCGTGGTTTTGACCGAATTGACCAACCAGAACGACAGATGCTCCCTCCCTCCCCCTCCTAAGGAAAAGAGAGGAGAGGAAGATGGGGGAAAAAAAAATTTATGAGTTTAGGAAAAAAGTAAACTACTTTAATGAAAATATAAATAAATAATTAAATAATAAGAAGAAGACGAAAAGGGAAAAAAATAAAATAAAAAAATTAAAAATGTGAATAGAGTCGCTCACCCATTCCACCAGTGTTCAACCTCACGGTCCACTTATTTATTGCACACTTTATGAGTGTCGTGGTTTTGACCGAATTGACCAACCAGAACGACAGATGCTCCCTCCCTCCCCCTCCTAAGGAAAAGAGAGGAGAGGAAGATGGGGGAAAAAAAAATTTATGAGTTTAGGAAAAAAGTAAACTACTTTAATGAAAATATAAATAAATAATTAAATAATAAGAAGAAGACGAAAAGGGAAAAAAATAAAATAAAAAAATTAAAAATGTGTACAGCATATACAAAACTGTATCAAGCTCCCAGGATGATGATCACATCACCAGCAGGCACAGGGGAAAGTCCCAGGCTGGACTCAGTGATGAACAGGAGCTGGATTCCGGATCTGGAGTCAGGAACACTCGGATCAGGATCAAAGGCAGACAAACAGACAGGGTCCTCCTTGGGCATCAGCCACTGAAGGAAGAAAGAGAGTTGACCCTTTGATCCCTCAGCTTTTATACTAAGCAAGATGCAGATGGGATGGACTGTTGGTCAGTTTTGGGTCACCTGTCCTGTCCGCTCCTCCCTACAGGTGGGACCCCTCTACGCTTTCCTGCTTCCAACCCTCCAATGGGGCAAATAACAAATTTGCCTGACCTTGGTTGTTATAGCAACAAGTGTTAGCAAGGGCCTCTCTGCATACCATTCCTTGGTATAATCAGGTCTTATCACTGTAAGACTAAACAGTTTCTGAACAATATGCTGTTAATTTCAGAGTTCAGCTAGTTAGAAGAGGCCCAGCTAAAAAAGTAAAATTACTGAACAGAAAATTCATTTTGTTTTACCTCAAACCAGGACAATGAGTTTGTCTATGAAGATGTTACGGGAGACAACGTCAAAAGCCTTGAGAAAGTCAAGATGAGGAACATCCACTGCTCTCCTCTCTTCCAGTCTGCCAATTGTCTCACTGTAGAAGGCTATCAGGTTGGTCAAGCATGGTTTCCCCTTCATACATCCATGCTGACCACTCCCAACCATCTTCTTGTCCTACATGTACCTGGAAATGGCTTCCAGAATTAGTTGTTGCATCATTTTCCAAGGGCCTGGGGTGACGCCCTTGGATGCATCCTATCAGGCCTCATGGGTTTACATATATCTGGTTTGTTTAAAAGTTCCATGGCCTGATTCTCCTTAACCATGGGTAAGTCTTTGCTCCAGACCACTGGTCTCAGAGGCCTGGGATTCCTGAATGTTGGTATTGCAAGTAATGGCTGACATTAGAATGTATTGCGTACATTTGCCTTCTCCATGTCCTTTGCCACCAAGTTCCCTGATCCATTTGGCAGCAGACACACATCTTCTCTAGTCTTCCTTTTGCTGCTGGTGTACTTACAGAAGTCCATCTTGTTGGCCTTTATGTCCCTTGACAGATTCAACTCCAGACAGGCTTTGGCTTTCCTAATCCCATCCCTGCACACTCAGTCAGTGTCACTATATTCCTCCTAGATCACCTGTCCCTGCTTTCACCTTTCATATGCTTCCTTTTAATGCTTGAGTTTTGTCAAGAGCTTCTTGTTCATCCATGTAGGACTCTCGCTACTTTTGAGTGGCTTCCTGCTCATTGGGATGGACCATTCATGAGCTTGGAGGAGCTGAACTTCGAATATTAAAGAGCTGTTTTCTGCACCTCTCATCTTCCATATCCCATCTCTTCATGTTGAACTCTGCTGTATTGAAGTCCAGGGTTGTGGTACTACTTTTTTCTGTGCATCCTTCTCTCAGGTTCCTGAACTCACAGCCACTGCAGCCAAGGCTGGTCCCTCCATTTACATCCCTGACCCATTCTTACTTGTTTATGTCAGGTGCAGTAGAGCACCCACCCTCATCCATTCCTCAGGTATCCCAAAATGCTGTCCTGGACTCACAAGTCTTGTTCATAGCCAGAATATATCCCATTAACTTTCTGTAAAAAAGAAAAGATAACATGTTGGATTCTGCTATTTTTATTTGGGTCACTATTAGAAATTTAATAACTTTTATGGATAAAAAAGCAAAAATATTTTATCTCAGCAAGACACAATGCCATACTGATACTACCTGTTTGTTGAATTCATATTATTTAAAGTTTTTCATAGACGGAATCTGAGATAAAAGACAATGTCTAAGTTATTAACCACCTCTCATGTTTCCTATATTGAATGTTCTGGTTTTAGTCACAACAGTTTTGCATTTAAAAGACCTTTTTGATGAAAATTAGAAAACAGAACCTCTGATTTTCTGCATGACAGGGTCACACCCACAGTGCTGTATCAAACTCCCAATTATGGCTCTGATTTAATTCACGTACAGAGGAACTGGGCAATCTATCATGAATAATTTCACAGCCTTGGAGCTAGACAAGCAATTCAACAATGCCTTTATTGATGCTCAGTTTTATAGATGTTCATTTCTGAAACTGGCCAAGTGAGTACTCAAGTGGTTTAATTTGCACTACTATGGTGCTGCAGGACTGAAGAGATTGCAAAGAAGACATGGCAGTAAACCTCAGTGTTTACAAAGCCTGGGACAATGTAGCCCCACGAGGAGGGTGGGTGAACAGGATTGTGGAAGAGGCAGAGACCAGAAGAAGGAATAGAAGAAGCAGGAACACTGTCAGGGGATGGCCTGTAAGCAAGTCCAGACGGCCTGTAAATAACGCCTGGTGGCCAACTGTTTGAGGGGAATTCCACCAGCCTGGCAGTTGGGGGTTGCAGAGGGTGTGTTGGTTGGAAAAGAAGATACATTAGGACTGTATAAACTGCCTGTTTGTTAGAATAAACTATTCTGGTTGCACCATCGACCAGTGTCCATGCCTTCATATGCTACAGATGAGGGGCAGGAAGCTATGGGGAACATTTGGTCTGCAAATGAGCACAGGGAATAAAAGAGTAGTTTCACAAAACTGTTGGTAATGGGCAGCATGACTTAAAGAAGGACTGCTATAAAACAAAGCAAAGGGACAAAGAACAAATATATATCAGTCGTAATCCAAACAATGGTAACAAGATGGCTTGAGGATTCAGGCTGAAAGAAAAGGGATTAATATATCCAATAACGTGGATTTCCTAAGTTTGGAAAAAATATGCATTTCTTTGAGATGCCACAAAAGAACAATAATTCCAGACATAAACTTGAGAGAAGCAGGGTATTTTTGATATCAAAGAAAATTTCTGATGCAAAAGAAAATTTCATGTATCCCACCAGCATCAGGCTGGGAGGCTCATCTAATGTCAAATAAAGCTAGCTGCATGCATAGAGCTCTCATACATAGAAAATCACATTTGTAGACAGAAGTTTCTCTTCTATGGAAAACAGCTGCTCTTCTTAAAAAAATGTGTATTTTTAAGGCTTTCAGTGCTTATATGTAAGGTTTTATGTTTTGATATTGTAGAAAACAGTCCTAATGGTTTTTAGTTTGAATGATAGAGTGTATTTGAAAATTGATTGAATACAAATAGAATAATAAAAAGCTACATTTGACCCAGAAATTTGTACAGTACCAATTAGTACTGTGAATTAAGAGACCTGATGTCTTAGTGCACTGATGAACCACTGAAAACCCCTCCCTGTTATTCTTGGTTGTCTTCCTTAAAACAAGACTAAACCACAGAATTGAAATATTTAATAAAACTTAAATCTTGCATAAAGTGTAAACATAAGAGAAATTGTAGCCTCTGCTCAAATTTTTCAAGCCACATGCTTTGGCTACTAAGTGCTAATTTAGGAAGTGATTGCACATTTCAGCATGTAGGCTAGCACTGGGAGTTTGCAAGTGCAGTAGGAGCTGTTGAACACTAGAACACCTTTTCAATTTTGTCCCATCTTCCTGGGATTGACAGAAACATTATGAAGGTTTGTTTTTCCTTCATCCCAGTGGTAAGAGTGGGCAAGAGTAATAGAAGAGGTATTTCCAGCCGCATCAGGCATTTATGTCAGTGACAGGTTGCTTAAAAATTGAATACTTGGGATGTACCAGCACTCGGAGTGACTACATCTCATAACCCACCTGAAATGTTATACACTACCCCTCTCCTCACTCCAGGGTAACAGGATAAAAATTCACAAACTGAGAAGCATTTGAGATGTATCACTCTCGTCTCCAACTGAAAAGCTGTTCGTAATTGCAACTGCCATTTCTTAAATTAACTGCAATGATATTCTGATGACGGGTGTTCTTTCATCTGGCATTAGCCAATGGAAATGTCTTTACCTAGACATTATTCCCACAACAAAGGAAATTGCAGCACTAAAGAACCATCTTCATGTTCCAGGAAATTGGTCAAAGTCCTCCCTAGCTCAAACAGTGATGTTTGCCCCAGAACTGTTCTATATTTTGATACCACCAGAAGCATCCTATGGTAGGAACAGCCTCAAAAAAGCAGCCCTGAGGAGAAAGACTTGGGGGTGTTGATGGACGAGAAGCTCAATATGAGCTCAACATGACAATGTGCACTGCCAGCCCAGAAAGCCAACTGTATCCAAAAGAGGCTTGGCCAGCAGGTCAAGGGAGCTGATTCTCTCCCTCTACTTGAGGTTGTCCAGGTCCCTCCAAATGGCATACTATTCCTCAAGCGTGTCACCGCACCACTCAGCTTGGTGTCATCTGCAAACTTGCCGAGGGTGCACTTGATCCCACTGTCTATGTCATTGATGAAGATGATCAGAGGAATGGAACACCTATCCTATGAAAACAAAGTGAGGGAGCTAGGCTTGTTCAGCCTGGAGCCGAGAAAGATCCAGCGAGACTTTATAGAAGCCTTCCAGTACCTAAAGGGGTACTACAGGAGAGATGAGGAGGGACTCTTTAACAGATAGTGTAATGACAGGTTGAGGGCTAATGGCTTCAAACTGAAAGAGGGGAAGTTTAGGTGAGATATTAGGAAAAAATAGTGGTGAGACACTGGAACACATTTCCCAGAGAAGTTGTAGATGCTCCATCCATGGAAGTGTTCAAAGCTAAGTTGGATGGAGCTTTGAAGAACTTGGTCACGTGGGAGGTGTCCCTGCCCATGACAGGGAGGTTGGAAATCAATGATCTTGAAGGTCCCTTCCAACTCTAACCATTCTATGGTTCTATGATATTAGACAGGACATGTCCCAGTATGGACCCCTGAGGAATACCAGTAGTCACTGATCTCCATATGGGTATTGAGCCATTGGCCACTAATATCTGGATGTGACTAAAAGAACAATTCCCCATCCATCAAACAGTCCATCCATCTAATCCATATCTCTGCAATTTAGAGAGAAAGATATTGTTGCAGAGGACGTCAAAAGTCTTGCAGATAGATGACATCTGTACATACATCTGTACATGACATCATACAGATAGATGACATCTGTAGCTCTTCCCTTGTCTATTGATGTAGTCACTCCATCATAAAAAACCACTAGGGTGGTCAGGCAGAACTTACCCTTGGTGAAGCCATATGGCTGTCTCAGATCATCTCCTTGACCTCTGTGTGCCTTAGCATAGCTTCTAGGGTGCTCTGCTCCAAGATCTTCACAGGCACAGAGGTCAGCCTGACAGGTCAGTAGTTCCAAGGGTCCTCCTTCCTACCTTTTATAATAGTGCAATGTTTCCCTTTTTCCAGTCCCCGGGGACTTCACCTGACTACTGTGACTTTTCATTGAATAGGATCATAGAGTCACTTAGGTTGGAAAAGACCTTTAAGATCATCAGCTCCAACCATTAACACACTGCCAACTCCCACTAAACCATGTCCCTAAGTGACACATCTACATGCCTTTTAAATACCTCCAGTGATAATGACTCAATCACTCTCCTGGGCAGCTTGATAACCCTTTCAGTGAAGACATTTTCCCTAATATCCAATCTGAATTTCCCCTGGTGGAACCTTAGGCCGTTTCCTCTTGTCCTGTCATTTGTTACTTGGGAGAAGAGACCGACCCCTGCCCCACCACAACCTCCTTTCAGGCAGTTGTAGAGAGCGATAAGGTCTCCCCTCAGCCTCCTTTTCTCCAGGCTAAACAGTCCTACTTCCCTCAGCTTCTCCATAGAAGTCTTGTTCTCTAGACCCTTCTCCAGCTTCACTGCCCTTCTTTGGACATGCTCCAACACCTCAATGTCATTCTTGTAGTGAGGGGTCAAAAACCAAAGACAGTGTTTGAGGGGTAGCCTCATCAGCGCTGAGTGCAGGGGAACAATCACTTCTCTAGTCCTTCTGGCCACACTATTTCTGATACAAGCCAGGATGCTATTTGCCTTCTTGGACAGTGGCTTTGCAACTACATCGGCCAGTTCCCTCAGGACTGTAATGCATCTCATCAGGTCCCATATACCTCTGTGTATTCAGATTCCTCAGGTAGTCACAAACCAGATCTTCTCTTACAGTGGGAGGGACTTTGGTCCCCCAGTGCCCACCTGTGGTCCGTCCACTCAAGAGGTGCTGGAAGAAAGGTTGCCAGTGAAGACTGAGGCAAAAAAGTGTTGAGTACCTCAGCCTTCTCCTCATCCATCATTACCATTTTGTGAGTCATGTTCATTGGTAGGAGGGGGAGTATACTTTCTTCGATCTTTCTTTTCTGGGTGACATACCTATAGAAACCTTTCTTGTTATTCTTTGCATCCCTTGGAAATTCAGTCACAGCTGCATTTTGGCTTTTCTGACCCCATCCCTACACAACTGGGCAGTGTCCCTATACTTTTCCCAGGATACCTGTCCCTGCTTCCACAGCCTATGCATTTCCTTATTGCCCATTAGTTTGACCAGCAGGTCTTGAGTCACCCATCCTCCTCTCTTGCCTTCCTTTCCCAACTTCTCATACCTGGGGATTGAGCATGTAGCCCTTTCCAGCCTTAGCAAGATGGAAGCAGATTAAAAATTTTGACATTCATGTTAGGACAGGACAGTCATATAAGCTATGACACAATTCACTTTCCCACATTTTATGTTGTTTCTCTAGGATGAGGAAAATACTTGTAAGAGCCATCAGCACAGACACGTAAGAGGTGTCTTAAAATTGTCTAATCTGTCTTCTTGCTTTATGGCCTTAGAGCAACAGCCTTAGTGTGGGTTTGGTGCTGTCCTCTTAACACTTAGATTAGCAATGAACAGTCAGCCCAGAGTGTCCATACAACCAGCATTATGAAAGACAAAGTATGTGTAAGGATGCTTCATGTGAACATATTCCATGACATTCAGAGGGCAAAACACATAAAGGGACACCAGAAAAGATCACGTCTGTCTGTCTGTCTGTCTGTGTTCAAATTTCTGAGACAACCAAAGAGCAACTGCTGATTGTAAATTAGATTTTTAGGTCAAGCAAGAAACCCGCTTTAAGATCTGACTAAATCATTTTCTGACAGTTGAATTACATCATCTCTCAAACCAAATCAAACAATGCTGAAGAGAGACAACACCATTTGAAGCCAGAGGGCAATAGTGAACATTTTGTAAGTCATACAAGTGTCTCAGATAATAACGAAAATAAACAAAGGCTACTCAGCTAGAATAACTTTTTCCTCCAGGAAAAACACTACTGACAGAACTAATGAGCTGTAGGAAAGCAAACACAAGCCAGGACAGTTTATGTAAAGTGACTGTTGGTGAAAAACAATACAATTAGGTCTCTGTGTTTGCTTTACAGACACAAATTATTGCAATTTGCCTTTCTCCCTGGCTTCCTGGCAGGTAAAAGGAATATCAAGAGGAATAAATCTCCCTGTATGTTAGCCAAGCCAGTGTTACTCAGACAACACTCACTACAGAGGTGTTAGCTCACCCATAGTTGTTAGAAGGATGCATGACACCTGTTCTTTATTTAGAAAGAATATATTTGGATTTATTAATCCTTCCTTCCCCCTCCCCCTTCCCTGACTTTCTTCCTTTGTTCAGTATTTGCTCCATATTTGCTTATGCTTAATCCCTAAGCAAGCTCTTGGAGATATAAATACACAGAACTATTTAAACTCAGTTACTAGGCTAATGGGCTTCGAAAAAACCACAAACCAACAAACAAACCAACAAAACTCATGCATTTGTCTCTGCTGCAGAAAATTCCTCTGCCTTGCATGTTACCTACCTGATCTAAAGAGTTGCCAACGGACCCCCTTGCACTGTCTGTCCTTCTCTCCCCAGAAAGATATCACTTAACCTCCTTATGTCAGAGTGAGTGCTCCTGCAGCTGGTCTAGGAAGGAGATTGCCTACCAAAGACTACTTTTGATGCTGTTTGTTATCAGGAGAATGGGCTTAGTGAGTTGTTTTCCGATGGGCTCTGGAAAATGGCTCTGAAAATAAAAGTGTTTGCTTCTCATGGCAGTAATCAGCCCCCCAAAAAATGCAAGGGAAGCCTCTCTCTGCTGCAAAGCATGTGTAATACCATGTTTGTAAACATGCTCATTCCAGCTCTACATTCACCAAAAGGTGTCTTTTAAAGAGGTATGATATGAGTAGCACTGTTGCTGAAGCTGTTAGGATATACTCAGAAACAGTACATAGAGCCAGATACAGACAGCAACAATGGAAGCCATGTTTCTTTAGGAAAGAATGCAAAAAACACTGCCATTTTTTCAAAATACAAGAAAAGAGAAGGAAGTTACTCGTCTAAAGATAATGGAAACACATTCACAGCTGTGTGGTATGTGCCTAAGTACATACCACACCTTGTTTAAAAGGTGTGGTACGTACTTAGGCACGTACCTAAAATACACCACATACACAAAATTAAAAAACCACACCTTGAAACAACAAAGATCAGTGTTTCAGCATGGCCTTGATGTTAGGCAATTACAGAGGTATTCAAATACTGAACAAACTCAGTGAAGCAAGACCCCAGGGTACCATTACCCCCAGAACAGCTAACCCTTGGGGAATATATTTGACAATATACAAGAGAAGAGGCTTCCTGTTTCAATTATATAAGAAGCCAAAAAAAAAGCCCATGTTAAATTGGAAACTTCATCTCCCCAGACAGCATCCTGACTGAAAGATTCCTAAAAGAATCAATAGATTTATTTGACTTCTCTGTGATTTTTGCCTCAAGGTGACTGATTTTACCCACATATGCCCAAGAAATTTGAAATATTAGGTTCTTCTTTGCATATTTTAGAAATTTTCAGCTAGATTACAGGTGTTCAACATACAGATCAACTTCCACTTTCTCCATGCTTTGGGAGCAGAAAAGGCACAGAACAAGATCTGTAATGTACCCATTTAAAAAAAAAAAAAAAAGGAAGAAGCTTCTGATGCTAAACAACATATAGGAAGGAACAGTTTTTTTCTCAAAGTTCTTAGTTTCTTTTTTCCATCTAAGTTCTTGTCTATTTCAAAGCAGATTTTTTTTTTCTGCTATCAGAGCTGAGTATAATGCTAGCACGAGAACATCATGCCTCCTTTCATTGTAAGATGCACAGATATGCCTCTTACAGCAATTGTGTAGCACTTGCATATTGACAGACCTGAGCTCTGTTTACTACATAGGGATTCAGTTTCTAAGAAGCATTTACTTTTACCTTCATCCTCACAATGCAAATGCAGTAAGATGGCTGAAAATTGTTACTGTGTAATGGTCAGGTTTTATATCTCAACATCACTTCTATCCCAGTACCAATCAGCATGCAATAGAATCATAGAATTGTTTGGGTTGGAAGGGACATTTAAAGATCATTCAGTTCCAACCTCCCTGCCATAATGAGGTTGGAACTCTGTAGATCTGCTGAATAAGACTAACCAGAAAAATGTAATTTCAAAGCCGTCTTCTTCTGTGGATTTTTTTATGTGACCACAGGCCAGATGTAACACTTGTTTATGATTAATTTTTTCTTACTGAGAGAGGGAGAAGGATTCTGCCATATTTCATATAAACCCCTTCTGATGACATTTACCTTTTTCCCTTGCTAGCTCAGCCTCTGAAGAGACTAAAATGGAAAGAATAATAACAGTGATTACATCAGCAGAATCTTTGCTGCCTTGAGAGGGGAGATGCTGAGTGGCTGGGCTGGAGCTGCAATCAAGCCATTGGAGGTGGAGCAAGCAGCAAGCAGAGTTAAAGGCAGATGCAGTCAAATGCATTAAAAGGCTCTCCTACCTATAGATTGTGCTAGTTAGGGAAGGCCATCAATGACATGGAATTGTGGGGGTTTTATAGTGTTTTGGACATACAGTCCCAATGAGGAACAAGTCAACAATAAAGTATTATAATTGTCCTGGTTCCAGTGGGGCTAGAGTTAATTTTCACAAGGAGCTGGGATGGGACACAGCCAGATAAAGTGTGTGTGTGTCTGTGTAGGGGGGTGGAGGGGGCATCGGCTGACCCAAACTAGCCAAATGGCTATTCGATATTATGTGACCACGCTCAGTATATGGCTGGGGGAGCTGGCCGGGAGGAGAGAGCAGCAATCACCACTTGGGAGCGGGTTGGTCTGGTCACGGAGTAGTGATACATTAATCGTGTTTTGTGTATTCCTCTGTCAGTATTACTGCTGTTGTTTTCCTCTTTCCTTCACGGTTCTGTTAAACTGCCTTTATCTCATTCCATGACTTTTGCCTTTTTCTTCCGATTCTCCTCCTCTCCTGCTGCTGGGAGGGAGTAAGTATAAGACTGCGTGGTCCTTTGTTACCAGCTGTTTAGCTGAAGCTAAACCAAGCCAAAAATTCACAATAATGTCTGTCCCTTACTTAACTGCTAAAACATCTGTGTTAGATAAATTATATTTTTCTGCCTGTGGGATGCTAGCAAGCAATCAAAAAACCTCCTTAACTTCACCTTAAAATTTACCATCTTTGGCATTAGGTAAACTGCCACAGTGACAGTAGTAAGTAAGCAGAAATCTACGTTGTTTCACTGACTTAAAAATGGTTACTGTTTTAGCAAGCTGAGAAATTTGCTATCCCAAGCAAGGGATCTGAAGGTGTGAGGGCCAGGAGAGCCTGGTCTACAGTCAGAAGGTACTGTGGGGAGCTACAATAGCTGTTGAAATGGTGAAAATAGAGTGGTTGTAGTTATACGAGAAGAGAAAGCTTTGTCTAACAGCTCAGACATCACTGAATTTACAGACTGCTCAACTGCAGCAGCAATCTTCCTTTGTGTATGTTCTTAAACAATATAAGTATGTTGCAGGCAGAGTGATTTACTTCACTCATAAGAGAGAAGTAGTGAAATATTTGTTAATATAAAACAGTGATTTCACAGAATCACAGAATCACAGAATCACAGAATTGTAGTCGTTGGAAGGGACCTCAGAGATCATCGAGTCCAACCACAAAAAAAAAAAAAAACAACACCACAAAAAAACACCAACCCAACAAACCAAAGCCACATAATTTTTGAATTTTGACTTTTTTTAATCACATGAGAAAGAAAAAAATCCACGGTCT
>NW_015090984.1:1127282-1178801 GCF_001431845.1 Calidris pugnax | reverse complement strand
CCCTCCCTGGGCAGCCCATTCCAATGCTGGATAACCCCTTCAGTAAAGAAATGGTTCCTAATATCCAACCTGAACTTCCCCTGGCGCAACTTGAAGCCATTACCCCTTGTCCTATCATCTGTAACTTGGAAGAAGAGACCGACCCCCGCCTCTCTACAGCCTCCTTTCAGGTGCTTGTACAGAGCTATAAGGTCGCCCCTCAGTCTCCTCTTCCCTAGACTGAACAACCCCAGCTCCCTCAGCCTCTCCTCGTAAGACATGTGCTCCAGACCCCTCACCAGCTAGTAGTTAGTAGTGAATGCGACAGTGTTTTACGAGATTTGATGTCAAGGTATACTTTATTATTTGCTGCACAGAGGACAGGCTCAGACAAGCTGTCAGGGAGATCCTCCTGTTGAGTTGCGAGGTTCAGAAGGGAACCTTGTTTTCTAAACTCCTTTTCAGAGAGGACTTCAGGTGCAGCTGGATCCAATCCTGATCCTAGACTTGGACAGTGTTTTACGAGATTTGATGTCAAGGTATACTTTATTATTTGCTGCACAGAGGACAGGCTCAGACAAGCTGTCAGGGAGATCCTCCTGTTGAGTTGCGAGGTTCAGAAGGGAACCTTGTTTTCTAAACTCCTTTTCAGAGAGGACTTCAGGTGCAGCTGGATCCAATCCTGATCCTAGACTTGGTTGGTCAATGGTTTATGCCTAAAGGATTATATATACACAATCAATCCTTTATAACGCCTAAGTATTCAAAGTTTAGCATGCTATTAGTCACTTACCAAGAATCTGTTGCAGGAAGGAGTCTCTTAACCTCGAGGAGTAACATAACCTTAAGTGGGCAGCCCCACTCAAGGGGAGATCCTGGTCTGTAGCCCACTGCCATACAGGAGAGCTCAAAGGGCTCTTGGGCTGTGCACTATTTATAGAACAATATCATTTACCTATAGTCATATTCTCATGGGAACAAAATATTTAGGTCCTCACTCCAGTGTTTTGACTGTGTGGCCAGCTATCCCCCAAAGTCCAGGTACATCTCATCAGAACTCCCACTGAGGGTGATGACTTGAGCAGGAGCTGGGGGTGGGGTAAGGGGAGAGAACAGTTAGGGTAAACAAAGCTATTTAAAGCCTCTTTCCTGAAGTCTAAGCTAAAAGGCTTTCCCTCATATCGGGGTGGGTTAAGAGAGTGAGCTGCAGTGACACAGCTCACATGCAGAATGCATGAAGCCACTATACCCAAGTTGTGCATCTGGAGTTCCGCATAGCACTTTCCCACATCCTTCTGAATGTCTGTCACACCAGTGTTGCTCTCTGCACTGTGGTGAACAGCCAAGCAAGACATGGAGTGGTGAAAATATCTATGTAAAACAGTGCTGTGACACTTGAGTTTCAATGCAGTACTCTGGCCCATCCTGAGAGGATGGCAGGATATAGTCCCACTCCCATAAAAGATAGCTCTGTAACAAGACAATGAAACACATTTGTCTAAACTGATAAAACTGGAAGAAAATTAGGAACTGAAGGTGACCTGTGGAAATTAAGTGACTGACTGCAAGAAATCAGCCAGGGTTAGCTGACTGTTAAACCAGGCTCAACCATTTAGCACCTTCATGTTCAACTTAAAGCTTAAGAAGAACTGAGTCTTAAAATAGAAAGCTTGAGAGAGAAGGAATTGAAGGAAACAATGCAATGTATAAGAGCAGATGTCTGCATCTCATTCCTGCATTTTAATTTGGGTAAAGAGGGTGTGCATCACTCACAGCTTTGGCCAGTGCTCAGTCCCAAGACAACCTTGAGAGTTTGATGGGAGGCAGTTGTCTGCTGAGTGAACAGAAGTGTCATGGTTCCGGCAGGAATGGGGTTAATTCTGCCCAGGCTCTGGCAGGGACACAGGTATTCCATACCTTGTGAACCATGCCCAGTCCATAGACTGGAGCTGGCAGAGGGTAGGGGGAGTTGGGGGGAGAAAGTTGCCACTTGGAGAGGGCTGGGGCGTCCTGGTCCAGTTGGTGAGCATTGGCACACCGATTGTGTTTTGTGCATTCCTCTGTCAATACTACTGTTGTTTTTCTCCTTCCTTCGCAGTTAAACCGCCTTACCTCAACCCATGAGTTTTGCCTTTCTCTTCCAATTGTCCCCCTCCATTGTGTGTGTGCAGGTGGGTGGTGGGGGGGTGGGGGGGTGTGACTGAATGGCTGCATGGAATTAAACAATGACAAGAAGTTATGCCTTGGAAGTAATGGTGCTGTTTTCTAGTCTGTTAGTGGGTCAAACAAGGACAGCTGGAATGTGAAATCTCTTAAATTTTTTTTAATTGTGTGTAGTTTTCTGCAGTGTCTGGGGCACAAAGTTGAAAACCTGAGTAATCCAGAGGACTTCATAGCAGTCGCAGATGCAGTTGGAGAGCACACAGCAGTTAGTGAGAGCAAAGAAAAGAACTGACATGGTTTCCAGCAGGTCCTCTTGTAAAGTTGTTTGCCTGTGACCATGCCACAGTCAGTTTCCAGCACACAGAAGATTTTAGGTGTCAGCTAGTGTATTGTGCTGAGAAGACTGTTTGTTCTTAGGAAGTGAGTGCCTTTCCTGTGGCTAGATACAGAAATGTTATGGAGAGGTGCCAATGCTCACCAACCGCACCAGAACACCCCAGCCCTCTCCAAGTGGCAACTTTCTCCCTCCGACTCTGCTGAGGAGGCCAGTGGAAAGGTTTTAAGTGCAGCATAGGATATAGGGTCTGGTTTTAGTTTCATTGAAGGTCTAGCCAGTGTCATGAGGTTATCTCTTCATCCTGCTAGTGAGTAGTAGTGTCTCTGGATCTCCTGGGAGTACATAGACAGTAAATTCGATTGCCCTGTGTCAGCACAAGTGTCCAGACATTGGGCATAACCCTGGCTAGCCAAGATCTTGCTGGGATAGGTCAGATCTGGCTTGCTGTTGCCTAGATGTCAATTGAAATAATGAGAAAAAAAAATTAATGTGAGTAATTCCTACTAAACAAACCATGAGTTTTAACATTGTTGCTACCAAGGTGGTAGTCACCTATTGAACTGCTGAGGTGTTTGAGAGTGAAAGAAACCATGTTTCTCTTTGTGACGATTCACCATCTCAGAGTGCTGGCATTTGTTCAAGTGCGTGGTCAGTGTGCTTGCTGCTAGAATGCTCCTATCTGCTAGACAAGGGATGGAACTGAACACATAGCCCAGGGAAACAGCTTTTCTCACACAGAGGCAGAGTAGAGCTTTAAATGTGGATATCTGGACTCAGTGCAGAGTTTGAACTGATGGCATTTTTAACCTGATTGTATTTCTTCTTGCTTCTCATAGATTCAGTTCCAGGGAAAACCTGCACAAACAGGGTACTGAAAGCAGATGAATGAACCTGACAATTAAGGTCAATTGATAAAAACCTCTTCAGCAGATGTGACAGAAGAGCTTTGTAGCAAGCCTCTGTAAATAAATCATTTCCAGTGACAAAGCTGGATGGACAGAATAACAAAACGGGAAACGTGCCTTCTGAGTGTGTGTGCAGCTAAAGATTTTGTACCACAACACTTTCAGAATGGTACTCACCACTCAACCAATCTTCATGGTTGGAATCAATGGTCTTAAGGGTGTTTTCCAACCTAAAATATTCTATGATTCCTTTCTGGTTACTCACAAGACGCTCCATCTATTTGTCTCTTGATACAAGTATGTAAGCCATGGAAAGCTGATTCCACCCACTGGAAAACAGAAAAGGTTTTTACTCTTCATTATCAGGAATTGGCCATGAGAAATAAAATAAGATGAAGTACTGAACAAAAAAAGCCAGGTCATTAATGCCTTTATGAATCCAAAACCTCATCCACAGGTAGGACTGGATACAAGCCTCCATTAGAACAGATTTTTTTTAGTTTCTTTCAAAATTGTCTGGGTCTATGTTCTGATTGACTGTGTTATCTCTTACTCCTTTTTGCACATTTGAGGTCCTGAAGCAAATCTTCATTTTAGCGTGTCATGAACTTCACAGTATTAGATACAGTGTGTGTGGTGAAAATAGACATTTCAGAATTGTTGAAGCTGACAATTGGGTTGGCTTATGATATACAAGTACTGTCTGATAACTTGCTGATGGTGTGCTGTTGACCCTGATCCATATAGCAATGAGCTTGAATGCTCTAAGCTGCTCCTTGAACCATATTTTTTTGATTGATAGGGTTGCCTGCCATTCCATCTCCTCAGTGTTGCCTCCAAACCACCCAGTATCCTTGCTATGCAATGCAAGCTGAATGTGGACCCAATATTAATGCAACATCTGCATGTGTCAGTAGAAGGCTTTCTGGAAAAGCCCAAGTAGCTACACATCATATTCTTTCCTGCAATCCTTGTGCTTGTCAAAATTTCCCATTGCTGATACTTGTAGACCTCCAGGCATCTCCCTAATCCCTACATGGACAATTCTTATCCCAAAGAAACCTGTGAGGTGCCCCACCCCAGCTCCAGGCAGAAGCTGTGCCCTCTGCAGGCACACAGATGCACTGATGTCCTGCCTCTCTTCTGGTCACCTGGCCTATTTGTTGCAATTTGATTTGCCCCCAGGGGAAGCTATTTTGTGAAATGTTATTCCCCAGGTGTTCACAGGCTGCCCTGAGACTGGCTGGCAGCAGCTCCTACCCTTGTTTACCCTATAGTGATGTGACAGCGGGAAGCCCCCTCCCATTAGATACATAGGGTCCACCATGTTGTTTCTGCTGACATTTGTTGGTGTACTCTTTCCAATGAGTTGAAAGGGTTAATTTATACAGACTTGGATCTAAGTGATTTTTGGAAATGGTGGTTCTAGCTCTTCATAAACTCTGATACTACATCAGTGTAGCAAAAAGTATTGCACACTGTAAAATTATTCACACATCTTGTTTCTGAATGTCACATTAAAATATTCTACAACTACTGCATTTACCACATTACTAGTAAGAAAATTATGAATATTGTACTTTTTAAACAGGCTGTTCAAAACCTGATTTTAAAATTATTTTCTCTGACCTGTCTGTAATTTCTGAGGTGTCTGGCTACCTGCTAAAAATTATTTCCAAAGTCAGGACTGTTTCAGAGCTTGTTTTACCTTTTGAACTGGTGGTTCAGGCATGCTTGATTAATATCCGTCACTGTTAAGAGGTACTTAACATCACTGTCGTATGTGGAAAATCACTGCATATCCACCAAGTCTGCCTGCCACTGCACATCCACCTCTGCCACAATCACCTGGTATTTTCAAGTCATTTCTTGCTACCTTGTGTAAACTCTAAGTGTCCTGGTTTCAAAGTCAGGTTGCCACTTGCCTTCTGTTCAGAGTGACAATTTATATCTCTGAGTTTCACACCTTCCCAGGAACACTGTAAATGTCTTTTAACAGAAGCGGTAATGCAAGCATGTCTAGTGACCTGCTGCTACTAAACCCATGTAAGAAATGCAACACCTGGCAATCAGTTGAACTGATGTACAGATAGATTTTATTATCAGTGTATGAGGGAGTTGGTTGTTAAACCTCTCCAGCTTTTTTGCCCAGAATGTCTTTGTCCCGTCTATGTCCATTCTCCTTTTTGTGATTGTGCCAGGCCCTGGACAGAACTGTGGGCAGGTCATGGCACACTTTTTACTTCGGCCTCCTCAGTCAGTCAGCTGGAGCCTTTTGAAACATTCTATAAGGTCATTGACTTAAAGATAAGGGAACAAATTTAACACAAGACTGCATTGTGTAGTGATCTCACCGGTAGCTTCAAGAACCTCCCGCCCAATTGTGGGAAAAGGGAGCTCACAATCACCACCTGCTCTGTCTGTCTGAAACTTCTTGAAAATTTCACTTTCCAGATCTTGGTTCCATTGGCCGGTTCTCTGGCCTGTGTGGTCTGTGTTAGAAAAACTTGAAGGCCTTTTTATTGTCATCCCCACGGACACATTCTTGCAAAGCTGGTGGGTTTTTTTCTGGTTTTCCATTTTCATGCACAGTTTTGTCTGTGTCTTGCATCATTGTGCAAACCTCAAAATCTGCACAAATCATATTGCAGGGTCATCCTGCTGGGCTGTGGCCAGGTGCAGAGGCCTCTTGGTTCAGCTCATAGGACTGATTTCTTCTATGCATAGTGCAGAGGTTGCACAGGGGACCCCTTGAATGGCCTCTGAGGATGGGTACGTAGCACTCAATCTTGTTGTACCTTGTTTGTGTCTCCCACTCTTGTAATGTCCCCTGCCCTCCTGCCTTCCCCTACCTAAGATGTGATAAGGCTTGTTCAGCTGCCTTATAAAGCATTGTGGGGACTGAACCTGTCTTTTAATTGCACTAGTTTCCTACTTTTTAATTTCCTTAGCTCTTATTAAAGAGTATTTTCTACCTTTTATACCTATACTCTTATGAATATATACGCATATATTTAATTTATGTCTTTATGTATATATCTGTATATGTGTGCTATATATAGGCATGATGGAGTCAAGAAATAGCCAATCACAGACCAGTATGAAAACATCTGGAGCATGACAGTAAATAAAATGGTGGCTACTTGCCACAAAATTGTGGCTAAAATAGGTGGATCCATGCATATTTAGTAGGTAGGGCTTTCTGCTCTGAAGTCATGATAGGGTAGACAGAAAGGGAAATCTGGTGCTGCCAGCCAGTCACAGGGCAGCCTGTGAGTGCTTGGGGATGATGTTTTACAAAATTATGACACTCAAGGCAAAAAGAAGTGGAGCAAATAGATCCTATGACTGGAAGAGGGAAGGGACCTTTGGGCCAAGTGAACATGTGATTGCCTGCAGGGATAGGGCCATCTTGGGTAAGAACTGTCAATATAGTACTTCCATACAATTGTCCTACCTTGTTCTTCAAACTGTTAACCTCTGATTCTGACTGCTTTTCAAGCTGCCTCTTGGGGAATTAACATATTTCCATAATTTCTACCAGCAGAATTCCAAAGGATCACAAGAGAGAAGTCGGCATTTCTTTCTGGGACACGGCTCATCTGACCTACTTTGCTACTCCCTATGACTTCGTTGAACATAAAGTGAGGCTAATTCCCACAATCACATACTCTATAGATATTTAAAGTTATGTAAGGTGAAACGTCCTACCCCTGGGAAACTGCCCAGGAATAAAAAGTTATTAACACCTCCACTGCAGGAAAAACTATGAATCATAGAATCATAGAATTGCCCAGGTTGAAAAGGACCTTTAAGATCACCTAGTCCAACCATCAACCTCACTCTGATAAAAAAACATGTCTCTAAGCACTATATCAACACATCTTTTAAATACCTCCAGGGATGGTGCCCTTCCTGCTTCCCTGGGCAGCCCATTCCAATGCTTAATAATCCTTTCAGTGTAAAAGTTTTTCCTAATATCCAGTCTGAACCTTCCCTGGCGCAACTTGAGGCCATTTCCTCTTGTCCTATCGCCTGTGACTTGGCAGAAGAGACCAACCCCCATCTCTCTACAACCACAACAAGGTTGTAGAGAGGTACTTGGCCTTTTTGAACCTCAAAATGAATGATTCATAGCACTCTGTCAGACAATCAAGAGTACCTCCAGGATACAACTCCCCCCCCAACTTTTTCAAATACCAAGCTGGTATGATTTCAAAAAAGGTTTTAAGTTGGCAAGATTTGGATCTCAGGAAAACTCTTGGGGACTTTTCTATTTGGTCTGGCAATGTGAATCTAATAACAAATCTTGAGAAAATTTGGTTATTGTGTAGGTTTATTTGACATGACCCAAAGAACAGCTGCATTAGTTTGGACTCTTCAAGTTCCCTCCTATGCTTCCTGTCAATCAAAGGTAATTGCAGACCACTCAGGCCAAACTAACTATGTTTAACCTACAAAGTAGGTTCCCAGTGAAGTCACTTGGGATTTCTTACATACTTGAGTTTGGCTGAAGTAGGGCCCAATACTGATTTTTCTTGTTCCATTTCTCACCTTCATTAACTTTTAGCTAGAGCTTAAGGCAGAAACTCAAGCGTGCAACTAAGGGAGTTTCACAGGATTCTTAAGGTTGAAATGGGGAAGGCAGTCACTCTTTCTGTTAACATTCCCCAGTCTAATCATATGCTGTGTATTCTAAGGCATGCTTCTTACCTTTTAACTAATACTTGATATTTCTTAAAATTGTGCAGCTGATGAATGTCTGGCAGAAGCCAAATTATTTTCTGCTGAGTGGTGATGAGGAATATTCTTGTGTTGAATGCTAAGCCTCTAATGGCTGCCAACAGACTGTGATCCAGCTATCAGCAGGGCATAAAGCAGAATCTCTCTTTTTGGTGCCATATCATGGTTTTAGGAGGAAATACATGCTTCATAAAGGACAGGATGTTTCCAAATTAAGGCTTTTATTTTTCTGCACGCTATTGCAGAAGCATGTTGTCATGGTTTAACCCCAGCCGGCAGCTAGAACCACGCAGCTGCTCGCTCGCTCATGTGGTTCATATTGGGCAAAGAATCAGAAGAGTAAAAGTGAGGAAAAACTTGTGGGTTGAGGTAAAGACAGTTTAACAGGTAGAGCAAAAGCCAGCATGCAAGCAAAGCAAAACAAGGAATTAATTAACTGCTTCCCATCAGCAGACAGGTGTTTAGCCATCTCCAGGAAAGCAGGGGTCCGTCATGTGTAACAGTTACTTGGGAAGGCAAACAGCATCACTCCAAATGTTCCTGCCTTCCTTTTCATTTCCCCAGTTTTGTATACTAGGCATGACATCATATGGTTTGGAATATTTCTTTGGTCAGTTGGGGTCAGATCTGTTGGCCATGTCTCCTACCAAATTCTTGTGTGGTCCAGCCTACTCACTGTCAGGGTAGTATAAGGAGTAGAAAAGGCCTTGATTGCTTAGCAACAACCAAAACCATAAGTGCACCATGACCGTATTCCCACCCCAAATCCAAAGCATAGCACTGTACCAGCTCCTAGTAAGAGTGTTAACTCTGTTCCAGCTGAAACCACAACGTTTTCCACCCCTTATTCCATACTGTTTATATCATGCTCAGGTCCCACACTATCCAATCCAACCTCATTAGCCACCAGCCCTCTTCCTGTCCTTTGATATACATTACACAGATATAATTCCCTTAGGCATGTCTGTAAAATATCTATAAATGTCCACAAGTGTCCACAGACTAGGCCTTGATTGCTTAGCAACAACCAAAACCATAAGTGCACCATGACCGTATTCCCACCCCAAATCCAAAGCATAGCACTGTACCAGCTCCTAGTAAGAGTGTTAACTCTGTTCCAGCTGAAACCACAACGTTTTCCACCCCTTATTCCATACTGTTTATATCATGCTCAGGTCCCACACTATCCAATCCAACCTCATTAGCCACCAGCCCTCTTCCTGTCCTTTGATATACATTACACAGATATAATTCCCTTAGGCATGTCTGTAAAATATCTATAAATGTCCACAAGTGTCCACAGACTATCCATTGAGTTCATTTAGTCCATGACTTTGGGCTCCAAAGCCAGGTCAGGTTGAGTCATTGCTGCACATGCACAGCTTCTTATAAAGCCATTGGTTCAGGTGGCTATTGGTACATCAATTCCTGTAACATGCAACTCAAATAATGGGTTACAACAATTTAAAGGTATATCCATTAATATCTCCACCCCTGCCCCTTTGGGCTAAATTATAGGATTTAACATTGGAATGAACTCCTCACCTTGTTCCTAGCCTGGCTAGCAACAGCGGGTCCTTGCTATAGCAATTCCCATAACATGTGACTCAAATCCTAGGTTTAACTTTACTCCTGATTTCTCTACTTTACCCCACCCCAAGTGGCAAAGAGGAATGGGGAATGGGAGTTGTGGTCAGTTTATCACATGTTGTTTCTGCTGCTCCTTCCTCATACTCTTCCCCTTGTCCAGTGTTGGGTCCCACCCATGGGAAGCAGTTCTCCATAATCTTTTCCACTGAGAGTCCTTCCCATGGGCTTCAGTTCTTCATGAACTGTGCCAGCATTGCTCCCTTCCACAGAGTGTAGTCAGTCCTTTGAGCATCCAGTTAACATCCATGAAATGCAAGGGGACAGCCTGCTTCACTGTGGCCTTCAACATGGGTGGCAGGGGAATCTCCTCTGGCTCCTAAAGCACTTCCCTCTTCAATGACCTTAGTGTCTGCAGAGTGGTTTCAATTCAAGTTCACACTAGATTTCCTGCCTGTCAGCAGAACAGAAAACATTAGGCAGCGATGTCCTGGCCATCTTCCAGCCCAGGTCCACCATCATTGTTGTTACCACAAAGGTTCCTAGGCATAGTATAGCAGCAGCAAAAACAAGAAACACTAGTGAGCACAGCTAGTGAGCACCACTGATGAGCACAGGAGTCTAATTTACAGTAAGGCAAACAAACCCCATGGCAAGCACAAGAGTCTGCCAATGAATACCTATACAGCAATAACAGCTATAAATTCAATCTAGAATATTCCAATCAAATCTATCATAATCTTGAACCCTTTGAACCTCACACCGGGTGCCAAAAATGACTGTCGTGGTTTAACCGCAGCCAGCAGCTAGGACCACACAGCTGCTCTCTCACTCCCCTGATTCATATGGGGCAAAGAATCAGAAGAGTGAAAGTGAGGAAAAACTTGTGGGTTGAGGTAAAAACAGTTTAAGAGGTAGAGCAAAAGCCATGCATGCAAGCCAAGTGAAACAAGAAATTAATTCACTGCTTTCCATTGGCAGCCAGGTGTTCAGCCATCTGAAGGACACAATGTTTCCATCCCAAATTCAAAACACAGCACTGCACTAGCTTCTAGTAAGAAAGTTAACTCTTACCCCAACTGAAACCACGGGCACATGTTTATAAAATGAAAGTGTGTGGGGAAGTAAGTACATTTTCAATCTCATAGTCTTATTAAATTATTTTGACAGAATGTGTTCTCTTGTTGCTTCCTGCATAAACAGACCAAAGATCATTAGACAAGAATGAGCTATATGAAGCAATAACAAAATTATAATGCACAGTGCCATTCCTAGAAATAAGCACCTATAAATTAAAATGTCAAGTTCTGAGAATATGAATTAGAGTTCAAGGTAAGTAATGCACCAGTGTAAGAGTTTTAAATTGAGTCCCCTAAGATCATAAATCATGTAGGCTCAAGCTATCCCTTGTACAAAGAAGTCCTGAGAGGAGGTAAGAACTGAGGACAAAGTAGAGAGGAGTGAGAAAAGATCCACAACTAACAAAAGGAGATACCAAACATTAGCTATATGAATTTTTAGGGGGAGCAAGATTGTCCCTTTACTGTATTCACAGAATGGTTTAATGATTCTCATGGTGTCCCCCTGTGTGAAACTTTAAGGATGGTCTGCTTATGAGGGAATAGGTCATGCTCCTACATTAAGGGAGGCACATTGTGGAGCACACAGTGCTGCCTGCCACCCTAATGTAATACACTTCAGTGATGTAAAGCCCTCCATGCCTGATCTTTTTCAGGAGAAAGGTTTATTAGTGCAGCAGAGCTTTTTGTGCACGTATAAAAGAAAAATCTCACTCACACTAATTACAGTCAGTCTCATAGCATGTGAGGTCTCTTCACAGCTCCTCAGAAGGCGTACTTTTTGCAGAAGTTTCACTTACACAGAGACACTCACTTTCAGAACCCGAAAAATGATGTGTGCTAGGGTCACTGCTGGTTTGCTTGAACTTCTTCACTGGAATTGTTCAAGCTTGAGCCATGAACAGAGGATTTGGAAGAGGATCACCTTGGTTTATGCCATACTCTAAACAGATAAGGGATGAACATTTTTCAGGTTTTTCCCTGGTCATTAGAAGATTTATCATAGAAATGTAGAATGGTTTGGGTTGGAAGGGACCTTCAAGATTTCTAATTCCAACCCCCTGCCATGGGCAAGGACACCTCCCACTAGACCAGGTTGTTCAAAGCCCCATCCAGCCTGATATTGAATATTTTCAGGGAAGGGGCATCCACAACTTCTCTGGGCAACCTGTTCCAGTGTCTGACTGCCCTCACAGTAAAATTTCTTCCTAATATCTAATCTAAATTTCCCCTTTTTCAGTTTAAAACCATTAGTCCTCATCTTATCACTACACTGCCTCATAAAGGGTCCCTCCCTATCTCTCCTGTAGTACTGGAAGGTTTCTATAAGGTCTCCCTGGAGCTTTCTCTTCTCCAGGCTGAACAACCCCAACTCTCTCACCTTTTCTTATAGGACAGGTGCTCGAACACTCTGATCATCTTTGTGACCCTCCTCTGGACCCGTTCCAACAGATCCATGTCCTTCTTATATTGGAGGTCTCAGACCTGGATGCAGTACTCCAGGTCAGGTCTCACGAGAGCAAAGTAGAGGGGCAGAATCACTCCCCTTGACCTGCCAACCATGCTTCTTGTGATGCAGCCCAGGATGTGATTGGCTTTCTGAGCTGCGAGTGCACATTCCCAGCTCATGTTGAGCTTTCCATCCAGCAACAACCCCAAGTCCTTCTCCTCTGGCCTGCTCTCAATCCATTCTTCATCCAGCCTGTATTTGTGCTTGGGATTGCCATTACCCATTGCCATTACAAGGTGCAGGACCTTGCACTTGGCCTTGTTGAACTTCATGAGATTCACAAAAGCCCACCTCTCAAGCCTGTCCAGGTCCCTCTGGATTTCATCCCTTCCTTCCTGCGTGTTGACCGCACTACACAGCTTGGTCTTATTGGTGAACTTGCTGAGGGTGCAATCTATCCCACTGTCCATATCTCCAACAAAGATGTTAAACAGCAGTGGTCCAAGTACTGACCCATGAGGAACACCACTCATCACTGATTTCCACTTGGACATTGAGCTGTTGACTTCAACTCTTTGAGTGCAGCCATCCATTTATCCTTGGTCCTCATGTGTGTGCCTTGGCTTGTTCATTTCTTTTGTGTCTTGATTTGCTTCACTGAAGAAAAAAAAAAATACCGTTTGAGATTAATAATAGAAATGTATCAAGAGCGTATTGGTGTTGGAACCTTCTTCTCTGCCATCCCAGGGCTGTGACTTCTGAAAGCCCTAACAGCATTGGTTGTATTTTTCACTGCTGGAACACCTGTGGAGACAGACTTCTAGCTCAGGTCTCCTTTCTGCTATGTGGCTTTGTAGTAAGTGAGGTCTCTGGTGCAAGGAAGCAGAGAGTTGCATCAGCATAGATGTGCTGCAAAATCACCTCCATACTCTGATGTGGCTCTCCTTCTGCCAGCACAGTTCACAGCCCTGCAAAACAGCTCATGTAGATTTTACTTGGTCTATATCCTAGACAAAGCTTAGGTTCACAGGCTTACAGATCAGATACATGTTCTTAGGTTCTGATTTACTCTGTTGTACAAGACAGAGCAAATGTTTTCATTGGTATTTGTGGTATATATCTCAAATATAATACTGTTCCACTTAGACTTATAGGAGCACCACGTTATTGTGAGAAATACAGTTGCATTACGGTCTGCTGCCTATTCTTTTCTCTTCCTGCTTGGCAGGGTACTGACAGAGACTAAAGGTGAGTCTGAAAGAAGAAACTGTATGCATCTCATGGAACGATCTCTGGCAGACAGAGCAAATCTACTGAAGAATTCTTTGCAGGTGGGTTGTACACAGACACAAGCAACTTGTGCAGTTCCCTGGGGGAAATTCAGTCATAACTGAGAAACTTGAACTGTTGCTTTGGGTCTGTGTCCCAATGGGTAGAAAAACCTAATGAGGCTCAGAAATCTGCTTCTAGCAAGTTAACTCTAGAATGCCTTCCACTTAGGGAAAATAATCTGAAAAGGAACTGTAGGATACAATTTCCTCTGTCTAACTGAACTGAGAATTCCTCAAGGACAAAAACTGCATACAAATGTTTGTTCTGATGGAAAGCTTTGCTTAAATCTTGCTTAATGATTTGTATGCCACTTGCAAATTTCTGAGATGGCTTCAATTTCATCCAGAAATGTACAAATGAATTTTGGGGGAGTCAGACTCTAGTAGCTCCATGATCCAGCAGATCTGTGATGCTCAGAGTGAGAAAACAAACCTCTAAACCAAAACCCCAATATCATAGAAAAATGTAGTCTCTGTTGAGGCTTTGGAACTGACAGAAATAGGGTTGTGGTATTCAGTATAAAGGCCACAGTGTGCAGCAAATAGATTCACTGCCCTCATGGTAATGAGGATTATGAGCTCAGTCAGTGAGAAGAGATGTTGATCAACCTGTGCTGACCAAGAGCGACTCTACCCTTTTCGCTCCCCATCCTGCTTCCTCATTAATTTCAGTTGCTCCATATTTTTTTACTTTGCTGTCAACTAGGTCCTCATTAGACCTATGATATGTAATTTTTCTGCTGGAAACTGAGTGATGATAATGAGTGATACTGCCATTTGATTTCAGTGTCTCACTATTTAATGAGTCATATATTCATGGAAAATTTTTGCTTCAGTAGATTGAGGAAGATTGATTTCTCTAATGCCTTGTTGGCTTTTGCACCCTGAAATTTGCAGGAAATTTATGCCGTGATGCTGCAGTAAAAGTGAAATTCAAGAGCTTCTTTTACTATGTACAATCATTAGTTAGGAATATAGTTACAATTCATGAGCTGGGTCTGTTAAGGTCTGCAAACAGAAAGCTGTTTGTACAGGTTGTAAACGGTATTTCATAGCCTTAAATTTTCTTTCTATTGTTTTTTAGAGATACACATGTATGTTTACTTTAGATTAATCTCTTAACAACTCCACATCTGATATAATTGGGTGTCTTTCCTTTGATTTAATTGGCTTTCCACTGTCTTTTATGTGATTGGGAATTTAGAAAATACATACATTTCTCTCTGCTGGCCTATATTCATTTCGCTAGCTGTCTTCCAAGGATCCAGTCAAAGATAAGGTCAATATTGCTTTTATTGCTCTATTGAAAGCCTTAACTGCTAGTCTGGATTAAAAGAGATAGTCTTCAATTCCATAAAAACACCTGTTCTTTAATATTTTGCCTCTGCCTTGCCCTGAAAAACTTTCCAAAGGACTGAGTTTGACTGTTCAACCTCTTCCTGAAGTCTGGCACTTGGGATCAATACCTAATGGTACTGTCTATCATTGTGACACCTTCCTGCTTAGCAGAGAAATAAAGAACAAGAATTTATTTGAAACTGCAGATGAATGGATATGGTAATTTTTACAGTGAATTGCTGTCAGTTATATTCTATTTTGATCACTTAAATTTCTTTTTAATAAATAGCTTTATCACTGCAGTTTCCTTCTGCAGGTTAGAAAGTTTCAGTGGTTTATTTCATTCTTCTGTTTTGTGATTCTCTCTTAGGCCATTTTATCTTGAACTAAATTTCTCTAAAAAAGCTCACTTGCACCAGGAACAGAGGTATATTTATTATTATTGCATTCTGAAGCATGCAGGTTCTGTTTAATTTCCTAGTTGCAAACACACTTTTTTTCAGTTCCATTTTTTAATATATTAACATCTTCATTTTTGGTCAGCATTTGCATTGTTTGTAAGGGTACTGAATGTTAGAGGTGTTTTGAATTGGCATTATGCATAGTTTTTTTTTTTTTTTTTTTTTTTTTTTTTTTGAGAAGCCTAAGCAATTTAGTTCTGTTTATTCCTGTCTGTGACGTTTAATGAAATTAACTCATTACACAGTTTTGCATTTCATGCCAACAACCCCTAAAAAGCTGAGTGACATTTTTGGATGTTAAAGAAAACAAAATTTTGAAAGACAAGGAAAAATGTAACTTATTACATAAAAATTATTCCTCCGAAATAAATGTTTCCTCACCAATGAGGTGAGGTCCTGATAAGGGACCTTTCCTTTACTTTACCTGTCTTACCACTTCTCTCTCAATATTCAAGCTATAGAGCCCTTGCTTATGTCAATAACTGCGATTTAGAAAAAAACTCCTGAAAGAGTTGCAGATGACTCATTAGATTAAACATGATTCTCTGACTCAACCAGTAGCACTCTGGTGATGTGCATAGACTGAGAAGCAGAGCCTTTTCTGTCGAACCTGTGAGAGGGCAGGAGTGGTCTACCTGTGCTAACTAAAAATGGGAGAAAAGTTGGAAGAGGAAAGAAAAAACCGAGACAAAGATGTTGAGAAAAAGAGAAGCTTCCAACTTCTGGAAAGAAAAACACAAGTTAAGGAGACAGGAGGGATAGTGCAGGTGAAAGGAAAAGTCCAGGACTTGTTTCAGGGAACATCAAGCCCAGTGAGAACTGCGAAGCAGTGACACCTCCTCCTCTGTTGCTGCAGAACATCCTTTCCTGTCTAACCTTTGAAGGAGGTTTTGAAAAGCTGCAGGGAGCATAAACACTAAAAAAAACAGGATACAACTGAATCCCTCAGAAGTTGGTTGTTTGAAGTTCAGGTGCATTCTTCGGGTGTTGAAGTAGACATCTGGGATTCCAGTTGGACTCCTCTGAAATCCAATCAAGATTAAAGCATTTGTCAGAATATCCTCAGTTTTGAACACCTACATTGTGCTTCAGCTCTCAGCTGGGCTCTGAAGGCCTGTCCCAGTGTGTAACCCAGTACCCTTTCGTTTGTGTTCAGCAGTAGCCAGCTGTCCAGGTACATATGCATCTGTGAGACTGGTGCCCTGAGTGATCATGACAAAGCACAGTAATACCTTGAAATAGTCCCTCTTAAGGAAAGCCATATGGGCTGTTGGCATTGTTTCATATTGTTCAGTCTGTTCTTCTCTAGAAACAGCTTGTACTTCTGAAAAAATCTGATCTTTCCCTGTATGAGGCACAGTTTCCTATTCCCTCCCATATGAGCTGTTCGTGTTTCATAGACAGGCTGAAAGCATGATCCAGTTCTGCTCATGACTGTCACAAGCTTGCACCTGCTCCTTGAAAACAGACATTCCTGCAAATCTTTTCATTCACTCATCCATTTACAGAAGATAGTGTTCCTCATTTGTTCTTTCTTCTTTTGAGTATTTCAGCTGTAGGAGAATTTAGTAATTAATAGACTTTATTTTGTCATAGAGATGATGGGTTTGGAGTTGCTCTATCTTTTGCAGACTCTGACAGTTCTCATCTGGAAAATCTTTTTACATTTCTTGATATCTTTCATACTCAAACAGTATTCACTGCAATTATGCTCTTCTCAGCTATGATTCTGGGAAGTGTTTATCCATGGTTTTTAAAGTCAGCTGGAAGCATGGTTGAGCTGAAATATACAAAATTGTATAATTGTCCATGAAATCACAAAACTGGCTTATGGTTTTTGACTTTAGCAGATGGGGCTCATTTTATTTGCCTTATGATTTTAGAGGTCTTGTGATATTGTTGAGTCATGTTATCTAGCTCTGTGCTATAATCCCAAGGGCTATAGAAGATTGTATTTGGTGTGGAAATGGATTTTTTTTGTGTGTGTGTATTAATAGAACTCCAGCAGCCTTAATAGAAAACAACAGCTCTCATAGAGCTGTCAATAATGTTCAAATTTGCCTTCCAGGGTTCTTAGAGATGGTAGTGAGTCCGAGGCTTTACCTAAGAATTTGCCTAATAAAACCTGGTCCTATAAGCCCCTCAACCCTCTACCTGAGGTAGCCTGAAAAAAGTACTAAAATACATTTTTAGAGTTATTTCCTCTACTGTTTAAATTGGGAGTCAGCAGATGGGTATTTCTAGAATTGAGGTTTCCTGTGTGTCATTTATGTTTTTGTCTGTTCCAGGACTGGATTTCCTTAACTACACTGAGAAATTGCTCAGATCCTGTATACCCTATTTCTCTATCAATAGGTAACTAACCTGCAAGAAGACCCAAGTATCTGCTACAGATCTGAATACTATCCCTTTGAAATATTGGTTTGCCTTCCAGAGGCCTGTCTCAATCCTGCCTGTGGCTCACAGGAGACACATCTCCCTGCTACGTAGCAACAATTAACTTAGTCCAGGTTTGGATAACTGTTTACTATTCTTGGGAATGGCCTTTGTCACTCACTCCTGCCTACCCGAGCCTCATGATTCACTGGTGTCTTTAAGGAGCTCTGCATGCCCCTGTAGAACAATAGCCATTTGTAACTGCTTTGCATAGTTTCTATTTAGTACAAAATACAGTATAGAGAAGGGGCAGGATCAGAGATCTGTGATGACTTTTGGAATGAGGACTGTTACTATGAAAAATAATAAATAGGCTTCACCATGGAAAAGAGAAAACCAGGAAGGGATATGTCAGCAGCCTGTAAATTCTTGTGTGGTGTGCAGAAGATGAATAGAGTTTGACTATTCACTGTCTCTTAAAAAAAAAACTAAGAAGCAACACATGAAATTAGAAGGAAGGAGTTTCAAAATGGGATTGGTTCTTTATGCAAGTTACCATTAAGCACTAAACTGCTTGCTACAGGATTCTCTGCATGTTAGAAGTTCACACAGGTTGAGAATGCAACTTGAAAAATTCATAGAGAAGAAATTTATTGGGGTCTCTTAAAGATAAAAACATCTTCTTTGACTGGGGAAGTCCTTGAATTGAAAATTGCTGGTTTTTAGGAAAGTAGCTTATAAAGCATTGCTGCATGCTTGCTTTGTTCTGCTCTCTCCAATACATCTGCTGTGCAAGTAAGCACTCCTCAGTGCTTGCGTTGGGAAAACCTTTCTTTGAAGAGGAGTTGGCGTGCCCTACAGAAAATGTGATAAAATCAGAGATCTACGTGTATAGATCTCCAAACTCTCCTTAGGTAGATTGTCCCTGTCTCTGTGTGAGGAACTCGTTGATGCCTACTACACATTTTTGCTGCTCCAAAAGCACTGAGAATGTATGCTGACATCTCAGCTCCTGCAAGGACGCATGTCCCTCCTCACCCAGTAATCGACTATCATCACTTTTTGCACAAAGCACTTAAGGTGTGTCCCATAGTAGGAGACAAACTTAGGATTCTCATGGTACTGCTAGAGCATCTGTGGCACAGTGGTTCAGTCAGCAAAATACATGGATTTCATTTTTTAAACAAGAAGTCTTAACTCAAAAAAACTCCAATCTTTTCTTGTAGCTGGAAGGACTTGAAAGTGAGCTTAGTGTGTAGTAAGGAAGGGAGAGGTGAATGCTCCATAAAGATGAGTACCACTTTGGATACATTTGAGCAACTTCCAGGGTGCTCATAACTTAGAGCAGTCCTGTTGAAACAGGGAATTCTCTGTGGAGTCTCTGATCAGAAAAAAAAAAAAAACATACCTCATTAGCATGCTTAGGGAAAGATTTGCGTATAAAAGTCTGCCTTGTTTGACAGAAACAGCACAAAGTGTTGATGATACTTTTTAATGATAAAAGTATCCAGACAGAACCTCCCCAATGTATTCCCCATAAATCTTCGTATTTACAATCTGTTAGACCATCTGGGAGACAGAATGAGTCATGTGAAGACTTCTCTTATTAAGTTATTGACTCCAAGCAGAGTGGGCAAGGAGTTCTAAAAACGTACCTGGGGAAACAGGCCATGTTCTGCAGTTAAGATCTTCTGCTAAGAGAGAGTGGTTAAGGGTCAACATGAAATCTAGAAGGCTTCAAATCAAGAAAACAGACAAATCCATGTTGTACCTCATTGGCTTGGTGTTTGACAACCCTGAAGGGGTACAGCTACTGTTGTAAGTATATAGGGCCTGAAAGTCAGTGTTCAGTCTGTATTAAGGCTGCTTCCAGCTTCTTGTGCCTTGAAGGAGTCATTAAGTTTCATGCTCACCTTATATGCTCACCCCTGTTGCATGAATATCCATGGGAAAGACAATTAGTTCCCAATTCTTGTTAATGTTGTATGAAGACCTCCCCTGGCTGCTCACATTCCACAGCCCGAATCTGCAGTAGCAAGGCAGTTTTATAGTTGACACTAGAAAGTTAGTGTCATTGACAGTCTGAGGGGTTTGAAGATACTGGGAGTTAGAGAAATATTCATGTACTCCTCAGGCCAAGTGTAGGGGTTTTTATGTTGATTCCTTCTTGTGCTCTCCAGAGATGTCTCAGCTAAGAAGATTCAACCTCAACCAGTTCTGCCAGAAGTCATGTCACTGTTGCAACATACGCATCTTTGATAATAGTTAATGCAAAATTTTCAGAAAATTTTTCTGCTGAAAAATTCCAGTGCATTTTCAGCTTGGGTACAAAAAGGTAAAACCCAAAAGCAAAAACTACTTCCTGAGAACTAAATGTCTTTATCTTTTTTTTTTTTTTTTTTTTTTTATTCTCTTTTTTGTGTTTGCTTTGGGTTTTGTTTGTTTGTCTGTTTGGTCTTGTTTTTAATTAAAGACTGAGGGATTTCTAAAATTATGCCCTTGGCATTTTTTGCAGCACATTTTTCTGTGTCAGTTCTGAAAAAAATATTTTGAAATTGGATCGTGCATGTGAAATGTCATGTAATCAGTTTTGAACTCTTGTAGAAATGGATGGCTCTTTTCTTCCAGCTGACAAAATTACTTCTTCCACGTTTCTATCTCAGCAGAGATAAGTTAAGCTTGACAAACACACAGAAATGTATGATTATGTAGGAGAGCAGCCGACAATGTTGTAAACTGAGGAAGGATCATCAGCTTGAGATTATCCCTTTAATTTCCATGATTTAGTGGGCTGGAGGGTTGTTAGTGAAAATCTGAGGAAAGAAAAGGAAGAGGTTTCAACACAGTTCACATGCACACACAGTTTTTTTACATTTTGGACAGATTGCGCTTCATTGTTCATAATTTTTTCTTGTTATTCTAGGCTGAGTAAAGTGGAGGGAGTGAGCCAGTCATGGCTATTCCTAATAATTCAGTGAGTAGAAGAAGTCTGGGGTCTGAACCTTCACATTACTGGTAGGAGGCAGACCAAAGATGCTGATGCCTGACCGTACAGCTACTTGCAGAGCTTTATCTTGCTCACCCAGGTGATTTTTCTTTCTCATCTTGTTTGTCAGGGTAAAGAGTTGCTATTAATTGTGCATTGGATGAAATATTACAGCAGTTTCTAGCTGTCTGTCTATCAGTACAGATGGCATTTTTCATGAAAAAGTGGATAAATATCCCTGCTGAGCCCTGATGAGGATGTCCACGAAGGCTGTTTGGTGTGCAGACTCTTTATGTTCAGAAAACCTCAAATGAAACCTCAAAAGAATTGCTAGCTTTTATTAAAATAGATTTCCTCACTTCTTCGTATCCTTATTTCTTTTATTCATTTGTTCATTCTTTTTCTGGGAGAAAAAGTATTTTAATTGCTCACAAAATCACCTGGGGGAGAGGGGAGTAAAAGGTTAGGGGTAGGGGAATAGAGTCTGATGCAGCTGCATTGGCAAAATGTTTTTGTTTTAAAGTAAACAGTTTAGTTTTAATAACCACATTCTGCTCCATGGCAGAGCTGGTGAAACCACAGGTTAGGAAGCCCATCAGCGGAGATTTGACTTTAGAAATTAAGAGAATGTAATCATTGTGGCACTGATAACAGTCTTTCAATTAACAGACTCTTGCCACCATTAGTTAGGGCAAGTGGGCACAAGTGTTAGTGAATTCTTTTCCCAGATTAGCTGGTAAACAACTTTAAGCAGCAGTGAATAAAATATTTCTAGAATTTTTGTCATCATTTGTTGGTCATTAACAGGCTGTTTGCTGTTGTAACCTGGACCATCAAATTAGACAAAGCAAGACAGTATTGTCCAGACTCCTATTTGAGGGCTTGGAAGATTTTGGACCAGGGAGAGGCTGCTAGTCCCTGCAACAAATAAATAGCTGAAGGTGGGGAACATTGGAGTCTGTTCCCAGGTTGGTTTAATTCCTGCATTGTGGTGGGTACCTTCTTCCTGATCCCTAGTGACCTCATCTGTGTATGAGACCTCTGGGTAGAATGAAGAATGAGTCCCTATGACTTCAGTGAACTTTCTCTGTCTGGCAGGAAATCCATATTAAGGTAACAGAGTAGAAAAGGTGACTTTCCTAAATGCCTGAATGGCTTACATGCCAGAAACAGATGCTTACAAAAGCCAGAAGGCTTAAGATGTAATTTACAAAGCAGGCATCTACTTCTAAAAGAATTTACAAATAAATCTTTTGTGGATGCATTTGATCCACTTCTTAACAGTTTATTTAAACCTCTTGAAGAAGACATGTTTGTAATTAGTTTATTCCTATCACTGATAAATATACCAAATTCCTTCCCATGCACCTTCAGCATACTTATGTTTGCACTTTCGTGGTTCATTGTATTGAAAGATTGTTCCAATTAAATAAAGGAAATAAATACGTAGTTCTGATTTGTTGCTTGTATTGTGGTACTATGTAGACACCAGTCATGATAATAGAGCTTCACCATGCAAGGTGTTGAACACATAGGGTAGAAATTAATTCAGAACAGAGAAGTCAATGAATTGTTAGTTCTGCCTGCAAAGGAAACAAGGTCCTGGAAGAGATTGCACGATAATGACTAGCAGCACCATGCCATATCACTGTAGTTAACATGCAAATGTGAAACTAACTTGAGATGAATCCTTAGCAATGGTCCTGAGAGAGCATGCTCTCTGCCACCTTTCTGATCTCCTTGCCTAAGCTGTTTTCCAACCTGATCAGCTCAAAATTTTACCTGCTCCAGCAATTGCTTTTGAAATGGTTTCACAGAGCAACTATTGTGATGCCAGTCCATAGACCCCAGGGAAGGTCCTCAGTGTTGCTAAAACACTACTAATGACTGTGGTTCGCATCAGGGCTGATTTCAACAAAATCTGGGCATGGTATAGGCACAGTCCTAGTGAACACCTCAAAAGATGCTCTGCCACAGAGAAACGCCATAGCTGTATCTATGAGCATCTGAGTTTTGCTCCAGCAGTAGACCAGCTAAATCATCTCTGCTGTTGTCTTGTTTATCACTCATCAGACCCTTTAAAGGTCAACGTTTCTGCAAGGAACAACTTTCAGTGAGGCAGAACAGCTGTTCTTTGCATATAACCTGTTCCTGAGTCCCACAGATAACTGGTAGAAAGAAGGTGAATTGTCACCTTTCTGATATTTGTTATCAGGTTTTATGACTATGAAGTGTAATTTGGACCCTAATAGCACATCCCAGTTAGAGCACATTTTTTAAGTGTTTCAGGAGTCAGAATGAGAACAGCACTTTGTACTGCTGTTCCCACCTGCTTGTTTACCTTTCAGCTTCGGTTCATGGGTGTTTTTTTCCAGGCTATGTCTCTAGCTCTGTTAGATCAGGCAGTGTTGTAAGAATTACTACACAACAAAACACATCTGCAGCATAGCAGGCTAGGACTTTCAGACATGGTTAAGACAGGCAGATGATGATGTACTATCTTTCTGAGGCTTTCAGATGCACACAGAGCTTTTTATTTACCTTCATTTGCCATCAATTCAGTTGTTCAGTTCACCTCTGACGCACAGAATTCAATACCATGGTCGGGGCACTGTCTCCTGCATACATCAGAGAAAATCATGCTCTGCCAGCACCTGGAGCTGATCCCAGTGGCCTGAGGAAAGGAAGGTAGCAGAAATTACAAAGGAAAGAGAGGGAGAACAGACTACTGTCCTCCAGGTCTCCAAGACCATTAGCACAGCTAGCACTGCATTATGAATCTGACAGCATCCATCTTAGTTCTTCCCTCTTTCTTACTGCCACAGTTTGGAGAAGGCATCTGCATTTTATCAGAAAACCAGAGCCAAACTTCACTGTAATTTACATCTCTCTTGTCCTAAACCATGCCTGGTCCATCTGACTGAACCTCTTTCAGCAATGGTGCAATTTACCAATGGTGCAAAACTTACCAATAATAACATTCTGATGATGCTGTGAAAGGCCAAAATCAGGACTCAATACTTGGGATGACTATTAAGTAGGTATTCTTTATTGCAGCACTGGATGCTCAGGGAATCGCTCCTCCAAATATGGGTGCCAGGCAGAGTTAGTTTAACAACATATATACACACTATACATACATATTCATGCGATCTCCAAGAACCAATTAACATATCCATTATTTTTTCTGAAAAGTCATTATCATATGCTACCACCCACTTCCACATGCTTATTGCATCTTCTTGGTGGTCTTCAAGGGCCTCTGGTGGTCATTTACTTCATCTACTATTCTTTATCACTGTGTCCTTTTGGTGAACTACAGTCATCCCCTTCTCTGTTCTTGCGGATGAAACTGCAGGACTAGTTTTGGCTGGTTCTGCATGCCTCAATGGGTCTTGGGGTCTCCTGTTCTCAGAGATAAGTTCCTTCTACAAGTTTACATTGTGCTGACCTATACAATTGCTACATGCATAGGTAACAAAAGGCAACTGTCTTGGTACATATCATACCCCTGCAGAGGAGTAGGCCCCTGTTTGCAGTTAGCCAAGTTAGAAAAACAAAAACTCACAGTGTTTGCTAACTCATGCTTACGCTAAGAGTGGCTTAGTTATATCAAACAAACCTTCAAGCCACCCTCAGCCCTATTTCTTAATTCACTGACTAAGATCCAGACTGCATCTGGTCAGTCTGGCATTTCTCATATGAAGAACGGTACTGGCTCCTCAGTCATTTCTCCCTGCAGACCCTTTTCTACCGATCCGAGTGGGGTGTATGTCTTCAAAAAGGCTGACTGTTTAGTCATTAGATATGCCACTTGCTGACTTTTGCTCTTCAAATAAAGAGAGCTTAGAGTCAGTCTGGACATAAGGAAAATCACTGTGACATGGTCCTATCGCTGCTGGCAGAGCACCTAGTGTGCTCTGTGACTGATGCTTTCCATGTCATTCCACCTGACATGATTAACATTTTGCTATACACTTGGCTGATACTTTTTCATGCCAGGTGTATGAATCCAGATAAATGCTCATTAGAAAGTTTCACCTAAACCTGCTCAGCTGTTGTTGTGAATGAGACTTGGAAAAGGTTCACTGGCATATCCCTACCTAATATCGGGAAGAAACAGGACAACCGGTGTGAAGAGGAGGGAGCTTCTGGTGCAAAAATGTAAGTGTATGAGATGCATCTAAAGGCCAGACCCACTGGATCTGCTAACAGCTAACAGCTGTATCAGCAACAGCAATCAGTCTTAGACATTGTTTCCCAATAAGGCAGAAGATATTTCCAGGTCAGTATATCTGAGATTGCTTTGGCAGTTGAAACTGCTATAGAAAATCCACCAATTTCAGAGCATAAAGGAAAATTCCCATGGAATTCATTTTTCCATTCTATAATGACCAGATTAAAAAAAAACATTGCATTTATGAATCATCCAAAAATCCTCATGATCTTTCTCCATTGTTTAAACTAATTAAAGCAAGTAATTTTCCATCCTCTGCCACTGCTTTGTGCAAGACTTCAGCCTTTTAGCCTTTAGATGAGCAATTCACATTGAATTTTTATTGATTTGCTCCATGCTGTTGAACTTCAAAGTACAGTTTCCTGTTAATCTTCTTGTTTTGTAATCTTAAAACAATTACAAGGATAATCTAGTACATCTATATGTTCTGTGCATGTACTGTGTGATAGCTTCAAATACTGATGAGCTTTATTTGACTGGTATATCAGACAATGGCAGAACTGCTTTCCCTGTAGTACTTTAAATTCTCCACGTGTGCAAAAGAAAGATTGTTTTTTTCCTCCTTCAAAGATTGTTGTAGGGGTGGTCTTATTTGTTAGCACACTCACAAGGGAAAACAAGTTAGTTGCAAAAGCATATTATTAAGTAAAAAGCATAGCAGTGATCCTGGCTTCCTCAATGTTTTTCCCTTTCTCACCATGATCATGAGATGTCTTATGCACTGCCTTCCTTGTCCACCTGTTAATTGCCATTCTGTCTCATGTAGAGCAAACATATCTAGACCATCACCACACTTCCTCTCTGGTTCTTCAGCCTCATGAGCCAGACTTCTGCCTCCCAGAATAAGGTGAGATAGCAGTGTGGCATGAAGTAGTATGTTCCACTTTACAAATGGCTACTAGTAATGAATTTATGATATGGCAGAGACAAAAAAACCTCAGATGTAGTCTATATCTTTGCGGCCTAACTAAATACCATGTTTTCTGAGTCTGCAATGTGGAGGAAAGGTAAAGCCATTCCTAACTTGCTGAAGGAGTAAATATATGGTGTCAGCTCTCTGCCTCAATTGCAGGGAAAAGGGTTGGCAAAGCCTGAGAGGGAAGTTTAGCTTTTTGTTGCCAAGAACATCTCATTCAAGATGCAAGGTGACACAGCAACCAGTGTGATGAATCGTGACAAGTCTGGCAGACTAAAAATTCTCAGGAGAACTGCTGTGACAGCTTCAGGGTTGTAACATTTGCCCATTTGCCTGTTCTGCTTCTGTTTTCTGTAAAGGGAGAAGTTCATTTAAAAATAATAATAAATTAAAAAGACAGATTTTTTTTCCCTCTCTTCCAGAACTGCAAAGTTCCATTATGCAATATTTATCAACAAGATACATTCTTATTATGTTTTTTGAAAGGATTACTCTATTCAAAGTTAAAGGGGAAAAAGGGAAAAGTCTTATTTCTGGTCTTGAAAATGTTATTGTAAAAGGCAGATATTTTGATCAGACTGAAATGGCCTGAAACCATCTTTTTTTTTCCCTGCCATTCAAGCAGTCAGCTGACCTGCTTTAAATTGTACACTCTTAAAAGATAAAATATATTGTTTTGGTGTACTTACTAGCTGCATGACAGTAACATGTTTTACAGGCAATGAGTTGTATATGCTATAAATTGGATCCAACTGGTCATTAGATGACTCCATACTGATCAGTTCTACAAGCAAATTATATAAATGACTGTTGCCAGCTAGAATGTACATACAATGTACACCATGAAACAGTAAGCTAGCATGTGTCTTAGAGGTTATTTATATACATACTGATCTCTGTATGGAGTTGCCAGACTCTTATATTTTGGTGAACAACCAACAAACGGCTGATAACATCTATCATGTTCCCCAGAAGTTTCATCCAGGTAGCTTTCACCTTCAGCGTGGCCCTGCATTGAATGGGGAGGAAGAAGCCACTGATGTTATATGACATGTAGATAAGCTGTGGAAGAGCAACTCAGATAAATCCGCACTAACAAAGCTGAGCAGAGGATGGGATCCATGTACTGTAAATTCAATTAACTATATAAAAAAAAGCAGCACCTAACTACTTATATGGATACAACTGTACACAGAGAAACAAAAAGCAATAGACACCAAATAATGGAAATAAGATCTAATTAGAGGAAGTTAAGGAGACAGGGTCCCTGAGCAATTTTTCTACTGCAGAGGTGGATAGCAGAAAAGGGCTGAGGAATTCTGGAATTGAGAACCATTGCCTAGCCAGCACTCTGCTCTGCAGCCAGTGTCAATTATCCTTTGAGACTCTGAGTCTCTTTACATAATCATCCCAACTTAGATTCTCAACAGACCCATCCTTGCCCAAAGTCTGGAAACAAAGTGCAGGGCTGAATTTAGGAAGCAGATCATGTCCAGGCTACTACCTGCTGCTATCTCCTGCCACGTGCTCCTACATACTGCATAGTTCAAAGCCTGCAGAGGCCCATTCACAAGAGCTGGGCCAGAGTGTGTTCTCCCCACAAGGGGATGTTTGCAGGCAGCAGCTATTCTTATTTGGGTTTGCCTTCTCTTTCTCCTCAAGTACTGGCAGTACTTTAGCAAGATAGAAATAATGTCTCTAGCACCAGTATTTCCATGCTGTTGAAGCTGAGCAATTGCAGCTCCCTGGAGTACCAGGAAAACAATGCTTGTTATTTTCAGAGTGGTAGTCCTTCGGCACGCTTACTGTCCTCCCCTTCCTTATTCAAATGCCTGTTGATAAGTATCTAAACTGATTTTCTTGTCCAAAGAGTTTCCTAAGACAGAAGATCTCAATTTCTGGGACAAATGGTGTAAAAAAAAGATGTAGAAGGCTTTTTCTGCTTTCAGTCTGGCAGATCCTTGTGAACATTACCTGTTTGCTTACTCTGTTTTCAAAACTGGACTGTTCTCTGAGCTTGCATCTGACTGTGATCTTCCAGTAACTGGTTTTTAAATTTGTTTTTATTTTGTGTAACCACCACCAGGGAGATTGATCTGGTCATTGTTGTCTGCAGTTAGTTTTAGCACTTGACTGTTCCACCTTCTCTGCTTCCTGCCATATCAGGGGTCAAGCCACCTGTATGTTCCCAGGGTGTCAGGAGAACTGGCACGAATAAGAATCATCCTACTTTATTCTTTATCTCTAGAAAAACTCATATTCACCATGGAGAGCCTCTCTACTCTCATCTCAGTGTTGTTTCCTGCTTGCTTGCTCCTGCTGGATAATGTCAGAGAAGAGAGCTGTGAGATCTGGCAGAGGTGAACCTTGAGGAAAAACAATCTTATTTAGGGAGATTATGACAACCTGGCTGCTTTCTGCAACTCTCCCACCCAGCTTGTTACTGGAACTGTGAGGTTAAAGTTAAAATATACATTTACAGTCATAACTTTTGACATGCTCTGTGTGCCCATACTCCTGTGACAGCAGATTCGTCAAGTTTATTCCCCTCTGGATTCTTTTATTGCTTTAATCCAATTTCATACTAATTCCATTGAGTGTCCCCTTCTCTAGGACTTTATAACAGTCCTGAATTTATCTTGTCCTCCACTTTCATGATTTAGTATAGACTTATGTATTCATCTCAGATTTCTCCTTTCCAAACTGAAAAGTCCTGGTCTTTTTAACTTCTTTCTCTAAAAGTTCTCCACCTGATTGACTTTATCTGTTTGATTGTCACCACCACCCACTTAGAGAAGTAGAGAACAGAATTGCACATGTGGTTTTGAGGTTGGCATGTCTTGTTGTTACATACAGAAGAATAATTCCCCCCATCTTGTTCTTCATCCTTCCCTGGTGGTGCTTAACATTCTTCTGTTTTCTGTTCAACTCCGTGCTAATGTGTGCTGAAACAATGATTGCAGAAACCTGCCTGCCGTGACTCTGAGAGCTTTGTCTGGAGCTATGGTTGGCAGTTTTGCCCTCAGTGCCACACTGACATTGCTTAGATTTATTTTCATGTAAATATATTGTGCTGGTTTTATCTATGCTGAAGGTCATTAGCCATTTTTTTTGCCCACTAAATCAGTTTTGAAAGGTCCTGCTGGACTGTCTCATCATTAATTGTCGCATTTGACTACCTAAAAGGCTATCATCAGCAGGATTGGAGGTTTCACAGTTCAGTTCCTTCATAAGTTCTCTGATGATGGTGCTAACTAAAACCCGGGGGACATCATTACTGAATGTTTTCCATCCAGAAAAATGACCATTAAGCTTCCTCTCCTTTAACTAGATTTCAGTCTATGAAATAACCTAGATTTCTTAACAACCCTTAAGATTTTGTGATTGTTTCTCTCCTCTCCTTCCATAGCACTTCCTTGGATAAGTGGTCTTCAAGAGAAATCCCTGCTGCTGGACCTCTGTTCCTACTCAGTTCCATATTGGGTCCCCGATAGTGATTATGCAGCACAGGGAGGGCAGACTTCTTTTTCTTAAGACTAGCCCTGATTGCCAGTGAACCCATGACAGAATGGATTAAGAAGGTTTACTGCGTGCAATGGTCCTTGCATTTCTTACCACTCAGAGGTGGGACTTGTTTGCATGCTGACTGAAAGATAAGTCAGGTAAATAAATTTATTCATACAGGCCACCACAATGGTGTAGTTCTCTCTGACACTTCATGCTATGTTGCTAAGATGCTGCAACTGCAGTTTTGTAGATACATACAACATACTACAGAATGTGTGACCAGCACTTTGTCAGAAACAGAAGCAGTGTGGTCAAAAGACCAATAGTAGAGTCTGTAATAAAAGCGTATATCCCTAAGACCTTGTCTGTGTGCTCTGACTGAGGCTTTCCTCACTTTCATGCAGAGCTCGGTACTGTGGCCTGTGCTGGTCACCTAGGACTCTGGTCTCCTTCCTTATGAGGCTTCTGAAACAACGCACCATAAAGACTTGGTTTGGGGAATGTCCGATCAGGTTAAGTTATGAATTACTCAGCCCCCTCAAAAGAGAGTGTTTCTGGACAGGAGACATCCTAAGGGATGGTCAGAGCTAACGGTGCTGGGGACCTGAGAACAATGTGGTGGATGATGGTGGAATGAATCTCAGCTGAGATGTGCTGAGGTCTCACTGCTGTCTACACAAGGGACCTCAATTTGCACATAAGTGCCTTACTGTCTAAAATTAACTGCTAAAATTAAGTGCATATATTCACCTCTATACCTCTTATGCCACCTTACTCTTTTATCTTGTCTGACATGAGTTGCACAGGAAGCTTAGGAGTCCTGTGGCAAGACAGGACAACTCACTCATTATGTTGTCCTGTCTTCTGTTTGCTGCTGAAATGCAATCAGTATCAAACATTAAGGCACAGTCTCAGCATTCCCTCCTGAAAGAAACAAAACAAAGCTGTTGGGATCAGCACATCCAGAGAATCTGAATTATGTTCAGGGGGAACACAATCTGTTAACTGTCATGCAAAGAAGTGAACAGGTGTTCTCTGCACCACATACTTTTTTTTCTACATTTTCTAAAGAGTAATTTATTATTGTTTCCTCTGATAGTTATTTCTAAGCAGATGGAGTATGAGCTTTCACTAAAACCTATATGTGATGTGTTTTACTGTGTAAATAATACTGTTTATAAATTTTGTACCCCCTTTATTCTTCCTTGGAGGACAAATCTGTTCAAAATCTTCATTTAATGCATAATCCTGCACTGATGTTAGCAGAGTGTTCTGAAAGGATAAGATGGCTTTTTCCAGCAAATTCTCTGTACCTTTACTTCAATGCTGTGCAGGTAAGAAAATTGGTTCAGAGGGATATAAGGAGAGCTCACTTTGTATACCCAGTGGCATTAGCATCTGAAAGCCTCTAAATAATGGGTTGGTGGAAAGAAACACCTGTGTCATTCTGCTTTTACATGACTATGAAGAGTGAGTTGGCCAGAAAACTCAGTCCTGAATTTCATCCATAGAGATAGGTAGCCAATACCAAGAGGTGGCCAGCAGGAGAGTTCACACCTGTTGGTCAGAGCAAGAAGGGATGTTTTATCCCCAGGAGGTGTTTTGAGGAATGGACAGAGAGAGCAAGAAATAGTGATTTTTTTTTTCCTTCTTTAGAATGATAGTCCATTGTCTATGGTCTGCTGACAATGAGCTCCACCTGAAAAGAACAAAGTAGAGTTGGAGAGTTAGAACCTAGCTTTCAAAGATTTACATCGCATTTTCTTTCAGTGAGGAACCCTACAATGGAAAATAAAACACTGTACTGAAGTTTTAGGAAACACAGAGGGATTTCTGTGTGAAATCCTCACTCCTCAGTCTAGGGCCAGACTCTGAAACCACAAGTTTAATATCACCCAAAATACATTTGCAGAACTGGGTGGTTGGAGCACGAGCTCCATATTGTTGTCTCAGCTGTATTTCAGGTGACCTTGACCTTGTGTTTCAAAAATCCCTTTGCGATATTCATTTCCCAAAGCTCTTCAGTGCATTGATACGTAGAAGGAATTATTGGGTTAGGAAAACAGCATGAAACATCTGCAGCACTCAGTTCTCTGTTGTAACTGAGAAGGCTACAGGTTTAGCTCTGCTGAGACAATGGAATGCATTTATCAAACAATGGCAGGAACATTCTTCACCTCACTTCACCTGCCTTGTTGACAGGACAAGGCTGAATTCCTCTTAAATAACAGCGAATTGCAGTGTAGTCTCACAGGTACACCCTCTGTTGTGAAAAAGTGCACCTTACTAATCTGGTGAATGGCATAGTTAATAGTGGCATTTTATGTAGTAGTATGAAAGGAACATATCCCTTAATACTTGTGCACATTCATGTAGACATACTTCCTTCAGCGGTTTCCATGCTTTCTAACTGCAAGATTCATAACTGTCTTTTTGGTAGGTAGAAAAAAGTTTTACTAATAATTTAGTCAGTAAATTGGTGAAGAAGAAATCTATTTTAGACTTCTACAGAGTGGTTAATCCACCATTCTCCTCCCATCTCACCATATTTTCACTCTGAGGCTCTAGACTTACATTTAAAACAACTGTACTTGCAGAAGCCACCCCTAATAATAGCAAACGTAAGAGAAAGAAAAACAGAAATAAAAGGAGAAAAAGAAAGAAAAAGAAACATTTATCATTTTTTTATGGATTCTGCAAAACATTGCATCTTCTCCTCCTTCAAGCTTCTATTCTGTTGACTTGGTGAGCCCTGAATCTCTGATGGAGGCAGAAGTCAAGCACCAGGGGTTGCAGAAAGAGAACTATGATAACTGAGTATGTCATGTACTCAGGGAGCTAGGAGAGGTGCTCACCAAGCCACTTTCCATCATTAATCAGAGGCCTGGCTAACCAGGGAGGTATCAGTAGACTGAAGGTTGGAAAATGTGATGCAGATTTACAAGAAGGCTGGAAGGAGGATCCAGGGAACCACAGGCCTGTCAGTCTGACCTTGGTGCCTTGAAAGGTTATGGGACAGGTCATCCTGAGTGGCATTACATGGCACATGCAGGACAACCAGGTGATCAGGACCAGTCAGCATGGGTTTATGAAAGGCAGGTCCTACATAACAAACCCGATCTCTTTCTATGGTCAGGTGACTGACTTGGTGGATGAAAAGCTGTGGAGGTTGTTTACATGGAGTTACCTTTGACACAACATTCTTCTGGAGAAAGTGGTTGCTTGTGGCTTGGACAGGTGTAGTCTTTGCTGGGTAAAAACGTGGCTGGAAGGCTGGGCCCAAAGAGTGGTGATGAATGGAGTGAAATCCAGTTGGTGGCCAGTCACGAGTGATGTTCCCCAGGGCTCAGTATTGGGACCAGTTCTGTTTAATATCTTTGTCGACTACCTGGATTCAGTGAACCTTCTTTGCAAATGACACCAAGGTGAATGGGATTTTTGATCTGCTTGAGGTTAGGATGGCTCTACAGAGGGTTCTGGACAGGCTGGATCAATGAGCCAAGGCCAATGGTATGAAGTTCAACAAAGCCAAGTGCTGGATCCTGCACCTGGTTCACACAACCCCATGCAGCACTACAGTCTTGGGGAAGAGCTGCCTGGCAGAAAAGGACCTGGGGATGTTCGTTGACAGGCAGGTAAATATGAGCCATCAGTGTTTCCAGGAGGCCAAGAAGGCCAATGGCATCTTCACCTGTATCAGGAACAGTGTGGTGAGCAGGACCAGGGAAATGATTGTCCCCCTGCATTCAGCATTGGTCCGGCAAACCTCAAATCCTGTGCTCAGTTTTAAGCCCCTCACTACAAGAAAGGCATTGAGGTGCTGGAGCTCATCCAGAGAAGGGCAATGAAGTTAGTGAGGGGTCTAGAGCACAAGTCTTACCAGGAGCAGCTGAGGGAAGTGGGATCATTTAGTCTGGAGAAAAGGAGGCTTAGGAGTGGTTGAATGACTATCCCTGGAAGTATTTAAAAGTTAAATAGACATGGTGCTTAGGGACATGGTTTAGTGGTGGTTTGACAGTGTTAGGCTGATGGCTAGACTTGATGATCTTAAAGGTCCCTTCCAACCTAGACAATTCTATGATTCTATGTCTTATCTGCAAGGCAAAGTTACTCCAGAACTAGACAGGGTTAAAATTTAAAGGGAACAAGTAATCTCTTGTGTCCTATAACTACAGAATTTCACTGTAGTTACAGTCATAGTTTAGGCTCGTGTATAACCGGTGGAGAAATAACCTTTTCCAAGTGTGCCCAGCTAAAATCTGCATCACTTTTGGGAGTAAAAACTCTCCACATGCCACAGCTCCTGTCAGGAAATATCCACCTCCTCTGGCATGAGATTCTCCATGGGCTGCAGAGGAATCTCTGCTCTGGCACCTGGAGCACCTCCTCCCCCTCCTCCTCCTTTTCTGACCTTGTTGTTTGCAGGATAATTTCTTGCATTTTTTTTTGCCTCGTTCTTCACAGCGTCATGCCCTTCCTTAAATACACTTTGCCAGATGTGCCATGGGCTTGGCTGAGGGGTTCAGCTGTGTCCTGTGTTGGGTCTGTTGGAGCCAGCTGGAACTCTCTGGAGCCATCTGTGTTTAGCATAGGGTAGCCCAAACAGACTGACAAAAGGGAGAAACATGACTGAAATTTTCCTTGTTAATTCTGAAAGATTCAGTTAGGGAGAGAAGAGTCTGCTATTTTAAAAGTCATTGCTGTGTCCAATTGCTCAAATACTAAAAATGTGTTCATTGTAACTATTCCTGAAATTTGCTGCTTTGCTGAGAGATAAAGCTGCCTAGATGTTCCATTTCTGTAGGCAGTGGCATGATCATTGGTTTCTGTAAACTGTGACCGGAAAAGTGAAAATGTAATGTTTAAAATGCTCTTTTTCAAGAGTTATTGTAAACTTCTCTCTTTCCCCGGGCTCTGCAAGCCAAGATGAAAAAGCATCTGTTTTGTAGGCAATGAGCCAGTGTCTCTCATTAACTGTGGTGTTCTGGTCAGGATTAATTACTACCTGAAGCTGGAGAGTCCCCTTTCCTTGAAGTACATCTCCAAGGATTTCTGTGGCGGCATAGTGAGGAAAGAAATGGCAAATGTGCAAGATAGCCATGTGCAGTAGTCATCTGTAAATCCAAAGCCCAACAGGGGTGTTTCTGCAAGGGAAAAGGGATAGATGGGTGGAATCTTCTTGGGTTTTATGGAATTAAAAAAAACCTGGATGCCTAGAACAGCCTCCAAAGGCTCATTCCACACAGTATCATGGATATGAATGAGCCTTCTCAGAGCTGGGACTCTGAAGGTGTTTGCTCAATATTTTGAGAGGGGCTGTGGGCTCTTTTGTGTTCCAGCCCTCTTCCTAGTCTGTCGCTGTGAAGGGAGGTAGTGAGGGTTATTCCCTTTAATAGAAAACCAACACATTGTCATAGATTGACAGGATGATTTCTCAAACAGATTATGCATTTTGCTTCAATCTTGTGACTTTTCCATGGTTATATGACTTAGAAATTGGTACCATGAGGCACGTAAAGGATTTGTGGAGCTATATGCAGCTCATAATTCAGTGGCATGTATACCAGAAATTCACAGACTCATCAGTTAATTTTTGGGAACCATGACTTAAACCAGATGAGATTTTTCACATTGTGGTCACTGCTCCTCTTTTATCCATCAATTTGTGTATTCCCAACTGCCTGGAAGTAATTATCTGATTACCTTTTTTCCCCATGCTCCCCAGCATGCAAGACCCCATCCATCCAGGCAGTGTGGCTTGCATGCCTGAATGGTATCAAGTGTTGGGAGGGAGACTGCAATACTGCCCGGTAGTGGAGAGGAGGGTATTGACTTGCCAACAGAGCCTCAGGAACCCAAGCTCTTGAGAAACAGGACTTATAACAGATGCTGCACAGTAGCAGTCCTCCATTCTCTGATCCCTGTAGATCACCGCTCAGGCTGAGCAGCTGCATAGAGGGATTAGGAGAGATGCAGTGTTACTGGCGGCTTAAACAGTTTACATATTGCGGGGGACTGGCACAACTTTTGGGACTTTTGGGGAGTGTCTGATTAAGACCAAGTTCGTCTTTTTCACGCCTATAGCAGCCAGGTTTGTGTCTCTAGCAGCAAACCTAACAGCCTCTGTTAGGTTCTGTTTTATGGGTGCTGGAAACACTTGTACTGCATTCAAAGTAAATAAAGGCCTCCCCTGCTCTTGCTCCCTCCATGTGTGACTTCCTTTTTTGACTTCTGTGTGTATGGGCAAAAATGCAAAAGGATTCACACTGTGGAGTCAGTGCTATACATTTATGCACCCGTGTAGACACAATGTAGGGAACTTGATGGTGTATTCAGTCACATCTAGTTGCATATCTACACCTTCATTTGGGTAGCAAGCCTGCTGCAGAAGGTATATTTAGTTGTCCTCCATTTATGTGTGTTTTGAATTCTCTGAGGTGGCATTTAGAATGAAGATCATCAGTTTGCAGTAACAAAAGGCAGTATCTCACTGTAGTAGGAGACAGGCTGGACCAAGTCTGATCCTTGGATTGAGAAGGCACAACTGAATTTTTGAGAAGGATGAGAAGATAATCCCTTTCTATAAGGTCATAGAGCTTTAAGGTAAATTTCATACAAGAGAAACCACGCAAAAAAAGGACAACAGCTGTCGACCAAAGACTTGTTTCTTCACTAAGGTTCTGACTCAACCACATATATTAGCTTGCTTTAAGCATTTGCGTACAGTTTCTCATTAATTAACCTTGAGATCTTTTAGACACACTGTAAGCAAATATATCCTTTCCAGAAGATACTTTCTCTCTCATTGCAGTAATACATATGTGGTGGGTTATGCTCTCTTCAATTTAAGTTTTCTTATATGTTGTAAAAGCACTGGAGAAAAATGTTTTTCTGATTCCATACTCCTAAGGTTCAAAACAATGTTTTTTATCTCAATGGCAATATATGGTAGACAAAATATTCTCTATGTTTCATTTTTTTGCCCCTCCCTATTTCTTTGAACACGTATCTTGGTCCAGGCTCTGCAGAAAACAAATGAAAGATGTACATTAATCTAAGAAGAAAGTGGCTCATGGTCTGAATTAATTGCCAGGATGCAACTAGAATGTTTTTCAAAGCATAGGACTGATTTGTCATTCTGTCTCCAGGACAGTATTTGCTTGTTTGTTCAAAAGATGAACAGAAAGGAGAAAACTCTAAGTATGAACTGTATTTTTTCTTCCCTCTTGCAAGACTGATAGGTTCTTTTCACAGCTGGTTTTGTGGTGGTAGGTGGTCCCACTGGTTGTACTGGAGATCCCATTTCATTTGGTGCCCCTGGTTTTGTGAGGCAGTTTCTACTGAGCTGTTTTGAAAAAGCAATCCCAGATCAAGTAATTCTGCTCCCTGTGTTGGCACTCAATTCAGATGGTACAGCTCAAGGCCACAACCCTGATTTTCAGAACTCTGTGATGAAATACGTACAGGATACAGCAGGAGAGATCCTCTGTGATCTCCTAACTCACCTTTTGTGTAACACAGGAGAAAGCCTCAACTGATAGTTCTTGCAATAGTCCTAAATATGGTTGAAGAAATAGAGCACGTCTTAGAAGGACCTTCAGCACAAATCCCAGCTGTGTCAGAGGAAAATCCCTCCTTAGTCAGCACACCCTTTGACAGTTGGCTTTCACAGATATTTCTCACAGTAAGTGAAGCTAGACACGCAAAAGGCAGAGAGGATGGGTCAGAAGGGAAAGTGAGGACATTTCATGAGAACTAGAAAGGCTGTTATAATCACTGCTGGGAAGCATAAAAATAGCTTTATCTGCAAATTCATCTCTCCTCTTATACAAATGTTCTCCTTATTTTGCACAGAAAGAAATAGCTAGTAAATAAATAAAATCCCATTGCTCCTCTTTTGTGAAAGAGGAGAATAGTCATTTATTATGAAAGGGAAGTATCTTTGATAATTGCTACTGCAGACAGTTTTGGGATTAAAGTCAAAGCCGCTTGACTCTTCTATCTTATGACTAAAATAGCTTCTACTTAGTAGTTAATTGAAATGCAAATATACTGGATGCCTGTCATCCACTGGAACTGTAAAAAGCTCAAGCTGATTACTCACACTTTGGCTTTTCTTCTGATGGTGCCAAATCTTTACATTTCTGCAGTATTTCCAATTGTAGGTACCATCACAAAGTATAGGTATTCAGTAAGTCCCACTTCAAACTGGCTTTGAATTTGTCTTGTGCTATTGTTTTGCATAAGGAAGGTTTCCCTCAGGGAGCCTTTATTTTGACTGACAACTTATACGTGGGCATTTTCTTTCTCTACATTTTCCTTGACGCTGTCTCATTTACCAAAACAGTCTGTTGCAAGACCCAGAGATTTTCATTCTTTTGGCCTCATGACATTTTGCTTGCATTAACGTTGCCTTTCCACTGAAGGTAAACTTGCATATAATACGGAACCACAGAAGGAATTGTCAACCTTTTCTTTTCAGAATAATCAAGAATCTACCGCTACAGGCTCTGCATTGATCAGCTGTCACACTTCAACTTCCTTTTTCAGTAAGGCTCTTCACTGATGATTATTGATGTGCTACACTGAACTAAAATACAATTGTTTAGAGATCTTGTCTCCTGGCTTGACTTGTATGTCTCTGACGACGTTCACACTATAGCTCTTAATTTTTACTCTAGAGGCCTACTAAAAGTCAGAGTTTGCTTTAAAGGGTAGTCAGGGTTAATTCTCTTTCATACTGCTTTCCACAGTTGTTTGAGGACACAGTGCTTTTATCTTATTAAGCACTTCAGCAGCACCAGGCATGACAGAATACAGACCATCAGCCAGCTGTTATGCAAACATAATGGCTGCTATCAATTAACACTGCACTTACTGTCATGCCCTTAAAGCTAGTACATGGCCACTTTGCAAAATCAGGGGCTGTCACATTCCATCTCTGAAGCCTTTGCTGAAGTATCATAGACTGTCTCTACTCTGCTGAGAAAAACAGAACTGAATATTGAGTGCTAGGCTGATGACCACCCATCTTTGTCAGGTTGACTTTGGAGCAAGACTGCTGTGAGACACTCCAGAGCATGGGCTTCCAAAAAGCACTGGGAGGAAGGACACTCACCTGGAGTTGCTTCTTTAACCCCTGTTTAGTCATTAATAGAATTAAATAATCTGGGCTGACACTTGGATATCAAGGAATCTGATGAACTGTATGTCACTGAGATCATCTTTGCTGGCCTGTGACATACTAGCTTTATTTGGGCTTGGGAGCCACCAAAGTCAACAAGAATGACGAAAGCTTTGAATCGGACATGGAGGCTCAAGTTAGGCTAGATAATTCAGATGTAGATAAATTCAGATATGATACATGGTAAGGCCTACATATAAGGCCACAAAAACCTGAACTCCATGCAGGAGCAGCCAGTGAAAAGCTCTCCAAATATCCTAGCCTTTGGTAAGCTGACAGGACACTGAAAAAAATACCAGATTTTTCTGCTTTTAAAGCCTGACTTGGTAGTTATGGTGGGAGTAAACTTCTAGAAAAGAACTTCTTATAATGAAGGCTTTTTAAGTGAAAAGCATGTTAAAATAGCTTAGTGCTGCTAAATAACTGTGAAAAGTAAAATAGCTGATAAATTTTTGGAAAACTACCATTGCAATTGGAATTTCACATTTCTTGGTGATGTATTAAGAGCACAGGAGTGGCTGAACTCCACAATATAGAAGCAAGAAGCGTAGCACGCTGTCCAGGAAACAGTGAGAAAACAGGCATTTTTACTGCTCTGAATGGGACTGAATCTCATTAGAGGTTTTGTTAAGATCCTGACCTTCCAGACAGTTTGTTAGAATAGTCAGTTTTGTTCATTCTGAAAGTTTGTTCCTGGTCATACAAAAGAAAAAATTCCTTTAAAAACTTAAAATGAACTTTCTGTGAGAGTTCTATTGCCACACAGAAAAGCTGCACTAAAATGTGAAAAGAGTGTGCCTGTTCTCTTTTTAGGCTTGCATATAGATATATAATTTATGTATTTTTTATACAAAAGGAGAGCACATGGGCAGTAAAGATAAAAACCAAAACACTTGGTTCTCAGATGATCTAATATGTCCCTTTTTTTGTGCTGCTTTATGCTTCATCACTGCCAGAGTGCTTTATTCTTATTGTTATGTTTATTATATATGTTCCCTTGGCAACTAGGAGCCTTTGTCAAGGAGGCAGCCCTGTGTATCTCCCTTTGAGAAGTGTCTCATAGACCCAGTACCTGCTCCAAGGAACTTACAGGCTACAGAAATCTGTCAGGAGAGATGTGGAAATTATATATGTGAATCAAAGGAAAGAGTGCTGGCTGTGCATTCTGTTGTGAATGCATCCAGGGATGGATGTTCACTCACAGGGGGACAGAAAGAGACCTGGGAGGTACAGGAACATTAGCGCTGGGGAACTGATGAGATGTGGCATGTGATTCAGGCACAGCAGCCATTCATCACTGAGAGAATCTTGCCTGGTAGAGCAGGTGTCCTCTTCCTTGGTCAAATTCAAAGGTGGCATGTTGAAGGAGAGATTGAAACCAAGGAGACAGCAGCATAGTTTTTGGTTATGTGTCTGTTCAACTTACATCAAGTTCGCAAAGACAGATGTAATCCTAAAAAACACGCTATTTCTAGCTCAATGTTTCTTATGCTGAATATTTCTTAATTTGTAAGTGTTTTGACTACGTCTTCATATAATGAAAAAGCATTCTTACTCTTCTATATTATTGGTGTTACTAAAAATACAACAGAAGATTTTCTCCATAACTTACAAGAAATTTGGAAGCATGTTATAGCTGCTTACAGAAAGTCTGAAAATATGTTGGTTTTTTTCCAAAAAACCATGAGGAGCACAGCAGTTCAAACTGGCTTATTTATGTTCGTGTAAATAACCCTAATGTGTTGAAAGTCTGCAGGATTTCAGACAAACAAGCTTACAGACACCCGTAATGCCTACAGCATTAAAATAGCTGTGAAACCATACATCCCCTAACCAATGACTATGCTGTAGAGGGATGAAAATCACTTCACTGGAAAAAATGAACTGAAATGAACTGAAATGTTTTACTTTTCTTTGATTTCTACCTTTTTAAAGTTTCTTATATTTTAATAAACAAACAACATTTTAGACAAATGTGCTTATTTGCCATTAAAACCTTTGTGATTCTACAAATTATGTGGAGAGGAAGGCAAAAATACTAGTAGGAAGTTTTTTACTATTTTGTACTGGCCCCCACTACACAGATTCCACTGTCTGCCCAACGTTGTCGTGTTTGGCAAATGATAACAAATGTGGAACTCTTTAACTAGCTCTTTAAATGTCCACAGTTGCAATTCATGACACATTAGGAAACAGGTTATACTTACTTTTTTACCTGGCCTGCCTTAGCAGCAATCTTTAGCAAGTGGCTTCTTGGGATTTTGTCCACCTGGTGGACAGTAAAATGACAATGAGTAAACAGTGTGCTCTTGCGGCCAGGAAGGCCAATGGTATCTTGGGCTGCATAGGGAAGAGTGTAGCCAGCAGGTCGAGGGAAGTCATTCTCCCCCTCTACTCTGCACTGGTGAGGCCACAACTGGAGTACTGTGTCCAGTTCTGGGCTCCCCAGTTCAAGAGGGACAGGGATCTACTAGAAAGAGTCCAGCGAAGGGCAAGGATTCAAGGATTGGAGCATCTCCCTTATGAGGAGAGACTGAGAGAGCTGGGACTCTTTAGTCTGGAGAAGAGAAGGCTGAGGGGAGACCTTATCAACGCCTACAAGTATCTCAAGGGAGGGTTGAAGGAGGAGGGAGCCAGACTCTTTTCAGTGGTTCCCACCGAGAGGACGAGGGGCAACGGGCACAAGTTGGAACATAAGAGGTTCCACTCAAATATGAGGAGAAACTTCTTCACGGTGAGGGTGACGGAACCCTGGAACAGGCTGCCCAGGGAGGTTGTGGAGTCCCCTTCTTTGGAGATTTTCAAGACCCGCCTGGATGCAGTCCTGAGTAACATGCTCTAGCTCTAGGCAATCCTGCTTCAGCAGGGGAGTTGGACTAGATGATCTCTATGGTCCCTTCCAACTCTAGAAATTCTGTGAAATAAATTCAGTGAAAAGACAGCTTCCATTACTTACAGGAAAGAGCCAGCCAAAATCTTAGCATTATAGCATTGTATCACAATGCATGTGTCTTCCTTCTGCTCCATTCATGTAAATTGCTTTTTCTGTTACGGGACAGCTCTCAAAATACTGCTGTTAGACAGAAACTTTCTAGCTAGATCACAGAAGATAGTTATTCTGTACATTTAAATTATTAAAAGTTGAATCTAAAAGTCCACCATCAAAATGTTGTCTGATTGCAGCATTTCTGGAGGACAATAGAAGTCCTCATTAAAATAAAATACTTGAAGTGCAATAAATTTCCTTTACATGTACATCAGGGAAACTTCTTGCTCTGGACAGTAAATTGTCTAAGTGAAAACATACCTAAGGTAGTCCTTAGATTGTCTATTCAACACTTGAAAATATGAGGACATTAAGCTGTAATATGCTCTGCAAAACTCAGTGGAATGTATTTTCTGCCTTCTGTACTATGTCAGTGTACAGGAAGCCCTCTTGCAGGTCCCGTGAAGTACTGATGGGTATTAGGTGTTGGTCAGAATGTGGTGTAAGATGCCCTCCATCCTGTGAGAAGCCAAGGACTACAGGAGCACAGCTTGTAGAGGCACTTTGAGAAAGTCTAGAGGCCAAGGAGAAGGCAGGATCATGCAGCAGCTCATGGCAGTTCAGAATTAGTAGACGGTATATCAACATTGCTTACTGCTGCACTGGGTGCCTGCAGAGCAGGGCTCAAGCCTGGTAAGTGGCTGTGCTCTGAGTTGCCTTCTTTTGCCTACAGCCTCTAGCAGTGTCTACCAGGATTTCACATCCTTGCTTCTGTACAGGTCTAGTTATCTTGCCTCCCAGATCCCAAGCCCAAATGACAATTTTTGGCTACTTTTCTTTTCCTGTTCTCTTCATTAAGGACCTAGCAGTCTGTTCCAGCTCTAGTGTTATCCTTGCAGCACATGTACTGCTGCTTTGACAGTGTTGCAGCCTGAGTTAACTGTAGGAGGAAACAATCACTGCCAGTGTATTAATGTGTGTGTTTAGAAATTCAGTTAACCAGAGGGCTTCTGCATTGCTGCTGGAGAAGTATGGTGCAGATAGAAAATATTCTCTAGAAACAAAAATTAAGACCACCTTGGAGCTAGTCTGTATCACTCATAATTAATTCTTTATATTCCTAGTCTATATCTTTGTCCTTTGAGTCAGAACTGGCTATCTTGGTTGATCAGGAAAGCCATCTGAAAGGAACATGGCACTCTGGGGTAAATATCTGAGCTGTAGAAGCATGGGGGACAAATTGGAGAGGATCTCTCTCTGTGTTTATGCTTTGTGTCCCATTCTCCTCATCAATATCTATGAATGAGTTCTGTTAGACAGAGTGCATTTGGATCCTTTCCTTTTACTGGCTTATCTTGCTGTCTGCTCTTCTCTTAAAAGTTCAGCTTTGGAAGCCAAGCTGGGAGCAGAACTTCTTCAAAAATTAGTATCCCCACTGCTGTCTAATTTGTGGTGATGATGCTTCAAATCATTACAGTCATGAAGATTTTACTGACTTCTCTTTCATGCTTACTATGTACCTATTAATAGCTAATGGCAAGCTAAACAAGGCCCCATATAGTTGGATTTCTGGCTGCAGGTGAAATTTAAAGATCTCTTTTGAATTTATAGTTTCAGAATTTTGTTTGCATGTGAATGCCACTCACTTTGGCACATCTGGTTTGCTTGTCCCAGCAGACTGGAAAATGTGGCAGGAGTGAGTCTGAACAAATTGGAACACCTCAAACAAATTGGAACACCTCAAATTGAACACCTAAGGTGCAAGGGAAACCCAGCAAGAAGTTAAAGCAATGAAGCTGTGACAAAGACATCATTTTCCAGGCAATTTGAGATGTTTAGCAATACCCAGGCTTCTTCCTCCTTATATCTGTAGCAATAATCTCTGTCTTGGCAGAGACAGAGACAGTCAATGTGTGTTTCCCCAGCTCTCTTTGGACCTAGTTTTCAATCAAAAAAATGTGCTGTGCCACTTATTCCCACCACACTTGTCTTGACTGCTTTTACTTTTTGGTTTTGTAAGAAGGAGATACAAAGTTTATAACACTGTGACCCATGAATTTGGTTTCTACTGCTGTAACACGGTAATGGTAACACTTGACTTCTCTGAATCTCATTTTCTCTCCCCTTTGCAATGCCTGCAGCTCCCCTCCTTTCTTGTCTGTCTGCCCCCCACCTCTTCTTCAGTCTCCTTTCCACAAACCACTTTGATTTATTCCTGTAGCTCATTCATGTCCTCTCTTTATTGAGAAATGAGGCTGGGAAAGCAGCAGAGTGGAACAGGAGAGCACCACAGGGCAGATGCTGGACTTAAAATGATTTGGCAGTGTCTTAAAAATAACAAACAGGTGAATTGCTGAATGCCTACTAACAAAAGGCAAAATATCTTGTTTCCATCCAATCATTCTTCTGTTCGGGCTTCAGTGTCCTGAATTTCTGTGCCAGTGTTGCTGTAAATGCACAACTGCAAATTCAGAAGTTAATTACACTTTAATCACAATTGTAAATATGCAATTGTGATCTCCAGTGCTGCTGTAAATGTTTCTGGTGAAGTGTGTCCTGTAGCATTTGTTTCCTTATAGTACTTTGGTTCTGTTGGAGGATCACAATGCCCCTTATTTTTTAGGAGATACTGTCCATTTTATTACTCCAGTGACTGCATGCTTTTTCCAGTTCTCATAGGAACAACTGGATGTCTATATTAGCTGCCGGGGCAAACCTAGTGGTCTGTGTGATCATCTCCTTCTTTTACATATGCTTTTAACTACTTGGCTTCCAGTCCTAATTCATTTGCCCAACACCGAATCAGATTTGTTTGGATTCACTATAAAGAATAACACCATTTGACTTTTATCTCATATTTCAAGGAAGCTGGACTGTACTACCATCAGATCTCCCCTTCTCTCTGTGTTGAATTTTGGGCTCTTCAGTATTGTGGGTTTTGGCACATCTGAAACAAAGACAAATGTGTTGATGCAATGATTTCTAATCAGAGTGTTGACAGCAACCAACTCCGATTTATTAATACATGGTATGTTTTTGTCCAACTGAAGGTACTGGTTGAAGAGAGCTCCTAACTGTTGTGAGATGGGCAGTATAGATGGTAATGGTCCTGCCTTCCTGATTCATGGTGGACTTGGGAAACTGCTGTGTATACAGTGATGTTTTTATATACCTAAGATCTGTTCTAATCATTCCTTTTCAGTCAAGACATGATGGTAATATGCAAGAGAAGTTCTTGTTCTTCCATATGCACTCACAGATGCTTGCAGTTTGCAATGTCCAGAGAGGCATCACCTATCTCAAAATAAATAACAAAAATCTCTCCTTAATTTATCCTACTGGCTAATGCCTGCCTCTGGCTTCTGGTGCCTGTTAATTGTTTATTCTTTCCCATTATGTTTAATGCTCTGTCCTCTGGCACTGGTCCTGATTGGTCTGGAAATCTAGATTTTGACATCTTTATGGAACCTGGCTCTGACTGTGGACTGTGTTTTCTGTTACTCTGTTGTACGCGGACACCCTTTGTTGCACTGAATAGGCTCAATTGTTCCCTGCATTCTCCCTTAGTCATTAGTAATAGGATATTTATGATTTCTCTCTCAAAAATACTTTCTTCCAATGTTAATATTTGTCTATGGAAAGAAAATAGTTCAGACAGCTTGCCTGTATCTTTTTTTAGCTTGCTTCAGTGAAATCTCAGTTGTGTTCTGCAGATCAACAGCCTTTTTTTGTGTGTGTGTGCAAATATATACTAGAAAACAGGCAGGACCTGGTTCACTGGTTAGGCCATTACTTTTCTCAGGCCCTGTCGAGCTCAGTTCCTGAGTTTTCTACAGTACTTTTAATTTTATATTCCAAAAAGGAGAAGAAATTTTGTGGCAATCTTTGCTTAGGCTGCTGAATGCCACACTGCACTAATGTCACACTAATGTGACTCCACACCAACCCTTCATCCAGCAGCTCATCAGAGAAACAAGACCCAATATCTTTTAGCAACTTTCTGTGAGGGCCTCAGCAGTGGTCTGTGTATGGCTCAGGTACCCAGGGTGTGCGAGTCCAGAGAGGGGAAAATGCAGAAGAGCTACGTAAGTCTGTCCTACGTGTATTGTGCAGTCAGCAGAAAATAGAATTAAAACTTCTACTTTGTTCCTTTCTTATTTTTGATCTGGTTTTGGGTTCTTGGTGCTTTGTGGGTTTTGTTTGTTGTTTTTTTATAATTTACTATGATTCCCAGCGCAACAATAACCATGTTGCAAGCAAGAACCTCCATAGCAAGAAATAGCCTTTTTCTGAAAATTGTGATAAAAATAAAACTGCTAATGGTGTTTTATTTAAACACCCCAAAGGCTCTCATTTCTACTAGATACTCCATAAAGCAATGACTTGGCTTTTTGCCAAAAAAAAATCCAAGCATTTTTTTGTGTTTTAGAAGTAATTTCTAGAGAACAAAGTAAGAACTAATACAACTAGGGTACCAGCTTGTCACAGACAAGCTTAACAACAGGAATTGCATAAAACACCTTCAGTACAGTGGGATGTCCCTCCCAGGGAAGAAGAGCATTTACAGAGTGCTCTTTCTACATGCCCCAGCTCTAGTTTTGATGGCTACATCAAGTGCAGTTCTTACTATTCAAAATGGGAAAGCCTTTTAAATGCACACAACAAAACAAAGCCTGGTCTAGCAGCTAGTTTAGATGTAGGACTGAAATAGTGGCATTAAATTAGTGATGGGTAGTTGTGCAACTAGGTTTTCACAGTGCCGGTGCCTAATCAAAATCTTATGCCAAGCTAAAAGTCCCCATGTCAAAGACGATGACTTGATCTTGGCACATAATCAGCTTGCAAAGAAGACATTGCTTGCTGCAGAAGCTTGTGAACCAAATATTAGATACAAAGCATAGGATAGAAAAGGTGGAAGGAGAAGAGCATACAGTACTTATCAGCACAGCAGTGAGAAAGTCTGCTTCTGGGGTGCCCTGCCGTGACTGGGATCAGGAGACCATTGTATGTTGAGGAGTTAGTGATCCATTTTCCAGTTAACCTGAGCACACCCGGACTGTGTTTGCTGCGCTGTGCTGCATATACAGCGCAGCCTTCATTCTTGTGTTGTGCTGCTCAATCAATTGGCTGGAGGATAAACTTGCACAGGTCACTGTAACTGCAGGCAGCTCCCCCTTGACACCAGTGATTACATCCGCATGGCTTTGCCTTTATCTAACAGAGTAGAAAGAAGTTCTCATGATAATACCCTTTCTGATTGACTGTAAAAATGGTGACTAGAACATTTTTCCTGTGACCAAAATGGAGGAACCTTTCTCTTCAGATGAGATCAGCACAGCATGGCATGGAAAAATCCATCCAGGGTCCATTTGATACTGCACAGCCACGGGGTTCCCAATATCTGAAGTGACATAAGATTTACTTGTTATCTATATTCCTTTTTTTAGTCTCTGTTATTAAAGTAGCTATTTTATTAAGTCATTTTTTGTTAGAGCTTTCTTACTGAGAAAGAGCCCTGCACCATCTCACTCTCTCAATGTCAGCTCCTTCCTGCTTGCCCTCACTGGTGCAGAACAGGCCAAAACCCAGTCTACAGAGGAGAAGATCCTGAGAAGATCCCCTGGGTTTTGGCTCACCATGCCTAAATACTTGCATGGGAGTGAAGGGATGATAAAGGTTTGGCTCTTTATAGGAAATGGGAGGAAAGGAGAAAGGAGAATCTATCAAGTACCATGGTGAATACTTGCTGTGTGAACACAGACGAGGAGGCCATGCACAGACAGATAGAAAAGCTATTGATGAAAAGCAGCTGTCAAAGGTTGTATTGTGTAGACTGGGAATGTGGGTGTTAGTGAAAGCCATGGTTGCTGATCCAACTCTAGATATGGAGCTGAGATGTCAACCCAGTCTGTTCTGTGTTATTATTTTTGCTAGCCTATGTCAGAGGGACTTTGAAAAAAGGTTAAAAGATTTAATGCTGTTATTTCCCCCCAAAGGCAGAAAAATAAGTAAACCAAGATAAAGTGTTTGCAATGTGCATTATAGCATGTGGTTTTCATTAAACATTGTCCCTTGTTCCTTTCTATTTAGCTACTGAAGGCCTTGTATATTGAAAAGCCAAGTCTGGCAATCCTATAGACAATATTAAAGAGAGGGGATGGAAGGCAAGAAGAAAATGTTTGTTTAGATGTCTGGAGCTAGTATTGTCAGTCAGTCATCTGTTTTCCTTCAGACATGTACACAAAAGTGTGGAAAGACAGCAAAGATAACTGGGCCTCTGCCAGGTGGTGCTGACTTAAATTTGGAGACTCACTGCTGGAGGTGCAGAGCCACTCCATCAGAGTCTGATGATGCCTGAAACATCTGCTGATTTATCCTGAAACATCATCTGATTTCGTCTTGCTGATGGCCCAGAGGTTTGGAGAAGGTCTGTGTAGGAAGTGAGGAATAAAAGTGGGGACAAGCTGCTTGCAGAAAAATTTCCCATTTATATGTGAGTGAAGGTTCTGTTATGTCAGCTGGTGGTGACTTTGAAAGTATGTGTAAGACCACTGTCTCAGCTCTTTCTCCATGTCTGCTGAAACCTCTGAGCACTGCTGAGCTGAAACTAGGGCTTGTGAACATCTTGTTAGATTCTGGGCTCTCAAAGATTAGGGGGAGGCTCTTTCACAGCTTCTTTTAGGTTGTCTATTTCCCTCACAGCCTGTGCTGAGACCTTTCAGAAACCAGTGTTCAGGTGGTCTGGTGGTCTTTTCATGCATTTGTCAGCCCAAACCCCACCAGATTCTGACATCAGCTTCTCTTCCAGATGTTCTGCTCAGTTACTATTCCAATTCATGTCTTTATAACAGCATCTGCAAGTACCATTTTAGCACCATTTCCTTAAGCATGAGCAACTCCAGTTTTGGCCCAGCAATCCTCCCTTTAGCTTTTTTTGATCCTCATAAAGAATTTTATGGAACAGGCTGAGCTGGATTTTTGTTGCTATGGAAAATATAAGCAGGTAGGTCTTTGCATAGTAGGGGCCAAATGAGGCTTTAGAGAGCTATTATATTTCTGCACCACTCATCTTTGCAATACTTAATATTATTCGTTTGTTTCACAGAGGAGGTAGGAGTGGCTTTCATCTGTGTAAACTTGAGGTTGAACTTCAACTTTGTGTTGAAGTTCCTATGAGTTAGGAAAGAAATTAAGAGTGCTTATGAATATGCAGCAGCCTGCCTAATGGTGGGCCATACACTGGGTCAATGACGGAAAATGACTTGCTGTATGCAAGCCATTTTGTATTTGAATGCAAGCTACCTTCTTGTGATTGCAACTGAGAAACAAAAACATTTGTCTCCCTCTTAGAGGTTGTAGGGGCATTGTAGCAGGAGGAAGAAGCTGCCATATCTGAGATTCTGGAAGTGGTTACAGAGACATTTAGTCTCTGGCTGTCCCAGAGAAGTAGCAGGACCAGTAAAAGTAGAAATTCTGCATAACATATTCAGGGAGAAAAGAACCTCAAGGAAAAACTGTCTTCTGCAGGTGGGTGTATCCATGAGTGAAGGAAATGGCTCAGCCTGCCTTTGCAGGGCTCCCAGTGTTGCTCAACTGAAAAGGGAGGACATGTTAGGACTTGTTGGACGCAAGCCCTGGGAGGCACAAGATAACAGTCTTGCTTAGAAGAAACAAAAGAGTGCCCACCTTGCATTGAACAATAGGTCATCTTGACACCGTTTTACTGACTTGAGATAAACTTGGAAACTGTTAACAGGTAATTAGTGCGTGCTAAACTTGGAAACTGTTAACCGGCAATTAGTAGGTGCTTAAGGAGTCAATCAGTCATCAAGGGACGTGCTATCCCTTGATCTGAGTGTATTGTTTCTGATATGTATAAAAGTAGAAGAGAAAGCCATAAAAAATCGACAACTTGCTTGCATCAAGCAGTGTCCCGTCTCTCAATCGCAGCACATGAGGAAGAAGCTTTCTCTCTAACTATTCTGAGTCAGACAACTCAAAACAGCATTCTCTGCTGCATGCAAGAGTGCTGGGAGAAATTATTTTTGAAGTCAGACAGCAATAATTATATAGGAAGTGTTCCTCAGCCTGCTACTGATTTCAATCAAATCACTTCCTCTCCCAGGGCCCTAGTTTCCTGCTCTATAAAAAGAATATACTCTCAGGTTCCTCTGTGATGTGCTTTCAGGTTTACCAGTATATATCTTATAAAATAGGGATGCCTAGTTTTCCTTCCTTTAAGGAATGGATTAGTGGGCCAGATATTCATGACAGACTTGTTATTGAGGCAGAGGATTTATTACAGGTGATCATAAGATGCCTGTCAGGAGGGAGCTCTCATGGTGGGCAGTGAGCCTGGAGCAGAACCAGGAAGGGCACTAGTGTCGGTGACAAACACATAACCACTGGAAGGTAGTTATATGCGGTGCTTTATTTCGCGGGCCCGGGAACCAGGGGTAGTCACCCAAATCTGGTTCGCCGACGACCGTGTCAACTTACAATTTATACCCTCATGATTATACAATTTCATAAATATTCAATAGTCACCCCATCACCTCTTATTACATATTCATTAGGGATTGCTTCATAGATTGCATCATTCTGGCGACATTCCAGTCCCTTCTGGTGGTCTTCGGTGGTCGTTTCTGATGAAGTAAGACGTCTTCCTCGCTGTGTACTTTTACCTTTCGTCCTTCTGGTAGATTTCCAGGCCCGTTTTAGATGCCTATCTCCTCCTTATTCTTCTTGACTTTTCAGGCGTCCTCGGTATGCCGCTTCAGTAGCTTTAAACTATACCCCTCTCCCATTATTATAGAATGCAGTACCGGATCACAAATATACAAAGATTTTACACCAAGTTCAGAACACCTCGTATTTTCCAACATTTCCCCCCTTTGAAAATACTTCACTTTATATTGCAAGTATTTTCATTTAAGCCATTTCTTTATACGACGGTGGGGGCATTATATTTCCTGGACATTCAGAGTGTTCTCTTGTTACTGCTTGGACCAAACGATGAGTCCATACTTTATCGCGACTCAGTTGCCTTTTAAGATAACTGAAGGTAAGATAAATTCCCAGAACTACAAGTAGCAATATAAATACAGTCTGGATTAATGAGTGAACCCATCCTGCTACGTTAAGTCCCAATCCATTGAATATGGCTCCGACCCAGTTTTGTTCCACATCCTTTCTTTCTTTTTCAGCTTCCTCCTCCACCCTTGTTAGTTGGGAAATATCATATTCTACATCTGCTGTGACATTGTGACATGATACAGCAGTGGTCTATCCTATCTTTCAGGTAACCACACACTCCATGCTCCTTTAATAGTAACATATCCAACGCTATTCTATTTTTCAAAGTTATTCTAGTCGTTGCTTGTAATTGCATGTTTAGATCCCTAAACCCCTTTTTGGTTATTCTTGCTAATCTCTCTGTCTGGCTACTTAGATTAAAGATCATTTCTCTATTACAATAACTTGCTATTGGAGCAAATAAAGATACCAAGGCCCAGCTCACCTTAATTCCTGTTGATGGTTCTTGCCATATGTCATCTTCTTCTTTTGCTTGATTGGTGCGACAGGGAAAGGCCTCTGGCCATCCAGAAAAGGTATCAACCCCTACTAATAAGTATCTAAACCCTTGTGCCTTTGGTAATTCAGCGAAATCAATTTGCCAATAGTTCCCTGGTTCAATCCCTATTCGTATTCTGCCTAGTTGAATTTGTTTCCTTATTACCGGATTATTTTTCAAGCATATTTCACACTTTGCATTTATAGCTTTAGCTATAGTTAACATCTGTGTGGAGATCATACCTCATTTTAAAAGGTTACCAATGCTTCTGCACCCCAATGACATTTTTGATGTTCTCCTTGCAAAATTTTCCGCATTATTGCTGGTGGGACAATCACTTGTCCCGTTGTAGTTACATACCATCCTTGTGGGTTTTTGCG
>NW_015090984.1:976027-1127070 GCF_001431845.1 Calidris pugnax | reverse complement strand
GTTTTCCACAAAACTGCTCCCATCGGAAAATAATTCCCAGTCGGCATTATTCAGGGGTACGTCCTTCAAATCCTCCCTGGTTGCAAAGGTATGTTCGATTACTTCCACACAGTCGTGTTCCAGGTTTCCTTCTTCTGGGTTGGTACCTAGAAAAGCCGCTGGATTCAAGAGGTTAGTAGTTTTTAAATTTACATCATCTTGTTCAGTCAGAATAGCCTGGTATTTCATCCTTCGACTAGGGGATAACTAATGTCCCCCTTTTTGTTCTAAAACGGTAGTTACCATATGTGGCACGAAGACTTCGATTCGCTTACCTAGAGTCAGTTTCCGGGCTTCCTGGATCAATAAAATAGTGGCTGCCACTGCTCTCAGGCATGATGGCCATCCAGAGCTTACCGCATCTAGCTGTTTCGAAAAATATCCTACTGGCCTCTTCCAGCTCCCCAGCTTCTGAGTTAGGACCCCCAATGCCAGTCTTTGTCTCTCATGGACAAATAGTTGGAATTCTTTTGTCAAGTCCGGAAGTCCCAGGGCAGGTGCTGTCCTTAAAGCAACCTTCAATTTCTCAAATGCTTCTTTCTGCGGTTTGTTCCAGAAAAATTCTGATGACCTTTGTACCTCGTAAAGCGGTTTAGCAATTAATCCATAATTCATTATCCACAATCGACACCAACCTGTCATTCCTAAAAAGGTTCTTAATTTGTGCAAGTTACGGGGTTCTGGTATAGCACAGATAGTGTTTATACGATTTATTCCTAACTTTCGTTGTCCCTGCAAAATCTCACAACCCAAATACAGCACTGTTTCACAAGCTATCTGAGCCTTTTCTTTAGAAACCTTATATCCGTTCTGTCCTAATTGGTTCAAAAGAGCAATCGTGACCTGAATGCACAGTGGTCGTTCTTCTGTAGCGACAAAGATATCATCAACATATTGTAATAGTAAGTATTGTGATCTCGGTACCTGGATATCTCCTTGTATAGTCCATTTCTCCAAATCCTTTGCTAACTGGTTTCCAAACAGAGTTGGGCTGTTCTTAAATCCTTGCGGAAGACGAGTCCAAGTCAGTTGTGTTTTTCGTCCATTCTGTGGATTTTCCCATTCAAAGGCGAACAGTTTCCTACTACTTTTGTCAAGTGGGATACAGAAAAAGGCATCTTTTAGGTCAATAACTGTAAACCATTTGTATTTCTCCTTCACAGAAGTTAACAAGGTATATGGGTTCGCTACCACAGGGTGTATGTCCTTTGTAATTTCATTAATAGCTCTCAAATCTTGTACTAACCTATATTCTCCATTGGGCTTCTTTACTGGAAAAATCGGTGTATTGTATTCAGACTCACATTCTTCCAGAATCTTATACTTTAAAAATTTGTCGATAATTTTCACTACTCCCCATCTAGCCTCCAATTTCAGGGGATATTGCCTAATTCGGACCGGTTGCGCTCCTTCCTTTAATTCTACGCTTACCGGTCGGGCTGTTTCTGCTTTTCCGGGAATGTCAGTTTCTGATACTTTCGGCATTACTGCTGCTTCTACTTCTTGGGGTATTTGGGATTTCGGCTGATCCTTTAAGACTAGGATTTGACCGATTTTAGATTCCGGTATTTGCATTACTAGTTTCCCATTTTCAAACATGATCTTGGCGTCTAGCTTTGCCAAAAGGTCCCGCCCTAAAAGCGGAACCGGGCACTCAGGTACATACAGGAACTCATGAGTTAATTCTTTTCCCCTGAACCTTAAATCCAGGGGTTGTAGGAATGGCCGGTGTTCCTCTTTCCCTGTGGCTCCCACAATTGTTATAGTTTTATTTCCTAGGCCCCCGCATAAATTGTTCAAAACTGAATATGTTGCCCCTGTGTCTACTAAAAATTCCACAGTTTCTCCCTGTACGTTCCTGCTGACTGCTTCCATATTACCAGATCTTCTGGGGAAAAGGGAACTTTGACATATACCGGTCCTTCGGTTCCCACCCCCTGCCTTAAAGGTGCAATTACATTTATTTCTTGATTGCCCCTTCGCCTAGTACGATGTGACATGGGAGACAGGGTAGGGCTTCCTTGTCCTGCTCCCCTCCCGTCTCCTTCTTCTCTTTCAGGGGCCGAAGGGGCAACCATTAATTCCAATTTATCCTCCTCCTGATGTTGCATACTATTTTCCCGTGCCCGACACCCAACACATTTCTGACTCTTTTCACAATCTTTACATTGAAGTCCATTACTATTTTGCAAAATCATTATACCACAAGCTTTTGCCAATCCGGATGATTACGCAGTTCAAAGAAAAAGTCTACATACGGGGCCTCATCCCATTTTCCTTCCCTCCTACAAAACAACATTAATTGAAATACAGTATTATAGTTCAAAGTACCATTTACCGGCCATTGTTCCTGGTCACCAAGCTTATATTGTGGCCACCAAACATTACAATAATCAATTAGCTTACTCTTTTTAAATGTTTGCTCATATCCACCTTCCTTCCAATGTGCCAATATACAACCTAATGGTGAAGATTTTGGTATCTCCGGCATTATCAATAGAAGGTAGTTATAGCAACCAACGAATAGCAGCAAAAATAAAAAAAACCAAACCCGTAACAATAACGGTTGACTGGTTCAAAGACCACACTTTTCTAACCCACGATTCTGCAAATCGATGGGCTCGACCCTACCTAATTGATACTTTTCTAACCCACGATTCCGCAAATCGATGAGCTAGACCCTACCTAATTTATACTTTTCTAACCCACGATTCCGCAAATCGATGAGCTAGACCCTACCTAAAATACTAGAAATACAGTTGCAACTTAAACCATTTACCTTTTTTTTACCGGTTTACCTTTTTACCTGTTTACCTTTTTTTTTACCATTCCCGTTTACCGTTTACCATTTACCCACTGCCGAACCTGCAGGGCTTTCGCCCTGTCTGACGGACGGCGCCGCGGCTTACCACCTGGAGCTCCTTAGCCCAACCAAGCGCAGCTTTCACCGCGTCTGACTGGCAGGCTTTTACCCCCCTTTGGTACCAATTACCTTTACCAGAATAAAGCACCTCGTCTTACCTTATCAGAGGTCCGTCGGGAGCAGCGGAGGTCGGATGCGGCTGATGGCTCCCCGAGAAATCCTCGGTGCCAGCCGGAGCAGGATCAGATCGCGATCCGCCTCAGCGATGCCCGCGAGGTCCCATCTGGGTCGCCAAAACTGTCGGTGACAAACACATAACCACTGGAAGGTAGTTATATGCGGTGCTTTATTTCGCGGGCCCGGGAACCAGGGGTAGTCACCCAAATCTGGTTCGCCGACGACCGTGTCAACTTACAATTTATACCCTCATGATTATACAATTTCATAAATATTCAATAGTCACCCCATCACCTCTTATTACATATTCATTAGGGATTGCTTCATAGATTGCATCATTCTGGCGACATTCCAGTCCCTTCTGGTGGTCTTCGGTGGTCGTTTCTGATGAAGTAAGACGTCTTCCTCGCTGTGTACTTTTACCTTTCGTCCTTCTGGTAGATTTCCAGGCCCGTTTTAGATGCCTATCTCCTCCTTATTCTTCTTGACTTTTCAGGCGTCCTCGGTATGCCGCTTCAGTAGCTTTAAACTATACCCCTCTCCCATTATTATAGAATGCAGTACCGGATCACAAATATACAAAGATTTTACACCAAGTTCAGAACACCTCGTATTTTCCAACACTAGGACCACTGACTCTCAAAGGAGCCACCTTGTTGTGCAGTAGCCTGTGAGAGGAGAGACTCTGGCTGTGTATCAATTCACTCTTCTCTTTCCATTTCAGTTTACTCAGGAGAGGGTTTGGTTAGACCACTGTTGCTGGTGGAGGCTTATTTGGGAAGTTAGGGAATAGCTCTCAAAAGCTGTAATTCCTTCCCAAACCAAAATGCATGCTTTGAATACATTTTGCTTTTTAGAAAGTCTTGCATATTTTTCTGTTTTTCCCTAAGCACACAATTCTCTGTAACAATCCTTTATTTTTGTTATCAACCTTGAGGCTATTTTTAGCTCTCAGTATATGTATGCAGGTTCATGAATATCTCAAATGTCACATATAAATGAAGAAGTCATTTTCCCCCCTCATACTGATTGCACAGCTGATGACAATCATTCCAGCTTCAAGCTAAGGTCAGCATAGTTTAAAATTCTACTAAGGATGAGTTTATTAAAGAAATATTCATGGCAACAGTCAAAGTTTTTCAGATGCTACAGATTATGGGACCATGTGTGAAGTTTTTATTGTCTATTAATTCTGATTTTTATATCAATTTCCTGTCTGTGCTATTTTCTCATAGCCTATCCCCAAATTTCTCAACCATCCTGATGTTGCTTTGCAGAATTAGCTTGCTAACTCCCTGAAATTAAAGTCATATAGTCTGTGGTAAATAGGAGGAGATCAGTCAGGAGATGTTTAATAGCAATATTCAATATTTACATTCATAAGTCCTTTTTGCTGTGTTTGTCTCTCCTTATGAAATTCAATCTTCCATAGCTCCTGAAGCACTCTTCAGCATGATACAGCACAATGTAATAGGACTTACAAGATGTGATTAAAAACTCACAAATCCGAAATCAAACCTGTTGCAGAAAGATTGCCTCCCAGTTGCTTATTAAACACCCACAACAGCAAGCAGTCTGTTGGCTAGTACATCTTGCTGGGAGAGAGCTGTAATCCTAAACCTCTGAATGCCTCAGATCAAGGCTCTTTAACCTGCCAATGACTCAGCTGGCTTTGCTAAGATTCTGAGTGTAACCACATCTGCAGGGAGGGTATGTGGCTTCCTTGATGAGGATCTGTATCAAAGTAACTTCATAGCGGGGCATGAAATATTCTAGTATATGCATGCTGGAGGCAAAAGACAGAGAGGAGAGAGAACTAAAAGCAGTCAATGTTTTGGTTTTTTTTTCTGCTACAGACAATGTAAAGAGATGTGTTGATATTTTTAATAGCTTTTCTGGGAAAGTGCTGTTTGTCTGCTCCCAGAGCACAAAGAGAAAACAGAAGCCACAATCTCAAGGTTGCTCATCTTTTCTATTGAATATTTGAGCTTGATGTGAAGAGCCTCTGAAGCTGTTTTCCAGCTTCACAGACTAAGAGCCTCACAAAGAGCCTCACAGATTAAAAACATGGCTAAGAGAGAGATAAGAGAAAGAACACTTCACTGCACTCCTTAGCCCCATGTTGCAGAGCTTCTGGGCAGCACATAGAAACCTCCTTTTCCCCCAAAGCTGCTTCTATTGACCAGTCTCATGGGTTGTGGCCATATGTATTGAACTAGTCAAATCAGTGGGATCATCCTCTTCTGAGAGTGTCCTAACTTCCCATTCATAGAATCATAGAATGGTTAGAGTTGGAAGGACATTAAAGGTCACTGAATTCCCTGTACTTTTTGCAGAAGCCCCACTTACACAGAGACAGTCGCTTTCAGAACCCGAAAAATGACGGGTGCCAGGGTCACTGCTGATTTGTTTGAACTTCTTCACTGGAATTGTTCAAGCTTGAGCCATGCACAGAGGATTTGGAAGACCATCCCCTTGGTTTCTGCCATACTTGAAACATATAAAGGATGAACAGTTTTCAGGTTTTTCCATGGTGATTAGAAGTTTTGGCATAGAAACATAGAATGGTTTGGGTTGGAAGGGACCTTAAGGATCATCTAGTTCCAACCCCCCTGCCGTGGGCAGGGACACCTCCCACTAGACCAGGTTGTTCAAAGCCCCATCCAGCCTGGCCTTGAACACTGCCAGGGATGGGGTGTCTACAACTTCTCTTGGCAACCTGTCCTAGTCTCTCACTCGGTTCCCAGTTCCCTCAGCCTTTCCTTGTATGCAAGATCCTCCAGTCCTTTAATCATCTTTGTGGCTTTTTGCTGGACCTTTGCTAGTATGTCCTTATCTCCCTTGTACTGGGAAGCCCAGAACTGGACCCAGGACCCTAGCTGTGGCCTCACACTACTGAAGAGAGAGGTAGGATAAGATCTACTCCCTCAACCTGCAGGCAACACTCCCTCTAATGCAGCCCAGGATGTTAGTATCCTTCTCTGTGGCAAGGGCACATTGCTAGCTCATGTCCACCAGGACTCACAGATCCTTTTCTGCAAAGCTGCTCTCCAGCCAGGAGGTCCTCAGCACTTATTGGTACTTAACGTTATTCCTCCCCTTGCTTTGGGACTTTGCACTTCTCCTTTTTGAACTGCATGAGGTTCATGTCAGCCTATTTCTCCATCCTCTTGATGTCCCTCTGGGTACCAGCACAACACTCTGATGTATCAGTCACTCCTCACAGTTTTGTGTCATCAGCAACTCGCTGAAGGTATACTCTGCCCTATTATCCCAATAATTAATGAAGATTCAAAATAGGATTGGACCCCATATTGATACCAGGGGTACGCTGTTAGTGGGTAGCCTCCAACTACACCTTGTTCCACTGATCACCACCCTCTAGACCTGTTCTTTCAACCCAGTTTTCAGTCCACCTTATTGTTTGCTCATCTAGCCTATGCTTCATCAGCTTCTCCATGGGAGACAGTGTCGAAAGTCTTAAGGTCAAAAGTCAAGATAGACAGTAACTACTGCTCTCCCCTCATCTACAAGCCAGTCATTTCATCACATAAGCTTATGAAGTTGATAAAGCATGACTTCCACTTGGTGAGTTCATGTGGACTTCCTAGAAATGTAGCAGTACCCTGTAAGTACTACCTTGCTTACATGGGAATGCTGGAGGTGACCTTGCTTAAGCCCTGTTTTGTTTAGTTTGTGATCCCTTCCTGTCACATTACCTCATGCCTTTTCCTTGTTAACTTTATCCAGCACTCCTTCACAGAGCTGCTGGTTACTCTCTCCCTTCCTTGTCAATTCCTAGTTTAAAGGCCACCTTGCCTGGTCAGCCATCCTCCTGGCAAAGATACCTTAACCACACTTAGGGAGGTGAATCCCATCTCCCAAGCAGAAGTTGATCTGTTGACAGTGTTCCATGGTTGTAGAACCAGAACCCTGTCGCCAACACCAGCTCTGCAGCTAGTTATTGACCAGAACTATCAGTGCCCTCCTCCTCTTACCTTCTCCCCTGACCAGCAGGATTGAAGAGAACATCACTGGGCTCCCTGTGTTCTTGACTACCAGCTACTACGGAACTAGAGTGGCAGGTATACCCAGGTGGAATGAAGATTAGAACATAGCACCTGGCTCCCTATACTGCATTTCTTCAAGGTATCTTGGGGCAATATTTAGAGTGCCTCATTTCACTGTTCTTCCAATCCCATCTCTGTATATGGAGGTGCAAGTATAAAACCTGTTTTCTCCTGCAAGCAAGGGTGAGGATGAGGTCATTCATTGCACACAATTGCCACATGAACACACAGACTGCAATGAGGACTCAAATGACAAGGCTTTATTTTGGGAAATCACAGGAGCTCTGTATCTAAACACTTTGAATAAACCAAAGCTTTGGGGAAGAAGTCTGCTTCTAAACATTGAAGAGATTAGATGTTCCCTCCACCCCATGACTCAAACTGCTTCTTTCCAGCCCTCACAGTCTAATAGATAGCTTGTGGAAAACACAGACTTTAAAAATAAATGTCAGCAGAGAGTTTACTTCAGCACAAGGCATCTGTACTTTGAATGATCTTTTTATCCTAATTTGTCTTCCTCAGGCATAACTAGAATGACCAGTGTAATAAAAATGTTGTCTCTTGGTCTCTGCATTCTCATTTCTCTCTCTCCATTTATTTCAAAACAGTAAGACCTTCAGAATGGATCTGGACAGCATTTCACCAATCAAAAAATGGCTTCTCCCTTCCCCAAATATTTTTCTTCTCTGAGCTTTTCCTTTATTTTTTTCATTTTTCTTGTCTTCTGAGTAGCAAAATGAAAACTAAAGAAAATAACAACAGAATTCCTGAAAAAGAAAAACGCTACTGCTGTCAAAGCCCCAAATCAAAATATTAATGAAATTTCTGAAATACTTCACTGAAGAAATTGTTTACATTTTCCATGAGGCTTTCAGTACAAAAGGAACACTGACAGGTAAGTGAAAATCTTTGTACAGCACACCACATAACAGATGCCCTGCACACCTGAATAGTGGTCTCCATTCTTCTCTCTCTGTCCCTTCCATTTACATGCAGAAGTGTTTTTCTTCCTATTTTTTGTTTGTTTATTTGTTGTTTGATTATTTTGGTTTTTATTTGTTTGGTTGGTTGATTTTTAATCCAAATAATGTTTTAGATCTTCTGAATGCATCTGCTTTTTTGCCTTCAGCTAATGACCTAGGGAGGGCTGTTGTGCCATGACATGGAAATCATTATGATCTCCAGTAGCTGGCTGGCACTAGACCACTCCAATCAGCTGTTGAACTGATTTCTTTAAAATGCAAGTGTATTTAGAGAGAAGTGTATTTAGATTCCCAAATCATGCCTACTTGAAGCCTTGTGTGGAATCTCTCTGATGCTGGTGTTTCCAGAACAGCTGCTGTCGCTTCCCCAGAACATCCCATCATGTTAAATTTCTGCCTTTTTAATGTCATTTAGTTTTGTTTTTAAAGCTTATTCTTTTTCTAGACATTCCAATTATTCTGCCTTTCATTTTACTGGAATAACAAAAATAAGAGGACCTGGTGTCATTGTGCCCCATATTTGTGAGCACTTAGAGTGGGATTTCCTTTATGTAAATGACAATCTTTTAATCAATTGACTTTTACTGCTCTATCTCTCCCTGATGAGAAGAACCTTTTTCTAACATCTTTGGGATATTTTTTAACATTTTTGACTGAAGGTTAGCCAGCTACCTGGGAAAAAATAGGTTTATTATTCTGTGGCTGATTCAAAATCATGGAGGAAAAATCCAAAATTACTCTAATTGAACATATATTTTCTTCTCAAAAACTATTCTGTACAGATTTTTGATGTTTTATGTTAAAAAATTGAATTATGCTTCTCTAAAACACTATTTCTTCTATTAATTGGTGGTAGGTCAAAAATGCAATTTGTAAATGAGTGATGTCTTTCACTTGGACAAAAGACACCCAGAAGAACGTTTTTATTGATGGAATGGAAAGGATAACTTAGAAAACAGCACCGGAGACAGCTTGACATATTTAAAAGAATTTCTTTATTTTTGACAAAAATATTTGTTAAAATTGGCTTGGGTTTGGTCCTGTTTTTATAATCACATTCTTTATTAATTTCTTATGCTTTGCATAGTTCTAGTTACATCGTATCCATTTCTTCTATGTAGTGGCATCTTTCTGTTGGTGTGTGTAGATTCACAAAATACTTATTACTCATATGAAGGTGCTTTCCCCTCTGTAGCCTATGCAGTGTGCTTTTCCCCTCAGTTTTTTCCATATTTGAAGTAGCCAGTGAGTTACAGAGACATTCTTGGGGCATTTTGGCACAGTAAAATTGATGGAGAACATTGAGCTGGTTTCACACACTTGTCCTAACTCTAGAGGGGGTGAGGGACAAAGTGTCTCCCTTCTTACTGGCAGTAATTGTCCAGACAGTCGTCCAGCTGGAGCACTCCACAGAGGGAAGAAAGTGTTGTGATATGATCCGGGTAAAGCATAAGCCTCCTGAGGTCTGAGAAGAGGGAGCAAAGCTGTTGGGGACACTCCAGTCTAATTACTTCTCAAGAAAGGAGATAGCTAGAAAATTGCACTGAGCAAAGGATCTGAGGTGTCAGTTCCTGGTGAGCAGTGCTAGGGAGCCTCTTGGCTATGTGGGCTGGGTTGGGTCTTTAGGTGGGCTTAGACTGGATTTCAGGAAGAGGTAGATCAGAAAATGTGTACTCTAAAATGGTACAGGAAGGTAGTGTACATGGGAACATCAGTCTTCCATGCCTGGATTAGAAATCAGTGGGTGGTTCTCACATTGTACCTTGGGATAAGCACTTCATGTCATGCCATAGGGAAAATGGTTGAAATCATTGCAACCTTAAGCACACTTCCCATATAAATTCTGCTGTCATGTGCTTATGCAAGTTTTGGCTTCCTGTCCTTACCACAAGGAAATATTTCACTGACACTGAGTCTTTCTTGTTGAGAAGGACTAAAAGTGTCTTTTTAAGTGTGACCTGGCTTAGTACTGACTTCATCAGTGGTTGCCTTTCCTAACATTGCAGCAGTTATATCTCCCTCTTCTCCATATAGGTTTTTGGTCAATGCATGTTTGTGAATGCAACATGGAAAACATTCAGCCCTATGTGTTTCTCAAGAACACATCAGTCCTACAAAGACAGGTTAAATTAATAGTGTCCTCAGGGACAAACTGAGGACAAAACAAATTTTTTCTTTTGTTTGCCCTGGGATTTGGTTCAAAATTATTCTTTTAATACAGCTCATGCTTTGGGAATCTGTCTTTATTATTTTTAAATATTACATACAACCAATCAGCAATTAAACATTTTTCCTTTCCTTTAACAGATGGCATCCAAATCCTCTTTTTACCCATTAGAACTGGGTCAGTATCTGTCAGTAAATAGTCTTTTATTCCCTATTTTTTTTTTTTTTCTTTTTTTTTTTTTTGTTTTAAATGAAGGCTTTTGGTCTTCCTCATCACACTTAGGATTACAGATATTCAAACAATCCCACCGTTTTAGAAATTTTACTGTACACATTTACATCTCAAAATGCAGGTCTGTTCTGGTCACTGTAAAGGTAACCCAGAGAGTTAATATTATGCTGTAAAAAAAAGGGGGAAAGAAAGAATGGCTTTTCAATATCAGAAGGAATATCTGATATTGAGGATGAGGAGGCGAGAAAAGATGACTATAAAAATTCATGTCTATGCAGAAAAAAAGGCTGAAAATGACAAAAGAGCCTACTGAGTCTAGGGTTGAGCAGTTCTAAACAGAAATAAGAGTAAAGAATTATGTCTACTTTTTTACAAATTATCCCAATGCCATTTTATTCCCTTTAATGTTAGGTGTATCTCTGGAAGATCACTCTTAACTAACACTTGTAAATATAATGTCTCACAGAAAGCTGATCTGAATGAAAATTCTCACTTCCTTTCTGCCCCTCCAGGCATGGGTATTCCTAAAAAAACAGATGATACAGTGTTGGTGTAGGGAGGGATGATTTACAAGCAGTAGTTGTCTCAATTCTTCCCCCTCTCACAATTCTCAGGAGAGCTGATTGCCTGAATCTTTTGTAACACACATCAGTCATGATAGCATGGTCCTGTGAAAGAGGCAAAACCATGCTCCTGGGCATGGTACCTCCTGCACTGGCAGACATGAATCTGGAAGGGGATACCTGTGTGCAGCCTTGTAGGTGACAACACTGCCTGTTAACAGCCCTCATAGAAGTGACCTGTTTGATATGGAAAGAGGCTACTGCAGGTCCACATCAACCTGCAGTGACTTGGCTTGCAATTATTAATACGAATCCCAGAAGTCACAGGGAAGTGGAGAGCCTGGAAAGAGTGATAGCAGGCAGACCATTTCCATCCTCCCATTAAAGGTATTCACCACTGCCTGGTGACTGGGGTGGCCTTTTCCCATCGCTGCAGAGCAGGTTCCTTTGTTCTTTGCAGAAGATGGTTACCACTGTGGTCCAACAGTGGTAACCATTTCCCTTCATTGAGGCATTTAAAGCCTTCCTTGTAACATCAGCATCCCTGAAAGAGCTTGATTCCAGCTCACTACCAGTGATATGAATCTCCTAGGTGTATTTGCTTGTCCTCATGTATCCAGGCTGTTTTGAGATTCTGTCTCTCTACAAAGGGAACTTAAGTGGGTAATTTGGACCAGACAGCTGACTGTTAGACAATGCTTTTGAACTAATAAAATCTTCACCTTAGGAGATTTATAGCCAAGAGCATCAGTATCTCACTCTGGTTCATGGAATAGGTTGAATGCTCACTTTCATCTAAAATGACTGCCTCTACACTGTGCCATGGTGTTGCCACAGAATAATACAACTTATATCCCCATTCCCTACTGGTAATTGCTGAGTCAATGGAATAATTGCTTATAGATGTTCTCTGCATCTCCAAAGAGAAAAAAACAAAACCAAACATGACCCAGGATCTTCAAGACCATCTCTGTGACATATTTGACCCACTTCATGCAAATGAGACAGGAATAACCTGTGATTCCAAGTTGCTTGAAAAAGAATACTGGTGTCTATAATTATCTTCACAAGGAGCACAGTTTTTGAGGATCTCCCGGAGTTGTGATTATTAAGAAGAGACATGCCAGCATGTATTACAATTCCATGGCAGCTGGAAATATAAATGAACTAGAAGAACTTGAGAACATCATTTCAATGCACAACAGTGTTTGTGATGGTGACTGTTGCCCATGGGATGCTAATATTTACCTCTAGTTGTGGACCTTATTTGTCCTGGGAGTTGAGAGAAACATCCCTCTTCTATGTTGATGGATATGAATGAGGCTGTATCTGGCACTTGCCCCCCTTTTTGTGGTGGAATGGGCCCATTGTGAAGAGCTACTCCAAACAATTTGGAGCAGAAATCAGTAGGCACAATTGGCTCAGTGCAGCACCATGGATCAGGTTAAGTTTCATCAGAAGCAATCGTGCTGGTACCATTTTTCTCCTATCTCTTAGTAGCCCAAGAATAGGTGTCTGATCAAGCTTCTTAAAGAAGAGGCAATATTAGAGACAGCAAATCCTGAAACTCCCTAGAATCTGGGAGTAGACAAAATTTGCCACTGTGGCTTTTGTCCTTTCTTTGCACCAAATGTTCTATTTTACTGACTTTATCCAAATGTTATACTTCAGTTACAGATGTATGTGGTACACAGGATGCTGTACTACCAGTGCCTAGGTTTTCCGCAGCATGTTACATATGAACAAAATTAAGCCTAATATGCAAAGTGCTTTTTTACAAGTCTCGTGAAGACCTACCTCGAAATCATGATAGCAAGAAACTATAATACACATGCATCTGAATTCCAGACATTACTGGACTTGCTGCGAAGTCATCAATACACAAGTAGAATGTATGGTTATGAATAGAAGGGACAAAGTTTGTCTCAGACAGAAATATCCCTAGGACAAATGTCTCTGGTGTTAATGAAAGAGAAAGATGGAAAGGACATGTGAAAACTTGCAGGCTTGATCTAGTAGCTGGAGAGTAGGAAGGTGCTCCATTACCCATAATTCCTACAGTTCTGAAAAACTGAATGGAGACTTAGATGCTTGGAGCATTTTTCAATGCTTGGTGTCAGTATGAGAGAAGAATATAGTTCAGTGGTTACATTTAGCACTTAAGGGTGTCTCTGGCATTAACTGTAGTTGTGTATCATTTCCATAATATTAATAAAGCACAGTACAAAACAAGTACGCACATAGTGAACTCTACCCAAAGTGTAGCTGGCCTGTGTAACCAAAGCTGTCTTCGGTCTGGACTCTCTAGCAAAATGCCCAGTTGTTGAAAACCCTCACAGTTCTTTGTGGGAATATAAGATTTTTACATTTTGTAAATAGGGTATGGGGTATTTAATTCTTCATGAGAAGAATTAAATAAAAATTTGAAAATTAAAAAAAGGTACACTTTCTGAGAATCTTCTTCAGAGAAACTTTGTCTAGTCTTTGAAAACACTCAACTCCTGGGAAACAGCAACAAAACAAAATTACAATGTGCTATTAAGGGGGGGGGAAGTAATCTGAGAAGGAAATGACAACTGTTTTAGTCTAGCAAGGACAAAGGAAGGCAGTGTCCCTTACCAACAGGTGGAGTGGCATTGGACTGCCATTGAAATTCTTGCTTCTACAAAGAAGGCAACCCTATACCAGAAAATGAAATGAAATGAAATGAAATGAAAGAAAGTGGAGCAGTGGAATTATTTTATAAAAGGATGTCAAAAAACTCCAACAGTAGCCTTTGCTCAAGGGTTGTTTGTGCATACATCTGGAGCGAAGAAGGGCTTAACTACTTGCTCTTATTTGAAGATGCCCTGGTTTCTGCTGGGACAGAGTTAAATTTCTTCCTAGCAGCTGTTGTGTTTTGAATTTAGTATGAGAGTAATGCCGATAACACATACAGTTTTAGTTGTTGCCAAGTTGTGTTTATATTAAGTCAAGGGCTTTTTCAGCTTCCCATAAAAGCTAAGAGGGAGCACAGAGCTGGCCAGAGGAATATTCCATGCCATAGACATCACACTCAGTATATAAATGGGAGTTGGCTGGAGAGCAGGAATCCACAATCACTGCTTGGGCTGGGTTTGGCAACTGGTCATCAGGTGGTGAGCAATAGTATTGCATCATCTTTTTTTGTATATTCTTGTAACTTTTTTTTTTTTTTCTCTTCCATTGCTGTTTTATTAAACTTTCTCTCAACCTATGAGGTTTGGATTGTTTTTTTTATTTTTTCTCCCTCTTCTCCCTACCCTACCAGGGGTGTAGACAGTGAGTGAACAGCTGTGTGGTCCTACTTACCCTGGGTGCTGGGATTAAAACATGAGAGAAGTAAATGACATATTTGTCTTAGGCAAACAGAAATGCATATTGTTGGTCACATCGCACACGAGGAGTAATATTTTGCAGTGGTCTTCATAGGACAAGGCAATACTCTGAGGGAGGGAGGAATACAGAAAGTAGGTCCACATGTTCCAGAGTTTGAAAAAATTTCTTGTATTCTGAAGCTTGGAGTCATCCTTATGCTAGCTGCAAGACTAAAATGATCAATGATAATAAAAATGTGTCCAAAGAGGTACAATTTAGGGAAGCAAAAGTCTTGTATCTTGCCAAGTCTTCTATCACTGGATTGCTATACGACTTCAGCTAGATCTAAGTGGGGACCGCAATGTCTTCTAACTTTTCTTAAATCCTATTTGCAGACAGGAAATAATCCAGAGAATAATTAATTTTTTCCAAAGTATAGTACTCCATGCTGGACATAGTGCTGCAGCTGAAACCTTTTCCCCTCCCCTAGCGTGTATATTCAATAGTCCTGTAAACACATCCCAAGAGAGGTGTAGTAATGTGTTGTTGCTGTTTGTGAGCTAACTTCACCCTCAAAGCCCGTCACATTGTACTAGCCATTTGGCTACTTTTTTTTGGTAGTGACACATTTATTTTTTCCCCTCAAAATATATCACTTGTCTCTGTGGCATTTCATCTTGTTGACCTTAGTCCATCTTTCCAACCCGTAAAGATAATTTTGAATTCTGATCCATCCCTGCTGACTGCCCCTTCCAATTCTATGTCATCTGCAACTACTGTAAGTGCACTTGCTCTCCATCTTCCTGGTCATTAATGAAACAATCGAATAACAGAAGAAACAAGATAGATACAATAGGAACCAATTTGCATCTCTCTCCACAAATGACAGTGAATTATCAATAAGTCTTCCAACTGCCTTCTATAAAACAAACAGAACACCCCCTAGCCAGCTGTCTGTTCCTTATCTGCCCATCAGATCCATAGGTATTTTGTTTGCTAACAAGGAAGTTATGTGCAGATTTACTGAAACTGAAACATATTGCACCCAATGGGTACCTTTATAAGTGAGGTCAGCAACTTGATCCTAGACAAATGCCTGCTACCTGTCCTTGACATTTCCCCTTGTCTGCTGAAGTTCCTGCTAACTGGAAGAGGGGAAACATAACCCCCATTTTTAAAAAGGGAAAAAAGAAAAACTACAAGCCAGTCAGTCTCACTTGTGTACCTGAGAAGATCACAGAGCAGATCATCCCGGAAACCATGTTAAGGCACATGGAAAACAAGGATGTGATTGGTGACAGCCAGCATGGCTTCACTAATGTTAAATTGTGACTGACAATTTGGTGGCCTTCTATGATGGTGGATAATGCAAGAGCAACTGACATCATCAACCTGGACTTGTGCAAAACATTTGACACTGTCCCACACAACATCTTTGCCTTTAAATTGAAGAGACATGAATTTGACAGGTGGACTGCTTGGTAGATAAGGAATTGTCTGGATGGTTGCACTCAAAGTGTTGCTGTCAATGTCCTCGATGTTCAAGTGGAAACCAGTGATGAATGGCATTCCTTGATGGTCAGCACTGGGATCATTGCTGATCACCGTTGCTGGTGACATGGATATTGGGATCAAGTGCACCCTCAGCAAGTTTGCTGACAACACTAAACTGTGTGGAGCAGTCTTGAGAAGGGAAGGAAGGAAGGGATACCATCCAGATGGACCTGGATAGGCTTGAGAAGTGGGCCTGTTCAGACATCATGAAGTTCAACAAGGTTCCAGGGAGATAGTATAGCAGCTTTCCAGTACCTAAACAGGGACCACAGGAAAGATGGAGAGAAAATCTTGATGAGGCAGTGTAGTGATAGGATGAGGGGTAATGGTTTTTAACTGAAAGAGTGTAGATTTTGATTAGATATTAGGAAAAAATTCTTTACTGTAAGGATAGTGAGGCACTGGAACAGGTTGCCCAGAGAAGTTGTGGAGGCCCCACCCAGGGAAGTGTTCAAGGCCAGGCTGGATGGGGCCTTGAGCAACCTGGTCTAGTGGGGGGTGTCTCTGCCTATGGCAGAGGGTATTGGAACTAGATAATGTTTAAGGTCCCTTCCAACCCAAACCATTCTATGTTTCTATGATTCTATGTTTCTATGATTCTATGATTCTTTTCTTCTGCAATGAGCTTTGTTTAGACCAAAATTCTGTGGGTTTGGGGGCTGAAGTTAGAGTTATTACCTCAGAACTCTCTAAGGTCTTTTATTTCCTTTTACAAAAGTGGATGTATGTTCACCCAGCACTTTCATGAGGCTTCACCTTTCCCCTACTAGTTCTCAGAAACAGTAATCTTTAAGATTACTTTGTCTGTATCCTTTAGTACTCGAGGAGTTTCTTCAGACTTGGCCAACTTTCCCAGTATTTTTATCCTGTTCTTTTCCTTACTCTACCCAGTTTTTTCTTGCCTTGTAACATTGTCTGGTCATAGTCTTGTGAAGATTAGCAAGGGAGAGAAACAAGTAGAATATTTGTTTGTATCATGCATTGTTTGCTTCCTTTTCCCATGAAGTAACAGACCTATATTTTGCTTTTAACTGTTCTGTTTTACCTGGAGAATATTTTCTTATTGCTTTTTCAGATGTCTCATACTTATTCCTCCCTTTTTATATGCTGGTATTCTAGCTTTTGAGCCTCCAGGGTAGCATTTGGAGTATATGTTTGAACTTTTGTCCACAGGTATGAGGATTTCCATCTCTGGAAAGGAAATTCTGTGAAAAATGTACTACTGCTGGAGATAGCGATAAAAATGCAGATGTGATGCCATATATTGGCAAACTGTGAGGAAATGATGAGGTAAATGCTAAGTATGACTGGTAAGGTCATAATGACATATCCTGTAGACTAACAGGACAGCTCTCTGAGAGATTGTACATTCATCATTTTTCATTCACTTCAATTTGCTGTAATGGTTACTTCCCCCTCATTAGGATGTGGGCTAGTATAATCAGGGAGTAGACAGGAAAATAAGAGAACTTGGGGAATTTGGATAAGAGGCTTACATTTCTGATATTGTTCATCTTCCAGTATATTGTTTCTAGGTTACAAAATCATGTTCTGCCACTTCACAAGGAATAATCACATGTTGTTGCTCTCTAAAGACAGCTGAATATCTTAAATGGTTTAATGGCATAAGTGTTTTATATGTCTCTCTGAATTATAATCTTTGAGGGTAATACATATTGCAGATTGTGGAATTTCAACCATAAATTGTTAAGCAGAGTAGCTGGAAGCAGTTTAGAACTGTGACATTGATGGAGAAGTAATACCTGCAGTTTGTGGTATGAATTTAAGCAAATCGAAAACCAGTCTTGGTGATCCAATGTTAAAAGGAAACACCCACACAGTGAAAATGCAGGTGGCTCGCAAGTCTTGTATGAGAGGACTGACAATTGCAAGGCTGAGCTAGAGAAACAGTCTAAGAAACAGCAGGGGTTTTTACTGCATGATTACTCTTTACACATTTTATACTAGCTGTGGAGTAAATTTCCATTGGCTTGGTACCCAGTGGGCACAGATATAAGTGATACTAATTGACTGCTACAGTGCTAATTTTCCAGCTGTCTTCAGGTATGCAGCTGCTACATGTCCATCAAACCCCAGATCACCACTTTTTCCTTAGTGCAGGTGACTGGCATAGCTTCCTGTGCCATGTGCTTCCCTTTTTGGGAATGCTGACCTAATGGCCTTGCTAAGCATACACTGTGGTGTTGAGTGGGAATGATTGTGTGTGAAAAGGCATCTTCAGTTAGGTCAACTCCTGCTCATGTTAATAAGAATAGAGACAGTTGTGGTTGTGTTCAGCAGGGATAAGTCTGCTTCTCTACAGCACTGGTAAAATGACCCTTTCATTTCTTAAAGGTGAGTGCGGGGATCAGTCCAGATGGCTCCCTTGTGGGTTTTTATTGGCATTATGGGCATCAGTCATTTGTTTTGGGCAGGCAACACCAACAGATGTGTGTATATAGTTAGCTGCCTCTTGTAGTGTGGTTTAGTTCATTTAAGCATGTTTGGAGACATTATTTGTTTTTATTGTAAGAAACTGCTTCTCTGAAGAATTAATTTCTTTATAGACAAGATGAGGAACTAGTAATAACTAACACTCCATTAACAGTCCGGAGTTAGTTCAGAAGTGTAACTGATCTATGTTACTGCAGAGATCATTCAATGTTATGTTCTCCCACAATGCTCCTTGTTGTGAAGTAATACTATGCATGGGATACCTTTTGCTGTCATTGCAATTCACTAGGCATATACAGAATGTTTGTTAAAAATACTGTAAAATATGAATTAGAAGGGCCCTGTCCCCATTTGACAGCACTGTTTTGGACATGAAGCCAAGTTCTGCTTGTTTAAAGCGATCTGGACAATGCGAACAGGAATGTTGAGCTAGAGGCAAGATGGGAATTCATTCAGCTTTGCCTAAGTTTTCTATTTAAAACTTCATGTCTCACTTCCTTGAAATTCTTCTTCATTGGAATAGGAAGTCTGCAGTCCTAGGGAATCCCTCTATTTCTTCCAGGATATCTCACCCCTGACATCTGGCGCATCTGCTTTCAGCAAGTTCCAGACTATGGGATTTTAGTCTGGAAGTTACTGTAACTTCTTTCTCTTCCTTCCTGCCAATAGGACCCTCCTCTTTCTCCAGTCTACAGCCCTGAAGGGCTCATGTTCTTCCTTTTCTTCTCCTTTTTTCCTAGTTCTCTTTCTCTGTTTCTCCTCCTCTTTTTCTATCAAGCCCTTAATTATCACCAAGAATTTTTGCAGAGGAACTGCAGTCTTGCAGTCCCATTCATTCCAAACCAATTGGATGGGAAAGTACCAAGAAGGAAAAACAATTCTTGATTACAAGATTATAACAGAAGAAAAGAGCATTTACTCGGGAAATGTTCCCCTTTCATTTTGTTTCTTCATAACATCTGTGAAGACAGTTTTCATTCCAGCTTCCCCAAGGACAAATTTACCAAGTATGCTTCAACAGGAAGAGAAGAAATTGAGAAGCACATTTGAGAATTACCGAGTCCTGCCTTGAAGATTAGATCCATGTGGGACTATTGGAATGTCTTTAGCATCAAACTAGAGGTGAGGATTTTCTATTACTGGGGAACAATAAGTCTTTTCGGAAGAAAAGTGCAGTTTCCAGGGAAGGAAAACATCTCCATGAATTTGCACATAGTTGACAAATGTCATTGTTTAGGAAAAAAAAAAATACAGAAAAGGATATAAGATTTGAAACATTCTTTTTAAACTTTGTGGGTTTTTTAAAGTTTGACTTCAATCTCAAAATGTTGCAAATTTAAAAAAAAAAAAAAGGCATTAAAGCCATTTATTTCTTTGTCAGGTGGCCCCCACATCAAAACCCCAGCCATCTTTTGCCATAAATGGAAAGGAAAGGAAAATTAAGTGAAATGGAATAGTCCTGCAGTTCTACCCTATTTCCTTCTGCAACTGAATTTATGCAATGAGAAGGGAGGTTTGCATGTCTCTGAGTCCACCGCACCAACATATACAGACATAGAGCACCTCCTGCTCATGTGTGCTTTACCTTTCACGACAAACAGGCTGCCTCTTTGTACACAGTTTGGCAGAGTTCAGATTATACTGGGTTATTTATGTTTAACATTAGGAAGGCACTTCAGAGCACTGATGTCATTAGGGAGCAATAGTAAGGGACCGTGAATAAAGAAAACAATACCGCAGATGTTTTCTAGGAAAGAAGATGAAACAGAAAGACTCTGGGGGCAGCTTTGGACAGTGAGGAAGGAAGTCACAGGGATAAAGTGCTGAGGAAGGTCTCAAAATACCAAGTCCTGAAGAAGACAGAGCTAGAAGAATAAGCATTGCCTATGGAATGTGCTGACCTATTCATGAAAACATCATTAATTTTACAGCTGTTCATTTATTAGCACTAATGGAATGCATTCATAAATAAGTAAAATTAAAAGGGAGTATGGGGATATCCTTAGGAAGATAATAACAAAAAGGTAATTAAATGACCTTTAACTCAATGCTGTGCTTCAGTTAACACATAGGAAAAAAAGGCTTCACATCTGTGCCATAATATGGGATGAAGTATTATCTTCAGATACCAGTTTACTGCTGAAAACTTCAGTTATTTTAGGAATTAAGTTTTGCAGCAGCAGTGGTTATATTTCCTAATGAAAATTGGTTTTCAATCAAAAATAGGTTTCTTTTTCTACCTTTGCTCAGGGAAAAAATATGTCATTGCAAAATTCCTGACCAGGGATAGTTAAAAAATAGTGAGATTGATTTCTTCTTCTCTCACATAACATTAAGTTAAAATGCTGTTCCTGTAACTGTTTCTGTTGAACATTGTGCTCCTTGTGCTAACAGCATAAATCTCCAGGATTACCATGTCTCTCAAAGGTACATAAACAGTGAAAATGTGACATCAATCAGCCAGTGTGTTAGTATCATCACATTGAGACATAGCACAGGGGCCTGTTTTTCAGCCAAAAGAGTTGGTGTAAGACAGTGAAGAGTTGACATACTTTTAATCAGGGAAAAATGCAAAATCTAGGTTATATAAAGAGGTTGGGATATATTGGATATGCAGTTGATACTTGCTATCTGATTGTGATGGTAACAGATAACAATACACCACCAATCTTAAGCTATATGCTGGTAGCAAGAGTAGGAAATAACTGATCACAGCTCACCAGTCCATATCTTATTTTCTGGAAGGGAGTGAAACAAAATATATGAAAATGAACTTGGAGCAGGCTGACCCCTCTGCAAAGTGTACTATGAAACACTGTACCAGTTGATGTATTGTGTATCAGAATAGTTGGAAAGCTTTGCAAAAAATGACAAATTGTTTTCCTTTCTTTCATATCACTACTGGTGTCTTCTCCAACACGGGAGAAGGCAGGGTCTGGCCTTTGGATAATTTGTCATTTGAGACATTGCAAAGTCCATTTCTGTTTTGGTTTTGGCATTGGCTGTTAACTTACCCTGTTAATGGACCTGCCTGGAAGAACAAGAGTATTTTCTTCTCAACAGTAAAGAATTAAATACTGGGTTGTTTTTTAATAATGTCTTGATGAAACTAGCGTATTTTTTTCCCTCACAGTTTCGAGAAGGGAACTTCATTTTCCTTCACTTTTTGGGAGAAAGAAACTTCTGACTGGCAAGTTTCCTTGCTAAAGAGGACAGAAAACCCTCAAACAGCATGAAATATTTACCAAAATAAAACTGAAATATTTACCAAAAGAACAAGAACAGTTTTGATGTTGTTACTGAAGCATATTTCCATTTCATAGTCTTTTATCGTCAGAAAACTCAGAAGGGAATGAGAAGTATTGTGAAAGAATTCTTACTGCCTCTGATAAACTTCTTTTTACTTTAAAACTCAGAAGAGTCTTACATTCTAGTCAGCATTTTTAATGAGTTCAGAACATTTCAAAGATATTGCTATTTCTGGGATACATCTGCCAAAGTCAAAGGACCTGCACTGGAATTTAGTTTGCTGAGCTAAACCAAACTACCTCTGCTGTTAAGCCAACCAATAATGCATGTACTCAACTGTCTTGCATCTGCTTTTTGAAAGAGTGCAAGCCTCAGTTTATTTCAGCAGAAGGAGTTCTAAGGAATACCCATCCTTTGAAAAGATGACTATACCTGTAGGTGTCACAGCAGAGTTTAGGAAATAATCTCTGGGCACCTGCAGCTCATCACATACTTATTTGACTTGCCCCAACCTCATAAAGGCCAGTTGAGGGAGACCTAAAAGGTAAATAGATCCATATGCTTCTGCCTCAAGGTGACTTCTCTTTTCCCCAAGTTCAAGCTCCATGTAGGAAAGCATGTGTGGTAGTACAATGCTTCCATATTTAGAGAGAACCCTCTAAGGTCTTGCTTTGTGTGCTTGTCTTTTCACATAGCACATGCCCTTATGGTGGAGACTGGGAGATGGCCTATCCAAATGCCTTTGACTTTTCACATTTATAAGGTCCAGGAGTATCCCATGTAGGATTTAGGGGATAATTACCTACTGCTTCTTCTTACATACATGAAAATCAGTACCCAGAATGGTATCATTCAGCATGGGCTCACCAAATCTACCTTCTTGCACTCTGGAAGGATACCCAGGAATGAAGCAATATTTTCCGCAGCCCACTTCTTCTAGCTTACAGATCTGCTTTAAGCAGAAGCCTCTGCAGCAGGAAGCCTGAACTGAAGGAGTGCGAGATGTAGTATGACTTTGAATTGGAGAGCAGACATACCACTTGGCTTGCAGTGCACCTGGTGAGCATTGTAGAATCCCTGAGATGGTTTATTGTTCGGAGTAGCTGTGATTTACACGGATGACTATCTGATAGTCTTTTTGTGTGAGCTAATGTGATTTATTCATTTGGTTCCCTATTAAGCATGGCACAGGCCGTCTGAGACCAAAGTCCTAGAGGGCTCTCTCCTGTGAAATTGTGTGCAGTGAGTCACTGGGGAACCTAGCAGGAACAGGTCGAGACAGCAGTTTCTTACTTTCAGCTGTTTCCAAAATATTTTTGTTTAACATTACTTTGACGGAGCAGGTTGTTTCTTTTTGTCTATAATTTTAAGAAATACATGGCAAGCTTAACCCACAAAAACATATTGACCTCCCAGAATGGCTATCGCATCACCAGCAGGCTCTGGGCAAGTCCCAGACTGGACTCAGTGATGGGCAGGAACTGGATTTTGGATCTGGATTCAGGAACACACGGATTGGGATCAAAAGCCCAATTGGGAACAGAGTCCTCCTCAGATGCCAGCCACTGAAGAAAGAAGTGCTGACCCTTTGATCCCTCAGCTTTTATACTGAGCATGATGCAGATGGGATTGAATACCCTGTTGGCCAGGTTTGGGCCACCTGTCCTGTCCACTCTCCTGTGTAGCTGCAACTCCCTCTACACTCTTCTGCTTCCGAGTCTCCAATGGGGTATATGGCAAAGTTAGCTGACCTTGGTTGTTATAGCAATAAATATGAGCAAGAGCCTCTCTGCTTACCATTCCTTGGCATAAATCAGAAAGAATCAGGTCTTATCACTCTGGAAGTGGACAGTGTCTGTTAATTACAGAGAGTTCAGTTAGTTAGAAGAGCCTTAGCTGAAAAGTAAAATTATTGAACAGAGAATTGTCTCTGTTTTACCTCAAATCAGGACAGAAACAATGGCATTGCAAATAGGAAGGTGTCAGACTTCCCAAGATGACATGGCAATTATTAAAGCTCTAAAGCCTGTCAGAGAGCTGACTCCACAACCCAAATTGTCTTGCACTATGCTCGCATCCTGCTGTCAGCCCAGTGGTGGGGCAAGCCAGCATGGGTGTCAGCAGCAACATGATCAGATGTTTTCCCTGCTCCTGAAAGTCCGATGAGAAGTTGGCTAGGAACTGTTTGTGCTGAGTGTCCTTCCTACAAAGCTTGAGGATATCTGTGCTTCCGCAAGCACTGTGGAAAGGAGCTGGGGGGGCGTCTGTACTCAAAACATTTTCCTAGTACTTTTGCTGTGAGACCATGCTCCCAAATAAATCATAGCTGCAATCCACAGCTCTGTTCACCTGAGCATAAACCAATTTCACACCAAGGTCAGTGATTTTTTTCTGTGTCAGTGAGAACTTTCAGTTAGCTTGACAGGTTGGGCTAACTGGTCATCACAAACAAACAATATCTGGACAAGCTCCTCTCAAGTCTCCCTTTTAAGCAGATAAATTCAATGATGCCTTATTCCAACTGTTTCGTTTTGTTTGCAATTTCACCAGCTTGTTCAACAGTCTATTTTACTTTATTTATGAAGGATTCCATCTTAATGTTTCCAGAGATCAAAGGAGTTAATGTTTGCTCAAGAAAAGGAGGGATCTGCCTTCTGCTGCAGCTCTACTTCCCTGTATTGAAAGGTGAGAGCAAGCCACAATAATACTGATGTAAAAAAAATGCTGTCAGCAAGTAGTCTCACTACTGAGTACAGACACCCTTCAGTCCCTCTCCTGGATCTGTCTCTGGTACATGCAATACTGTAATGGTTGAAGGATTAATTATAGGCGTACAAGATCAACTAAGCAAAGGATTTCCCATGAGTGTTCCCAATTATTACAAAAGCTGGTATTTAAAAATTATTTTTGCAGTTTTATTTCCTGTGCAGTTATTGATCTGCCTGCTCTGTACCACGATTAAAATCATATGCAAAACCTGCACTCTTGTGTGAGGCTTTGGTTGTGACATTGTTCATCCTTGTTAGTCAAAAAGAGATGAAAGTAATGAATCAGAATAATGAATAGCAGCAGAAGAACCTCTGCATGAAAAGGAAGAAACTTCAGCTGCCTGAAGAAGCTGGCCTCTTTAGTAGCCAGTGCTAAACTAAGGCTAAGGAAACTGTTTTCCCTAGCCATCAGTGGGGAAGGTCCATGTTCTGTAATCCTGCCCGCAACATTATCCTGTGTGGGTTGAATCCCTACAGTGAGTAAAATTAACTGAGGAAAAATATATGACTTGAAACAAAGAGGGATTTGTGGCAACTCGTGTGTTGAAAACACAGAGCTGGCACAACTCTCGTGTCTCACTCATTCCCTACAGCTCTGGTAGTGGTTACAGCAATGGAGCAACCCTGCCCTGAGTAAAAGAGTAAAAGGCAGACTGAGGAGGTGTGGAGAGGCTGAGCTATCCCTCTCCATGCTCCGGGAGCCCTCAGGATGCAACATGTAGTCTGGGTACATGTCATTATTGTCCTTGAGTTTTAGTCCTTAAGTTTGTCTGATTTTATTGATAGGTTTTTATTCCTGAAGTTTTGTTTTCATCTACAGTTTCTCCTCTTCTGTGTTGTGCACCCTCAAGCTCTCTGCAAGCTCCAAACACACCTCAGAGTTTTCCATTGTTTCTATGGCACCCACTCTTGCCTTCCTGTCTCCCAAGAAAATTCCTCATTATTTTCTTCTACCTTTACCAGGATCCCGTTCTTGCTTACCCATACACTGCTAATCTTGCCTGCCCTTTCCTTTTCCCCTCTTTTTTTCCCAACATTCTGGTACATCATTCGCCACTTTTTTAAAGATCGCCTATTTCCACCCTCCCTGCCATGGGCAGAAACACCTCCCACTAGACCAGGTTGCTCAAAGCCCCATGCAACCTGGCCTTGATAAGGTTGGATAAGGCATACACAGCTTCTCTGAGCAACCTGTTCCAGTGTCTCACCAACCTCATAGTGAAAAATTTCTTCTTAATATCTAATCAAAATCTACACTCTTTCAGTATGAATCCATTATCCATTGCCTTATCACTACATGCCCTTGTAAAAAGTCCCTCTCCATATTTCTTGTAGGCCCCGTTTAGGTACTGAAAAGCCGTTATAATGTCTCCCTGGAACATTCTCCAGGCTGAATGACCAAAACTTTCTCAGCCTGTCCTCAAAGGAGAGGTGCTCAAACCCTCTGATCATCTTCTGGACCTGTTCCAACAGGTTCATGTCCTTCTTATATTGGGGTACTCAGAGCTGGATGCAGTATTCCAGGTGGGATCTCACCAGAGCAGAGGAGCAGAATCACCTCCCTCCCCCTGCTGGCCATGTTACTTTTGATGCAGGCCAGGACATGGTTGGCGTTCTGGCCTGTGAGCACATATTGCCGGCTCATATTGAGCTTCTCATCAAGCAACACTCCTAGGTCCTTCTCCTCAGGGCTGCTCTCAATCCAATCTCCACCTGGCCTGTATTTGAGCTTGGCATTACCATAACCTATGTGCAGGACCTTGCACTAGGCCCTGTTGAACTTTACATAGGTTTGCAAACCTTTGAAGGTTTTCACAGGCCCAGTTCTCAAGCCTGCCCAAGTACCTCTGGACAGCATCCCTTCCCTCCAGGGTGTCAACTGTTTCACACAGCTTAGTGTTGTCAGCAAACTTGCTGAGGGTGCACTCAATCCCAACATACATATCGCCAACAAAGGTGTTAAATAGCCTTGACACTTGAGGAACATCACCCATCACTGGTGCCACTTGGACATTAACACAACTCTTTCAGCATGACCATGCATCCAGTTCCTTCTCCACTGAGTGGTCCATCTGTCAAATCCAGCCAATCTCCAATTTAAAGGCAAGGATGTCACGCAGAACAGTATCAAATGCTTTGCTCAAGCCCAGGTAGATGACATATATTGTTCTCACCTTATTCACAGATGTTGTAATGCTATCATTGAAGGCCACTAAATTTGTCAGGCACAATTTACCCTCAGTGAAGCCGTGTTGGCTGTCACCAATCACCTCCCTTTTTCCCATGTGCCTTAGCAGAGTTTCCAGGAGGATCTGCTCCATGATCTTGCTGGGCACAGAGGTGAAACTGACTGACCTGCAGTTCCTTGGGTCTTCCTTTTCTCCCTTTTTAAAAAAGAGGGTTATGTTTCCCCTTTTCCAGTCAGAGGAACTTCACCAGACTGCCACATCTTTTCAAATATGATGGACAGTAGCTTGGCAATTTCATCCACCAGGTCACTATGCATCATATTTGAGAAGTCGTGGTAATCTCTTGAAGTTCCTACTGACTTGAAAAATTGCATGTCCAAATTACCTTAAGTTTCTCATCAGGGATGTCTGACTCTAGTGTCTTTATCTATTAGAAGAACACAAACCCCTTGTTCTCATTCGAGTTTTGCTTCTGAGTATGGTATTGTGACTCAAGAGAGCCCTGCACACATATATAACAATCAATATTGACATCCTTCAGTGGATCTCATTAGGGAAACTCTTCATGAAAGAAATATGAAAATGCATGAAAATGGCAAAAAAACCCTGATTTACTTGACAGCTGCAATTTCAAAATATCCAAAGGGCTTTGCCTTTGTATCAAAGAAGATACTGAGTGATTTATCTCAGACAGCAATAATCTTGCAATGAGTTGTGCTCTGCCTGTGTGCAGACTAGAGTCCTCACTCCCAGGCTATCACTGTGAGATCTGTCACCAGTCACAATTGTTTCTGATCTCTTGTTCAAATCTGGAGTAACCTCATCACTGTGGACAGCCTGGCATGCCCATCTCTTCCACAGGTATTGTTCATATTATAAGGAAGATAGAGGGTGGGCAGATGGAGGGGTTAGGGAAGATCCAAGACATCTCTTGATTGGCAGCTGTACTATGAGAAGATGTGCCTTCAAAATGATGTCAGGAAGAATTTAGTAAAGCTCATATAAATCAGAAGAAATGCCTTGATTTTCAGGCCACATCACAAAGACCTTTGTCTTTGTCTGGATCTGCACCACACAGCCAAGAGTTTTATGATTTGAACATCCACATAGATGATACTCCCCCATGCCTGCTGGCCTAGGGATTATGTGAATGTCTTTTCTTCCTGTAGTCTTTGTGCCTGTGCTTACCTGTGAAGCCAGTTCACCTTCAGTCATTGTGCAATAGAGTCATCTTTTGGTCACAACCTTCTTTCAGCCTGCCCATTTGTGGTTTAACTTGTTAAACTGCTAATATGTCAAAGCACCTGTCTCTCCTAAGAAACTCCCATTGTCAGAGCAATACTAATGTCCACATTAGCAGGAAGAGAGACAATTCATATCCACCAGCGAAATGCACTGTGGTCATCACTTTGGCTGTCCCAAAAGGAGGGACTGCCACATCCACACATCCACTCATCACAGAGCACTCATCCCTCATCAGAAGCTTGTCAGGTCTTTTTCCTATCTCTGGAAGATCACACTGCCTATGGGTCAACACCTGCCACTACAGAATGGTTTCTTCCAGCAGAAGTTTCTCCTCAGAAACATTTCATGGTCTGCTTGCAAACAGATTTCAGTGCTAAAAAAAACTGTCAGCTTCTGTGCCTGAGAGGATATGGGTTCAGGCCAGTCATTACTACTTGATTTTTAACTTGACCACAGCAATTTACAACGCCTAAAACTTCAGGACTACTGAAGAGCCTGTTGCGACTCAAATGTGACTATTAGTTTTAGGCTCCTTGTTATCTAGGGATACTGCAGTTCTTGTACAAGACGCAAGGCCTCTTCTCCATGTTACACATCCAAACCATTTGCACACAAGGTTGCCTAGCCTTGCTTGCAAACTTCTTTTTTTTGAATTCTCTCCTCCCTCCCACTGGGCAGGGAGTGAACAAGCAGCTGTGTGGTACTAATCTCCCTACTGGTGTTGAACCATATTAGTTGATCTTGTGCAGTAGGCAAGAGTTTCTGACTATTCTCTGTTCTGCTGCTCATCCATGTCAGGAGTGAAGTTCAGAACCAGCTGAATCTATTCACTGCAACCTTTCTCAAAGATAACTGAAGACTTCCCTGAGGAAGAAAAAGAAAGATGCTAAAAAAATTGGGCAGCATCCTTTATTCCACAAGGAACAAATATCTTTTATGTCTAAGCCTTATGAGGTGCAGCAGAGATCAGGAAAAAGCCAAAGACCTGTGAACAGGCCAAACACCTGTTCACAGGCTTGTTGTGGGAAACAGCACAAAGAGATCCTGAATCCTTAAAGCTATTAGTTGCTTGCAATGCACTTTTCCTTTGAGTGCCATGAGTTACTTGTGTTGCAGGAATGCAATTCCCATTAATACGACTGGTGTTCCAAGGTGCTGGAAAGAGTACCAGCAGTGAGAATACCAAGCGAGATGATTACAACAGCAGCATGTAAGGGGAAGAAGTCAGCTCCACTGTTTGGCACTGACTCACAGATAGAGCAGTAATAAGCACCCACATCAGGAGAATACCTAAGCTGTGCCACAGGGAGCAGCAGAGGGTAGAGAAATGGCTGGGGTGTAAGACAAGTGAAAGAAGGTGGATGAAGGATAAGCTGAAATATGACCGACTCAGAAATATGACCAATAACCCTTGAGCCAGTTCATCCACCTCAAATCATTCCTGGGCTTTCTGAAGGCAGAACTTGGTTAGTCTGGACCCAGCTGGGAGAGGATCACTCCTGAACTCACTGCCCTCTATCATACAGCTGAAATATAACAGAGGATCAGCTACAGTGTTTTGCTGGAAATGTTAGGGATAATTAATCTTCAAACTCTCGATTCACTGTGACTCTGCTGGCAGACTATGACATAAACCAAGTAAAACAAAATCCGACTTTCTTTAAATGAGAGAAAACATTTTCACCCTAGCACTTCAACTAACTTCTCACAGGATGTCATCTTTTATAGTGGACGTTTTTAGGTAACTGGGCCTTAGTATAACACAAAGCTCAGCAGAGGAACATTTCTTGGTAATAAATTTGAATTGATCAACACTTGGGAAGCCATTAACTGTTTTTTCCTGACACTCATTGGACAATTGAAAGTTTATTCCCAAATAATGTGAATAGACCACCCAACTAGGATGAGGAGACAGATAACATACTCTATAAGCAGCTAGGAAAAGTCATCACCAACCTTTGTCCTCGCAGGGGACTTCAACTTACCAGATGTCTGCTGGAACTACAATACAGCTGAGAGGGAACAGTCTAGGAGGTTCCTGGAGTGTGTTCACATTAACTTCCTGGTGCAGCTGGTGAGGGAGCCAACAATGGAAGGCGCCCCCCGCTGGAACTCTTGTTTGTGAACAGAGAAAGACTTGTGGAGAATGTGGTGGTCGGAGGCTGTCTTGGCCATAGCAATTGCGATAAGAGTTCTTGATTCTTGGAGAAGCAAGGAGGGGGGGTCAGCAGAAGTGCTACCTTGCACTTCTGGAGTGCAGGCTTTGGTTTGTTTGGGAGCCTGGGTGACAGAAGACTGCTTTGGGAAACAGTCCTGAAGGGCAAAGGCATCCATGAAGGCTGGATGTTCTTCAAGAAGTCTTAAGGGTGCAGGAGCTGGCTGACCCCGTGTGCTGAAATATTAGCTGTTGGGGAAAAAGACCAGCCTGGCTGAACAGAGAGCTTTGGCTCAGAAAAAAAAGGAGAGTTTATGGCCTTTGGAAGTCCACAGCCTTTGGAAGAAACTGTCCTTGAAAAAAAAGAGAGTTTATGGCAGGCAACTCGAGTGGACTACAAGGATGTTGTGAGATTATGCATGGAGAAAACTAGAAGGGCAAAAGCCCAACTAAAACTTAATCTAGCTACTGATATTAAAAAGAAAATATGTTTCTATGAATACATTAGCAAGAAAAGGAGGGCTAAGGAGAATCTCAATCCTTTATTGGATGTGGGGGGAAAAACAGTGACCAAAGATGAGGAAAAGGCTGAGGTTCTTAATACCTTCTTTGCCTCAGTCTTTAATAGTAAGACCAGTTGTTTTCCAAGTGTCCAGCCCCCTGAGCTAGAAGAGAAGGATTGAGAGCAGAATGAAGCCCCCATAATCCAAGGGGAAACGGTTAGTGACGTGCTACACCAACTAGACACACCAAGGTTTTTTTACATGCAGTCCATTTACTATAACAATTAATAAGTTACACAATATGCAGTGGTCCCCAGTGTCTTTTCAGAAACAGATGACTAACCATGGAGAATGTTTTTTCAGAGTTGTAGGGCAAGCCACTCAGTACTGGCTACTGAACTCCTTCCAAAACTCATCCTAGGCTGCTTTTCATTTTCTAGCTGCAAGAGTCTGAGACCAAGACTCTGGAAAGCAAAGATATATGTCCATTTTTCTGGGAACTATCTAGATTCACGGAGTTTTGGAACACAACTATGAAGCCAGCTTTTCTTAAGCATTGTTGTGGCTTCTGTAAAACTATCAGGAGAGGAGTGGGACAGGCAGGTTAGATAAGCCAAGAGTGGAGACTTTGTCAAGCAGGGAACAAAGCCCTGCTTGTCTCAGTTCCAAAGGACAAAACAGTGTTTCAGCCCTGATTTTTCCAAGCATAGAGTTTGCCCATAGTTGTGTGCAAGTTATAAGCTTAAGCTAGAGCAGATCATGCCTACCTCTTCTGGGCAGAGGCTCATTGTCAGACCTGATCAAAGTCTTCATTATACTTCTTTAAAATGAATAATAATGACCTTTATTAGATAATGAAAATATCCTTCCTTTTGACAGTGTTAAGACACATTAAGTTGTTTTTTATCTTTAACTTATGCTCTAACTATAGTTCAGGTGGAGTGTTAATGCGGTGCACACTGCAGAAAAGAAAAATCCTACATCTTCCCCCAGGAAGATATTGTCCCCACTGTGCCTTCTGCAGCCTGCTTTCTCCTGCTAGACTCATTCAGATGATTGATTGAAAATGAGTCATTCTAAAAATATGTTGGGTTTAAAATCTTCTTGCAAATTCAAGATGATTTAATAATGCAAATACATCACTGTGACAAATCTAATTAAAAAAAGAAAAAAAAAAGACAGATTAAACCAATGTCTTTCCTAAACGATATGAAGTGACTTTCAGCCATTATACAATTAAATGATGTGAGCTTTTGCTAACCATTTTCTTGAGAAGTACAATTAGAAAAAAGGTCCCTCCAAAGATAGCTCAGAACCTGCTGAAAACATCCGTGCTGAAAAAAAACACCTTTTAAACTCCAATTTAAAACTTTACTTTTTAGAGTACCAAAGGACTGATTCTTTCTCTTTGTGGGACTGTCACTGCAGAAACCCATTCAACTTTCTAAGATGTGAATGCCCCAGCCTGAATTACTTTTCACATGCTGAAAGTGTGGTCATTCATTGTATCCTCAGAAAGTAGTCTCAGGTAAATGAGACTAGCTTGGGTATGATACTGGTCTGACCTTGACAGCATGCTGTGCTGGATTGCTTTACAAGAGTTTCCTCTTCTTCTTTCTGTTGTGGGATGAGAACTGAGCACAGGTACTGTTAAGAGATAGAATTGGCTTAGTCTCTGCCCAGCAAACTAGCATTGAAGGAGGGGAAAAGCAGCAAATGATAGAAACTGGATTTATAGCAAACCATCAGGCCCCATCACCTAAAGAAGTTGGGCTGAAAAGGGATTCAGAAAGAATATGTGATGGACCTGAAGACAGCAGGGTGAGAGATATTGAGGCAGGAGATTGGCTTGCCCAGTTGTCTGCTGGAAGTGCTGGGATTGACAGCTCAGAGCAGTGCAGCAAAGATAAAACACATATGATTGGTGTCACATGAACCACCACGAAATTTGCTTGCAGAAAGGAAGCTCTGAAAAGCAAAGAACACTTATAATTGTTTAATTGATTAGAAGCTTACAGCAAGTGCTTACCAGCAACACACAGTAATATTATTCTTAACCACTCTTTTACATGTAATATTTTTAGAATTCAGCCTGTGCTTCTAGTTAAACCTGAATTTAAGATAAAACAGTTGAGTAATTGCCCAGTAGATTGATAGATCTGGTCTTTGGGGAGATGGCAGGGGAAGCATTGTTAATTGTGGCTTGAGTTTGTCACTTCTTGGCTTTAGAGGGTGTTTCACAAAAAATATGTAGTACTCTAAGTATAGAAGTATCCTTGCTCTCTTGAATGTCCTCATCGTCTGTTCTATCCTATCTCTATCCCATTCCCTTGAAAGACATTTACGACTCCAAATTAGGAGGTTTGGTTTCTCTGCTTCCTTGGGCTCTTTGTGCAAAAGAATAGTGTATTCTTTTCCTAAAAGACATTTTCACAGCAAGCCTGACCACATGGAGACATTAAGAGCAAGGAACTATAGAGGGAAACCCTACTGTGTGGAATCAAGTCTCAGTGGTGTACCATAGCCATTCATCTTCTGCCTTAACCTTGCACACAAGCTCATCCTTCCATCCTTCTGCATATTGACAGGACATAGCTGGAGTATGATCACTTCCTTGGAAGGTGTTTTGTCCTTAGCTGTCAGCCTGCAAGAGCTAGTAGTTTCCCAGTCCTGTCTGATCTTCCCTCTTCTCATCTAGTCACATTGTCATTTGTACCTCATTCTGGCTGATGCACCTGCTGCCATAGGATGTTCATCCACAGGCCTTGGTTGGATTATAGCTTCTATTCTTCTGTCTAGAAGAAGCAAGAGAATCTTTGGCAGCAGGCTGGCTCACTTGGTGAGGCAGGCTTAAAAATGAAGGCAGGGGAGAGGTGGCGGGCAGGGGGAGTCCAAAGTGGCAATGCTCACACCATTGCAATGCACTGGAGAATAAGCCACGCCAGCCAGAGCAGTGACAAACCTCCCTTAGCTGCCTCCCAAGGTGTGAACCAGAAGACCAACCACTCCAAGTGTATGTATATCAATGCACACAGCCTGGGGAAAAAATAGGAGGAACTGGAATTCTACACCCAGCCAGAAAGTTATGTCATCATAGGAATAACTGAAACATGATGGTACAACTCACATGACTGGAGGATCATGATGGATGGGTATAGGCTGTTCCGTAAAGAGAACCAGGGAAGAAAAGGAGGAGTAGTCACACTCTTAGGAAAACCTTGAATGTATAGAAGTCAACTACAGCAATTGCGAAAGCCCTATCAAATGCCTCTGGGTCAATATCAGAGGGGTCATCTACAAGGACAGTCTTACAATAGGCATCTGCTACTGACCTCCATACCAAGATGATAAGGCCAACAAAACATTGTTTTGGTCACCTAAGCAAGGTTCAGGTAAACAGAACCTGGTTCTTATGGGTAACTTCAACAATCCAGACATTTGTTACAAGAACAATACAGCAGCTCACATGCCATCCATCAAGTTCCTGGAATGCACAGACTGCTTACTCGTACAAATGGTAGCTGTGTCAACAAGGAATGAGGTGCTGTTGGATTTGCTACTCACAAACCAAGAAAACCTACTTTGCAATATTGCAATTAGTCATAGCCTTAGCTAAAGTATTCACAACATTGAGGAGTCTGGAATCCTGCTGAGCATGCTGAAGGTTAGTATTAAGACAAACGTTCTAGATTTTAGAAGAACAAACTTCAGCTTACTCAGAACACATTTGGGAGGGATTTCATGGGAAGCTTCCATGGAGAATAAAGGAGTTAGTGAGTGTTGGGAGTTTTTCTAAAATGCTCTTCTGGAAGCAAAAAAAATGGTTAACAGGGGAAGTAGGTGGAGTAAAAAACTTCCTTGGCTTAACTGCAAGCTTCAGAGTCTGCTCAAAACCAAAAGAAAAGTGTACAAGAGATGGAAAAGTGGACAAATATCCATTGGGAACTACAAGGGCATTTCCAGGGCATGCAGAGATGCAGTTAGAAAAGCAAAATCTCAGCCCAAATTGAAATTGGACAGAGATGTCAAAAACTACAAGAAAAGATTCTTCAGGTATATAAGTAACAAGCAGAAACAGGAGTAAAATGATGGCCTGCTATTAAACAGGAGAGATGAATTAGTCACCAACAATGTTGAAAAGGCAGATGTTCTCAACATTTTCATCACTTCTGTCTTAGGAACGGTCTTGGGCCCCAGGCCCGGGGAACAGCAATCCGGGATGATGCAAACACAGATCCACCATCAGGGAAGGAAGAATCGGTATATGAACTATTACAGGAGCTTGACATCTACAAATTGATGGGCCATGATGCCATCCATCCAAGGCTGTTAAGAGAGCCAGCTGATATTGTTGTGAAACCACTCTCCATAATCTTTGAGAAGTTGTGGAGATCACAGGACATCCCAGACAGCTGGAAGAAGGCTAATGTCATCTACGACTTCATCTACAAGAAGGGCCTTTAAGGAAGATATATGTAGCGTATGAAGGCATGGACCCCGGTCGGTGATACAACCAGAATCGTTTATTATAACCAACAGGCAGCTTATATAGCACCAGTGTCTATTCTTTCCCAACCGACACACCCCTGCAACCCCCAGCTGCCAGGCGGGTGGAATTTCCCTCCATCAGTCAGGGGCCCAGGAATCGTTTACAGGTCTGGAGATGCTTATGGGCCATCTTCTGCCATTGTTCCTGCTTCTTCTTCTGGTGTCTGCTTCTTCCACAATCCTGTTAACCCCTTGTTCTCCCACAGATATAAGAAATTATAGGCACATCAGTCTTACATCAGTCCCTGGGAAAGTTGTAGAAAAATCCTCCTGGGGGCTATCACAAGCTGAATGAAGCACATGATTGGGAAAAGAAAACATGGATTCAATAAGAGCAAACAGTGCTTGGCAAACCTGATCACCTTATATGACAAAATGATCCTGGTTGATCTTGGGTGAATGGTAGACATTGTATACCTGGAGTTCTCCAAGGCTTTCAGTACAGTTCCCCATAGCCTACTCCTAGAGAAACCCTAAAGAAACACATGCATTGTGGTCTAGACAAGTGGTCTTCGTGGGCTGACAGGCCGCAGAGTGGTGGTAATTAGGTGGTAATTAGGTGGTAATTAGGTCCTTTTCAAACTGTTAACCTCTCACAAGTGGGGTGCCCACATTGATCAATATTGGGTCCAACACTGTGAAATATCTTTGTAAGTGACCTGGATGATGGGACCAAGTGTACCCTGATGAAGTTTGCTGACCATACCAAACTGAGTGGGGAAGCAGATACATTGGAAGGGACAACCACTCTGCAGGAAGACCTGGATAGGCTGGAAGATGGTGCTAACAAGAACCTTATGATGTTCAAAAAGGACAACTGCAAGGTCTTGCACCTAGGAAAGCATAATCCAGGAGTGCAGCACAGACTGGGATCCACCTGATCAGGGAGAAGCTCTGTGGAAAGGGATCTGAGGGTCCTGGTGGGCAACAAGCTCAATAGGAGTGAACAGTGGGCTGCAGCAGCAAAGAAAGCCAATAGGATGCTGCGTTCCATCAACAAGGACACTGCCAGCAGAGACAAAGAAGTCATTATCCCACTCTACTCGGCACTCGTCAGGCTACTCCTGGAACACTGTGTTCAGTTTTAGTTCCTGCTGTAGAGAGAAGATGTGGACAGGCTGAAGAGGGTCCAGAGAAGGGCCATGAAGAAGAACTGGGAAGCCCACTAGAGACAAAGAAGTCATTATCCCACTCTACTCGGCACTCGTCAGGCTACTCCTGGAACACTGTGTTCAGTTTTAGTTCCTGCTGTAGAGAGAAGATGTGGACAGGCTGAAGAGGGTCCAGAGAAGGGCCATGAAGAAGAACTGGGAAGCCCACTATATGAGGAAATGCTGAGAGAACTGGGTTTGTTCAGCCTTGAGAAAAGAAGGCTTAGGGCAGACCACGTTCCAGTATTTAAAGCACCCAGCTTAGATTCAGTCCCAGAGAAGATAAAGGGAGATTTTCCAGAACTGTCTTACACCTACTTGTCAGCCAAAGATCTGACATCGTACATTACATTGATATGTAACAGTACTGCTAGGTCTTAGTAGTATCCCTGAGAAGACATCCCAGTTGCTCCAACAGTAACAAAAGGTACTCCTGCAGAAATTGGGCAGGGCAGTGTAACAGCTACCATTGCAAGGCATGATGAGAGGGACAGTTTCCTTTCATGATCAGCAATAAGGACATCACTCTGGATTCCACTGAGACCATAGTAGGGAGGGCCTTAAGGAAATGAGTGACGCATTTTAATTAAACTCTGGTAAAGAATGGCTCATATGAGAGGGTTTGAGAGTAACATTGTTATGTTGAGATGACACCTGCTCACATAACCTCAGTGCTGCTACGGTTCTTTGAACTTAAAGACCAGGCTTTGGATATAGTGCATTTTTTGTTCAGAAAAATCAATCACTGGGAAGTGGTAGGGAGAGACCTTTCTTTGATGAATCAATTAAAATTAATTTCTCACAGCCAAGCCAACCTCAGGCTCAATTTTTTTTTGGTCTGTCATTTTTCATCACATTTTTATAACACCCTCCCAATGGCATAGAAAGCTTAGGTATAATCAATTCTCTTGAAGAGAGTTGTTGATTTTTTCCCTCCCTAGATCATGCAAGTCTTCCTCAAAGACACATGAATTTCTTCACTGTCACCTGCCGAAGCCTACAGGAAACAGCAAGGCAGTATGTGAATGATGTAAGCATAAGTCTGCACCAATTGATGAACCCGAGTGGTGTTAAATGCCTGCAGAGGCTTAGGGTGGTCCAGAGCCAGATGTTCTCTGCCAAAGAGCAACACACTGGGAAAATGTTCTTGTGCATTATCTCCAAATAAAAGGTTACAGATATTGCTGTTATTTTTCTTATCTAAACACTCTGTAGTGACTGCACATAAAAATCCTGCATCATCCTGGGTGAGACACTCACTCTCGGGAAAGAACGGGAGCCAGCCTGGCTGAGAAATGTGTTTCTTAGGCCTACCACTACAAAGAAGAAAAAACTAGGCCCCTAGGCAAGGAGTGCCCTGGCATTTTTGCCCAACAGCATGGAAACTCAATGAGAGCTCAGGTGTCATAGAATCAAAAAATTGTTTAAGTTGGAAAAGACCATCAAGTCCAACCATTAACCTAGCACTACCAACTCCACCACTAAACCATATCCCTAGGCACCACATCCACACATCTTTCAAATACCTCCAGGAATGTGATTCAATCACTCCCCTGGGCAGCCTGTTCCAATGCTTGATGACCCTTCTGGTGAAGAATTTTTTCCTAATTATCCATCCTAAACTTCCCCTTGAAGGCCATTTCCTCTTGTCCTATCACTTGTTACTCAGAAGAAGAGATCAATACCCATCTTGCTACAACCTGCTTTCAGGTAGGTGTAGAGAGCAATAGGGTCTCCCTTCAGCCACCTTTCCTGATGAAGTTTGCTGACCATACCAAACTGAGTGGGGAAGCAGATACATTGGAAGGGACAACCACTCTGCAGGAAGACCTGGATAGGCTGGAAGATGGTGCTAACAAGAACCTTATGATGTTCAAAAAGGACAACTGCAAGGTCTTGCACCTAGGAAAGCATAATCCAGGAGTGCAGCACAGACTGGGATCCACCTGATCAGGGAGAAGCTCTGTGGAAAGGGATCTGAGGGTCCTGGTGGGCAACAAGCTCAATAGGAGTGAACAGTGGGCTGCAGCAGCAAAGAAAGCCAATAGGATGCTGCGTTCCATCAACAAGGACACTGCCAGCAGAGACAAAGAAGTCATTATCCCACTCTACTCGGCACTCGTCAGGCTACTCCTGGAACACTGTGTTCAGTTTTAGTTCCTGCTGTAGAGAGAAGATGTGGACAGGCTGAAGAGGGTCCAGAGAAGGGCCATGAAGAAGAACTGGGAAGCCCACTATATGAGGAAATGCTGAGAGAACTGGGTTTGTTCAGCCTTGAGAAAAGAAGGCTTAGGGCAGACCACGTTCCAGTATTTAAAGCACCCAGCTTAGATTCAGTCCCAGAGAAGATAAAGGGAGATTTTCCAGAACTGTCTTACACCTACTTGTCAGCCAAAGATCTGACATCGTACATTACATTGATATGTAACAGTACTGCTAGGTCTTAGTAGTATCCCTGAGAAGACATCCCAGTTGCTCCAACAGTAACAAAAGGTACTCCTGCAGAAATTGGGCAGGGCAGTGTAACAGCTACCATTGCAAGGCATGATGAGAGGGACAGTTTCCTTTCATGATCAGCAATAAGGACATCACTCTGGATTCCACTGAGACCATAGTAGGGAGGGCCTTAAGGAAATGAGTGACGCATTTTAATTAAACTCTGGTAAAGAATGGCTCATATGAGAGGGTTTGAGAGTAACATTGTTATGTTGAGATGACACCTGCTCACATAACCTCAGTGCTGCTACGGTTCTTTGAACTTAAAGACCAGGCTTTGGATATAGTGCATTTTTTGTTCAGAAAAATCAATCACTGGGAAGTGGTAGGGAGAGACCTTTCTTTGATGAATCAATTAAAATTAATTTCTCACAGCCAAGCCAACCTCAGGCTCAATTTTTTTTTGGTCTGTCATTTTTCATCACATTTTTATAACACCCTCCCAATGGCATAGAAAGCTTAGGTATAATCAATTCTCTTGAAGAGAGTTGTTGATTTTTTCCCTCCCTAGATCATGCAAGTCTTCCTCAAAGACACATGAATTTCTTCACTGTCACCTGCCGAAGCCTACAGGAAACAGCAAGGCAGTATGTGAATGATGTAAGCATAAGTCTGCACCAATTGATGAACCCGAGTGGTGTTAAATGCCTGCAGAGGCTTAGGGTGGTCCAGAGCCAGATGTTCTCTGCCAAAGAGCAACACACTGGGAAAATGTTCTTGTGCATTATCTCCAAATAAAAGGTTACAGATATTGCTGTTATTTTTCTTATCTAAACACTCTGTAGTGACTGCACATAAAAATCCTGCATCATCCTGGGTGAGACACTCACTCTCGGGAAAGAACGGGAGCCAGCCTGGCTGAGAAATGTGTTTCTTAGGCCTACCACTACAAAGAAGAAAAAACTAGGCCCCTAGGCAAGGAGTGCCCTGGCATTTTTGCCCAACAGCATGGAAACTCAATGAGAGCTCAGGTGTCATAGAATCAAAAAATTGTTTAAGTTGGAAAAGACCATCAAGTCCAACCATTAACCTAGCACTACCAACTCCACCACTAAACCATATCCCTAGGCACCACATCCACACATCTTTCAAATACCTCCAGGAATGTGATTCAATCACTCCCCTGGGCAGCCTGTTCCAATGCTTGATGACCCTTCTGGTGAAGAATTTTTTCCTAATTATCCATCCTAAACTTCCCCTTGAAGGCCATTTCCTCTTGTCCTATCACTTGTTACTCAGAAGAAGAGATCAATACCCATCTTGCTACAACCTGCTTTCAGGTAGGTGTAGAGAGCAATAGGGTCTCCCTTCAGCCACCTTTCCTCCAGGCTAAACAACCCCACTTCCCTCAGCCGCTCCTGGTAAGACTTGTGCTGTAGACCCCTCACTAACTTCATTGCCCTTGTCTGGACAAGCTCCAGCACCTCAATGTCTTTCTTGTAGTGAAAAGCCCAAAACTGAGCACAGGGTTCGAGGCGTGGCCTCCACAGTGATGAGTACAGGGGGACAATCACTTCCCTGATGCTGCTCTCTACATTGTTCCTGATGCAGGCCAGGGTGCTGTTGGCCTCTTGGCTGCCTGGAAACACTGATGGCTCATATTCAGTTAGGTGTTGACCAACACCCCCAGGTCCTTTTCTGCCAGGGAGCTTTCCAGCCACTCTTCCCCAACCATGTAGCGTTGCATGGGACTGTTGTGACCCAAGTGCAGGACCCAGTGCTTGGCCTTGTTGAATCTCACACAATTGGCCTCATATCTGTGAGCAAGGACTTCAAATCTCTCTTCCTGGCCCTCTGATCCCCAGAAGTTGGAGAAGGTCCCAGGTTCTTATCAAATGTGTTGGTAACCAGGCAGTCAGGATGCCTTTAGGCAAACCATTGAAGAAGATGCAGAGCAGTGGGAGGGAAGAAGGTACAGAGGAAGGAAGCAAAGTATGAAAGTTCTGCATACTGTTTCTGACCTTCTGTGTTCCTGTGATATTTTGGGAACCTGCTGGTTCCAGTTTCTGGTTCCATCTCCCAGAACAAATTCAGACATCAACTTCCAAAGCTGCCAATGAAGGCCAAGCACAGCTGTCTGGTCCACTTCCTGAAACTTTTTCCTCACCAGATTTTTTGCTGCCTGAGAAAAACCTCTCAACATGCCTGAAATGGCTGGTATAGAGGACAAGAGCACAAAGAAGCTATAAATCCGAACTGGCCACTGTGAGTGTAGGGGTTCCAGCTCTATGTCAACAGAGAGGGACAGAAGGGATGAACCCTGCAAACGAGGCAATGGAGATATGAGACATTTAATGCAAGAGTGGAGCTGCTCAAAAATTTTTCACTGGAAATGTCTCATCCTTTCAGTTTCTAGGTAAAAAGCAGAGAGGTTTGAAAAGGAGAATATGTGGGATCAAGGGCCTCTGCTTTAGAGAAGGGTGTGTATTACTTTGTGATCACTAGGCTGAGCTAGGAATGGGCCGTCTGTGCTGGGCAAGGAAGGCAAATGTTTTTTCTTGTAGAGTTTAGTTCACACAAAAATGAACACATAATGCTTCAGCTCTGCTCAGCACTTCCAATATGCGCACAGTTACACCCTCAGCTTCCCAAACTTATGAAATATTCCCCCTGGTGATTGCAAGTCCTTCATTGCTCAGCAAACTAGAGCACTGTCAAGAGTGATTGTACAGACAATTTAATTTCACTGAATTTCACTGAATTTTTAGAGTTGGAAGGGACCATAGAGATCATCTAGTCCAACTCCCCTGCTGAAGCAGGATTGCCTAGAGCTAGAGCATGTTACTCAGGACTGCATCCAGGCGGGTCTTGAAAATCTCCAAAGAAGGGGACTCCACAACCTCCCTGGGCAGCCTGTTCCAGGGTTCTGTCACCCTTACTGTGAAGAAGTTTTTTCTCATATTTGAGTGGAACCTCTTATGTTCCAACTTGTAAACTTGAAATTCACAAACTGTAGAAAGAAAAGACCCCAACATTACCTCTTGAGAATACCTCAAGAGTCCCTCAGGCTTTCTGTGCAGCCATTCCTTGACACAACATGTGCCACACCACTATTAGTGTGTGTTTGTGCCCTTTCTCACGTCTTTTGTTTTTATGTTAGTCATAAAATCTGGGTACTCTCTTTGTACCAAGCCAGGGATTTGCAAGTCCCACGGGACTGTGGGAAGCACTCACAATGAACTCTGCATTTGTTCAGCCCTAAGCATTGCTTTCCATGCTGATTACAACCTCTCCTGAGCCCTCTCTCAGAGCTACTAGTGGGAGACAGGTAGGAAGAGGACTTCAAAATCTTTGTGTTTCACTAATTCCTAACATTACTTATTAATATGTAAAAGTCTAAAGGAGTTTTATTCCTTATCTATCTGGGGGTTTTGTGTTTCTTTTTTAAACAAGCCAAGAATTGTGTCTTCATTGCTTTTCCTGGAGGACCTTTGGTCTGCGGAGACTATGATAATCAAGTGAGTAAAATACTAGAGTAAATACTTTTATTTCAGAGAACTTCCTAACTTGGAATAAAAGCTTGTGGTGAGAAGTTTGATGTTTCATTTCTACTAATGGTTAATTTAACAACCATGCAACAGCAGCTGAATGCATTGAGTGAGGCAGGACTGTCTTGTCTCAGTGTTTGAAAGAGGAAATGAGGGTAGAAAGGCATGTTTTTTAGTAGAAAACATTTGCAGTTTCTGAGAAACAAACAATAACATTAAGTGAATGCTGCTCTATGGTCAGCTTTATAGAGGCTTAGATCGGTTCCTGCAGAGGAAAAAAAAGTCAACAGCGGGTAAGTTTTATGTAGTGAACTGACTATATCTCTCCTCCAGAGTCACCATCCCTGGCTGTGTTTAAGAACCATTTAGATGTGGTGTTGGGGGATATGGTGCAGGGGAGTACTTTAGAGTACGGTGGATGGCTGGACTCGATGATCCTGAGGGTCTCTTCCAGCCTAGATAATTCTGTGATTCTGTGATTCTTTGCTAAGCTGCTTATGAAACACAGTTAGCTGTTTAAGGGGGCATTCTGTGTGCTCCATTTATATAAGTATGAAGTGGATTTTACAACAGGTAAATAAATTTCCAACTGAAAAATAAATACATTTAAATATCTGTCACTTACACTGCTCTAACTAATTTTGGTTGGTGTCATAGCTTACAGTAACATTTGGTAAGTCACATCTTTTAAATTCGTTTCATCTCATCATTCCCAGGAGTCTTTCTGACATACATTCATTGGATATTGTTGACATCTGAGTCCTCAGACAAGGCTGCCATGTAAAGGACAGTGCTTCTCACTGGGGCATCTCAAAGAGGGCTCAGTCTCATAATCCTCACTTCACTAGTGGGGGAAAACGAGAAGCTCTGTAGCTCCAGTTTCTTCTCAGGCAGGTGAGATATACTTTAATAACTGGGCAGTGTTCTCTCTTGTGCTTTACATGGGGATGGTTCTCCACAGCCTATTCTTGTTCATGACTGTAGTGTTCCTGCTGGGCTATCCCTTACAACCTCAGAGAATAGGAGAACTTGTGCAGACTGCCTAGGAAATTTCCACTAAAATGTTCTATTCTCATTTTTCTCCCCCTGAATGTAGTGCAGAGATGTGTTGAGCTGACCTACAAAAACAGTGAGCAATGGCCATCTGCCAGCCCATGTTTTTAACTGTGTAGTGGATATTTTATTTTCCATTTCTTGGTCATAGACGATTAAGATAGTTTGACTCATACCCACACTAAAAATAGCTGCTGACCCACAGAGGATGAAGGATCTTTTTTTTAGGTAAAAACAAGAGAACATTAAGAGCTTCCTAATGCTATACTGTAATTCTATGTGGAAAAACATTCCACACGTCTTGCATCTCATCCCCATTTAGTACTGTGAAACCCAATTCTTTTATTAATCATCTAAATAAGAAGGGCTTTCAATCTGACAATTTGATTGTCTGCTAACAGTTGGCAATAAATGTGCTAGAATTTATTAAAATGTTACTTAGCAAGAAATAACAGTTGTGAGTTTTTTCCCCAATATGAGTTTCAGCACCAAGATATTTTTTTCAGAGATTCTAACTCTATTAATCTACTCATTTGTAAATGCATTCACCCTAAAATGTTCACATTCAGTCTGACATTTGCCATCTCAGACTTCCCCAAAAAGAGGATTCCTTGCCACTGAGGGGTGAATATCTTATGAGCATCTGTTCAGTTGTTCATAAGATAGGGAAACCTGCAAAGGTGTATCGTTTTCAACAGTTTAAAAGCCAGCTGCTAGTTATTGGGTTCACATATGCAAAAAATTCACAGCTTCTCAGGCTATGAAACTGCAATAGCAAAGAATCCCATCTCAATTATATGTGGGCTTCAGGATGATGGCTTACATAACCAATTTTGAAGTGATTGTACACATACTTATACTTTGGCATTTTCAGCACCAATAAAGTGCAAATCGAAACAGAATGTAAAACCTTAATACTTTGATTCCATTTCAGTAGACATTCTGCCTTCTCACACAAGCCTTTGCTGGGGTTTGACTTCTTCTTTTGGTCAATAGCTGACAAATCGGAATGATGTTCCATTTTGTGTAAATTTTAAAATTTTTTTTTTAGTAAAAATCAAAAAGAGCAGAACTACATTTTCAGTCAGGTAGTTGTTGCTTGCTGTGATTTAAGCCTCTCATAGTCCAGCTGAAATGTTCAGCACATAAGCTTACAGAAGTCTTTTTCTGACTCAAAACACTCTCAGCTGCTGCAACTTGAGCTTGCCAAATACACTGCTATATCTGACCCTCTAGTATAAAAACAGGTTTGGTAGGAAAGCAAATCTCAGATGAAAAAAATCATTTCCATCCCACAGCACTAGCAGAATTCTGCTTTCCTCTAAATACTGAGGGCTGAAGAAAGCATGGGTGCTTGACATTACATGCTCCAGCCATTTATCTTTCTCAGTTGTGCATTCATCACCTTTCTCAAACTATCTGAAAAATCACCAGAGACAGGCTGTACCAGAGCTATCTTCAACACAGAATATCCAAATGCAGTTGTAACCTTGCTTATCCTGAAGAGAGGAGGGAAAGTTGGGGAGGGAACATTAAAAATCTTTTTTTAACTGTGGCTATTGATGCTTGCCACAAATCTCCTGGGATACCAATACACAGGACAGCCACACAATACACATTGTGCCAGCATTGCCCAGTAGCCTTCGTTCAAGTCCCATTTATTTTCAAAGAGAGTTCTATGAGGCCTAGATTGTCCATGGTACTTCAGGAAGAAAAATAAATAAAACTATTAAAATTGACTTACTCAGGGCAGCCAAAGGTGAGTATCACTGCACACAGCTTTTAATTTAGAAGTTTAATATCTGCCTCAAGCATGTAGTCTCTGTCTCCACTGTGGTCAGTGAAGGCTGAGAACTTGCAATAATCATTGCATCCCAGGACCAGTGTCTGAGAAGTAGATTGGTAATGCATCTCTGTAATGGGAGTGATTTTTCACCAGAGCTACTCATGATGTGCCCACTGATTTCTTTTTGTCTTGTTTTCCTCTGGATAATGTTTTACCCAACAAAGTTTACTTTTAAAGTGGGAAAATGCAGATTGCACCAGCTTAACCACTGGAATTATCCTTCTGTATCTTTTCAATGAGAAGGCTGAAGCTGGTTCCAACAAATAATTTGTCTCCATTGCAAAATTCCTAATAGCAAAACATATTTAAAATTTTATAATCATCTGTCAATGTCAAAACTCATTAGTGTTTTTGACAAGTGAAAAAAAACCCACAACCATTCAAATAATATCCATGTTTCTCCTTGATTCTGTTATCATTCTATTTGCATATCAGAATCCATACTTTGATTTCCAACTGTAGTCTGGCAGGAATTTCACAGGAAAGCATTGCAAAAAATGTATGAACTCACTGGGGTTTTTATTGGCTGTGATTCCATTTTAAAAGAACATTATACCATTTACCCACATCATGCAGGAAAAAGTAGCAGGCAAATAACAAATGAGATTCACATTCACGAAGTCTCTACTTTAAATCATCTTCTAGTTGCTTAGAGAGTACTGCATGCATCTGAAATAAAGCCAGGGAACATTTCTACTAGAAAATGCATGGCTAAGTTGAATTTTGCTCTGTGTGTATGAGAGAGAAAGAGAGAAAACAAGCAATTTTTTAATGACAGTACTGAAACATTTTACTAATTCAGTGCCTGAAGAAATGGTTATCCTGATAACATATATTCAGAACAGATACAGACAACTCTCAGATACATAAGACATTACGTTGAGGTCACAACAGCTAGTTTCTAACAATGCTTATTCTAGCACAGTAAGCTTGCCAAAAAGATGTATTCAGCAGCATTGATATGGTCTTTCTTTATGAAGGAAAGGGGCTGGGAAGGACCTAAGCCAATGTATGGTACGAAACATAGACAGAGGAACTCCAAAGTAATATAGCACATGATTTTATAGTTTGCTTTATTTATTTTAAACACAAGAGTAGCATTCATATTTCATATTGCAGTCTGATTTCATATGGCTTTCTCTAAATATAAATGTGAGTTCACAAGGTCAATGGCAAACTAAATCACTACCCTCCAAATATGGAGGCCCTTTGACTTTTTCTTTTACTAACCAGTAAGGTCTTGGAACTGTGAAGGAAAATGGCTGCAGTGTCTAGCCACCAAAATTTCTGTGTAAATAAAAACTAGTTAAAAAAAAAGACCTCATTTACCTGAGATTGAACAGAGCAGTGATGCAAATAAAACAAAGGCATGGGAAGACAAAGAGATATTCAGAATCCAAACAATGAACCATGTTTCTCTTTGGTCTTGTTTAAGTGCTTCAACTCCTGTTGAGTGCTGAGGGGGAAATTGTCTGAGACATCACTTCTCACATCCACACATGAGCCAAAGATGTCTGTGTCCCATGTTGCCAGTTCAGAGTGGGAAGGGAAATGGATGGGCAGAAGGTAGGGGAGAGTGCCTGCTCTCAAATCTATTCAGCATGGCTTAGGCACTTCGGGGATAGTGGAATGATTTGAGGAGAGGTCCAGAACTTAGGTGAGGTGCCAAAAGTTATGTGAGGTAAAACCTGTCCAGTACCTGTGGTAGATCTTCTGTCATGTTTCTTTATAGAAAGAAAAGGAAAATTAAAATGGGAGCTACCAGCTCACATCTGACTGAACTCTCTGCTGTCCATGGGGGAACAGCTGCCGTGGGATTGGAGAGGTGAGGTACAGAAGTGATGGCATGGCTGGCCTGAGAAGCTCCCGCAATGAAAAAGTCTTGGCAAACATTATTTAATGTTTCCCTTTCCCTCTTGCTCTGCAGCTCTGGCATGAGGCCTAAAAGCTGAGCACAGAGTACTTATGGCCCTCTTCAGGGTTTGGATCCAGATGTTCACACAGCTCAGGAGGAGCTCAGCTCACAAAAAGAGTCTTTTTAATGCTCTAAGCCCAAGGATAGCACTAAATGCTTATGAAATTTGAGCACAGACCACACAAGATCCTGACTTAGACCAGATATTCAGTGGCACAGCTGCTGAGGCACAGTTAGAAAAAATAATACCAAACATTCTTCCCTTCTGTCTTCTCTCCCTTTCTTCTCCTTTTTCCTCATCTTCCACACATGTGGGCACACACATGCACATCAAGCTGTCAGAGAGACTGTGAAAACAAATAAACAATTGGCAGTACTGTTCTGCAAGAAGGACATGAGGCAAAAAATTCTGATTCTATGCCAGGAACAGTGTTTGACTGGATGAGGAATTGTGTCCATCACGGGGGTTAGTGAAAGGTCAACAAGCAACTGGTAAAGAAAGGCCAAAGCAAACCTGAACGAGTTCATTCTCTTTATTTGTTTCTTTGTTAGCAGAGTTTTCCAGCACAAGGCCAGGGGGAAATACGAATGGATGTGTCTCTTTTAGTAAGGGCATGTTTCTGCTGGTTCTACTTAGGTATTAGAGGACACAGGCCACAGAGATAAGTCAGAGCATTTCAAAACTATTGATATTGGTATTTCAGTGTGATCTGGGCTAGAAGATTTTGCTAGCAATGAGTGGCTGAAGCAAAGAGCCAGCCTCTGACTTTTAACTTTCAGGGGAGTTGAATTTTGCAGAGCATGAAAAACAGCTGCTGCTTTTATGACATAAGGAGAATTTTCGGTTATTTGAAGTTCACTTAAGTAGGCTCAAATTACTAGCTGCTGAATTTGTATGGCATGAGTGGGACACTCTCCCTAGAAAATGGTAAATTACCCAACACTGCTATGCTAAACCCAAGCATAGCATAGATTCACAGACAAAAAGCACTCTGGGTCATTAAAGTATTAGTCAGGAGACACTCATCTTGCTTTAAATGAAAGTTAGGGCAAAAACCACTGACATTACCTGAAAGAGTAAAACCTGCCTTCTTTTTCCTCTGAGGAGCCCTTGGCTGCTTGTACTTAAATGAACATGTCTTGTTTGTAGAACCAGCCTGAAATAAGTTGCATTTTTATTAGCTGATTCTGACTTGCAGATAAGTCAAACTTCCTCAGCCACTTTGCATTTTGTAGAAACTTATGGTTGAAGTTATTTGTGAAGAAGCGAGAACTATCATAGCTGAATAAGATTTGAGTGAGGATTCAAAAATAAATATATTTCTTCCCTTTCATAATATTTTTTCTTTATTGTGAGAGATACTGCTAAAAGGCACAGAGTTCGCAAGCTCACTGTCTTAAATATGGTGCAGATTTCTTCTGCTTACCTGAAAAGACGATAAATATCTTTTAAAATTTCTTATTCAGGAAAGTGCTGAAATATTTGCCTAAACTCAGTTTCGCTGAACAAGTGCATCAAAGAAGTTCCATTTACGTAAAATGCTTAGTTTATGTACATAATGAAGTGTCTGAGATTGCTTTCCTTTTTGTTGTCAGTAGAAAGCACATATTTGCTTCCGAATCTCTTCCATGTACTTGGGATAGTCTTGTTGTTCCCATGACAGGGACAAGCAATAGTAGTTCTTCCAAATAAACCCTGATTCTCTTGCAAGTTTGTGAGACTTAGATGACACGATGGTCTTGCAGCAGCAACTACAAAGACCTAGCCAAATAAAAAAACTCCAGGATCAGCTCTTCAGATGACAAGCCAAACACCAGATCATGAGAATCTGTGTTCAGTCTGTCTATGTATATGAGTCTGTGACTAACAAGTCAACATCTCCAGTAGAATTTGGCTTACCTTATACAGTTAGTACCTACAGTGCCGTATTGAGAAGACCTCTGTATCTGTGTCTGGGAAAGGCAACAAGGACAATGGCGAGAGAGAGATTTCCTCCAGCCTACCAACATCAAGGAATGCCACACACTGTCATAATACTAATTAACTCCTGCACAGCACTGGATAAGCATCCTCACTTTATGCCTATACAGTAGGTAGAGTCTGACACTTGAATTTTGCAGCTGGAGAAGCTGAGTGGAGCAGAAAAATAAGTGACCTTATGCAGTCCTTGTCAGTAATTTAGCATGATACATAGCAGGCATACTCAGAATTTCTGGATCTTCAGGGCTATGGCTAACATTCACACAACCACACTCTCCTATACACTGCAGGAAGGGGTAGACAGGACACAGCCACAATAATATACTGGAAACCAATTATCCATCCTGCAAGCACTGCTGGGAATGGGACAGTTGAATATGGCACTGGGCAGAAAGAGGACGGTTAGTTAATCAGAGTGGTCTATGGCCTTGGTTATAGGCTTCAAAGGAGTTGGGGAGGTCCTCTACCAGACCATCATGCACTCTTCCTGTGCTTTCAGCTCTCGTATGGCAACTATCTGACCAAATCTTCTCTTTCAAGGTAAGTGTATGGCTAATTCCCAAAGTAACATGACTCTTGCTTAGATTCTGAGGCATTTAACTTCTACCAGCATCTGAGGGAAGATGACTCACTCCTTCCACAGTTCTGAGTGATGTCAGCTGTGTAAGTCCCACATGATTTATCTTCCAAATGATCTCTTATTTATGCCAGTGATGGAATTAAAACAGAAAAGCTCTGCTTCCATGGGAGAACTGAGATCCCTTCCAAGGGCAGATGTGCTCGCAACAATTGGCTAGTGTGAGCCAATCAACAAAAATAATAATGACTAATAATTATTATCAATAATAATAAAAAAAGAATTAAAGAAAATTAAAGAGGCCACTGTGCACACTTAGTGAACACTCCTTCCTGGTTAGAATGGAAATGCACATGAGGTTGTTCCTTTTCTATGCTTAATGTACAGTTGCCTTATTTAACATACATAGTACTATGGCTTATAATAAAATTTGTGTAGGCTGCAGCTTTTTAATCTTTACATCCATTCAGAGGCATCTACTGGATGTGACTATGTACAAAAAAGGAATGAATGAGTCTTAGGGTGGAGAGAAGGGAAAGAGGCAGTCAGAAGGGAATGGGAAGCGAAAGTACTCCTAGTGAGCAGTAGAGGGCAGAGGTGGAGAGGGCTGCATGATGGATGGCAAGATTGTAAATCCCCATTGGGCAAAAGAAAAATCCTTTGCAGTACTGTTTATGCCCATCCAACAGTCTGCAGATATTACTTCTTGAACATGTCCTGCAGGGGCCCTGGTAGGTATTTGATGACTGTGTCTAGAATGCTCTCTTCTTCCTCGTCCTCCTCATCCCCACAGCCAGGAGGGATCGCCTTCTTTGGGCGTGTCAGACTCCCTTCAGCATTAGCTTCCAGTGCGGCCTGGGCCTCTGCTTCCTTTTCTTCCTTCTTCTTTATACCATACTGCAGGGGAGAGATAACACATTGTCAGTCACCCATTGAACAGGATGACTGATGAAGCCAGCCATCACACACAGTGCCTCATATTCTGCAGTATGAACATCACTGTTAATATTCTGCATTTGCTCTTTTACACAGACATCCAAATTATCAATCTTAACACCTCCCCACTAAGTACAGCCCAGAGTATGGACAGCTCTTGCAAGAGAAGATGGTCAAATGTAGAGATCCCCCAGAAACAAGCATGAGAGAAAATGCGGGATTATACAGCTGTGGGTATAGTTCTGTGTTAGTAAAATTTTGGGGTGATGTTGAGCCTCCTCTTTTACGTTAACAAGTCTGCTCAAGTCCATCACCCACAATGATTTTGAAATTCTATCTGCAGCATTTTATAGTAAAGGTTTATGGAAGTGGTGAAAATAATAATAATAATATTAATAATAATAATAATAATAATAATAATAATAATAATAATAATAATAATAATAATAATAATAATAATAATAATAATAATAATAATAATAATAATAATAATAATAACAACAACAACAATAATAATAACAACTATCAACAAAAGAAAGCAAACAAGACAGGACAGACAGGCAGACTGCAGTGAAAATGACAGTTTTAAATATTCCCTATCCTACACAATCTGATCCCTGTTCTCTTGATGTAAGTGTGACAGAAAGACCTCTTTGGGAAATAAACCTCCATAAGAAACTCTGTCTGTATTTGCACACTCAATTTTGCACTTCTGGAGGCAAAGCTGACATATTTCTGAAGATAAACAAGCTTAAGCCAAGAGTAGATATTTCCTACTACCATAAGAATTAAAGGCACACCACTAAGACTTTACATGAGTAACTAGAATCTCATTTTATGATTTTGTATTAAAAATGTTAGATTTAGTAGAGGAGTAAAGATATGCCTGAATGAATCAGACTAGGGAGAGAAGTGCTGTAGTATCTCAGCTCTCACAGTGACTAGGACTCTCTTTCCAACTGCTAGTTCCAAGGCATGTCCAAGGAAAGCAACTTCTGCACTGCTAACCTTTACCACTCCTCAGTCTTCATATATTTCAATAATTCTCAGGTTTTGTTGCTATTTTCACAAGTATTTGTACAGAAATTGAGATTATGGTGACAGGTGATTAAAAAAAACTATCACATGCAAATCTACAGCAACAAGGATACCTGTAAGCAACCCTCTTTATTATAGAATCATAGACTCATAGAACGGTTTGGCTTGGAAGGGACCTTTAAAGGTCATCTAGTCCAACCACCCTGCAGTGAGCAGGGACATCTTGAACTAGATCAAGTTCCTGAGAGGTTTATTCTTTTTATTCAGACTAATTTAAATTTCCTGGACCGTTTCCCCTTTTTCTGACAATAAAATGAAGTTAAACTTTCTTGGTTTTGTGATGATCAATGCAGTCTCAGGAGCTGTCCTGTTTCTCAGTGCCCAGCTGTGCTTCAAAGAGTCCAGCTGCACGTTTCAAGAATGCTTCAGGTACCCAGACTCACAGATGCCAGGCTGGCAGGAACATTCTTCTGCTCAGACATTTCTTCTTCTAACCAGCCACCTTTATGGCTTCTCACACCTGCCTGCTACTGCCCTATCTGCTCTCACAAATGCCTGCACTTAACAATTATCTCACTTCAGCTACACAAAGGAGCCATTTGACCTTATGAGGAAAAGGAAAAGCATTCAGGTTTACTGTAGCACCTACCAAATTCAAAATTATTGTTCTGTAAAAGGCATTCCTTTACTTATGCCTAAATTTTAAAGTACTAAATGGAATTAAGATTGCTCTCAGTACCTGAGAAACATAAAGTAACTGCCCAAAACACATTCAAAGCCAGCAAAACTTTTTGCATGACAAGCTTGAAAGAAAAAAAGAGTAGATATGATTTCAAAAACATCAAAGAATTATGTTGATACAAAGTACTCAGTATCAATAGTAGAATACTGCTGAATAAACATGAAGTAGGTACTCTTTTCATTATTTCCTATTTTCATTTTTTTCCATTTAGAATAGACCAAATTGTTTGCCAATGTATCAAAAAATACATTGCTGTTGACATGACTTTCAAAGGGCTCAAAGATTTAGGATGACAGCGTGCAAACTTGAAACCAATAATTTCAAAATCCCATAGTTCTCTAAATCAATTCTTTCAAACCAAAATATTCATTTAAGGACATTTGCCATGATTTTTGTACCTGATGGATGCTGATCACATAGATTTTATGGGAGAGATGTTCAAGATAAATGGTATCTTCATTCACATCTGAGGCAAAGGAAGCATTTGATCAACTCAGAGTTATAGGGAACATCACAAAGAAGATCCAATTTAGGACTAGTAACCACTGCAGGGGGAATGACATACACTGCTAGGGTGTGGACAGTCTGTATGGTTGGCTGATACTTCACTCTACCTCTCAAGTCACAGGTAGACGTCTCTAGGTGATTCCCAATGTAATTTATCTACAGATTTTACCTTCCTTTGCCAGCTAGAGGAGAAAAGGTGTAGTGGAGACAACACAAATGATAGTAACACACAGGTCCCCTGCATGCTTTCAAATCCTCCATCTCAAAACAAATATCAGCTAATGGCAGGTTGATGGTCTATCTCATGAACTTGTTGAACATCCAGGCCACAAGGAACTGTGGAACAAAAACAACCACTCAAGCACTACTGTGTGCTAAGACAGAGTGAATCTCAAAGATCATATGAAGGAATTAGCACTGTACTTGTGAGCCTGTGCTGATACGTTTCCTTAGGAAGACTCTACTGATTGCCCTCAGAAAATTACATAGTGCTAGACAGACCTTAGCTCTTATGGCCAGTTTTGTGGGGCAGCTTGAGAATGGGGCAATACATGACCTGGAAACGGATTTTTTTCACTATGAAAAAGCATTAAGGAAAACCAAATTCTATTGTTTCAGCTTACTGCCACAAATGTCAAATACAGAAATTAATTTTCTTTCATTCCTACCTGTAGTAATGCTATAACATGTAGAAATAAGCCATTTCCCCCTAGACATATGTAACAGCCAAATACAGATTTATTTCGGACAAAAGTATTCTTGTCTTGGAGAAAGACGACATTGCATCAAAACCAGTTATTATTAGAAAGGATCATTTTTGACAATTCAGTGTTATCATTTAAACTTGGTGGCATTTTGTAATGGTTTACATGAATCAAAATATAATGTTATGATGATTTATAGGTGAATAAAATGACACTTTAAAGGTTTGAAACTGTTTCAGAGGAAATCAAGTTATAGAAAGAAGATTATTAATATGAATAAATTTTTAAAAAGAAGTCTTAATGTCGTCCCATGAAATCTTTTAAGCAAAGTCAACAAATAACTACAAAACCCCCCTAAGAATAATTAATCTTTTAGATGCTCTGGCTTTCCTGAGAATGGGAAATATTGCATTATCAAAAAAAAATTGAAGGATGAGAACTTCATCTATTTTCAAGGTCCAACCGCACAAAATTTAATATCAGAGGCTGTATTGGTATCATTATCTGATTGGACTTCACTCTTGCCACTCTTGCCAGTTAATAATGTAGAATTATGGGCATAATCCAGCAAGATACTGAAACTTTTTAAGTTTGTGAACCACTTTGCCGCTCATCAAGTTATTACTATTCCATCACATAAGGATTGTTTTCACTGATTCATATGTTGATGAAATACTGGAGGGCTGGAGTCCTCAGTCATCAGGGGGAAAGAGTAGGAAAAAAATAGCATGGTCCTTGGTTTACCCCACACTCACTGACTGCATGTGAGGAAAAGACCAGACTGACAATGTTGCCATCAGCTTCCTCCCCATGTCCCATGTCTTTGTTTCCCTATTCCTTCTGCTTTCCACAGGAAGCCAAAGTGCATGAACTAGAAGCATGGTGAAAATTCAACCTAACTCTAATCGCACTAAGTGCGTCAAGGAATAGGGGGACTAATGAGCCAAAGTGGACCTGCAGCTAAAATGCCAACCTGCCACAAGTATAGTTACCATTTCCTATGACAAGCTAACAATTTCTTACTAAAAATTAGCATGCCTACCTAGCGAATATCTGGGCCACAGAATGAATGAAACAGTAATATCACAGCTATGACACTTGCAGAAGGAACTGCTTATCTCTGGGTCAGTTGTGGAATTGACTCTCCAGCAAGACAGCTGTAATCAAGATGCAAGTGAGTGGGTATCTTTGGATCAGATTTGGAACAGACTCCTTGGGAACAAGAAGTGATTTATCTGAGGAAACTAAGGAAATACAGTTTTGTGGGTGATACAAAGACAACTCAAATATTGCATGGTGGGACCAGCAGAAGATTATCGGTACAGAGGATCCTGGAGTCTGAGAATAAACTTCTGCCAAGATGGACAGCTTTCCCATTGACATGCCAGGAAGGGTGCCCCTAGTACTCCCATACTCTGGGGGTTAGAATTCAAAAGATCAACAGACTGGTCTTGCTGACCTTGGCAGGTTGGGTTAACCATAACACAATAACCATAATATTATGCTATTAATATTTACCATGATTGTATGCTGCTAGGATTATTATAGTTACTTATATAATTGTATCTGATGTTGACATGGTAGAACTATCATATTTTACAGTCTCTATAAACTATTAAATATCACTATGTACATACTTCAAATAGTCACAGCTTCTTTCATCACTCCTAATACCTGGATAAGCAGGGAATGAGGACCAGCACTCACCTGCCCTGCAGCCCATACTTGCAGCATCAATTACTGGGAATATAAAGAGGGAAAATAAAGGCATGTTTCAGTCCTTGGAGTAGAGAAAGGAACCATGTTCCCTTGGGTAGCTTGACATATTCACAAGTCTGAATAATGGAAGGTTCAGCTGACTTTGGGTGTGCATGTGAAGCCTACAGCAAACCAAGGGGTGCAAATAAATGTTGTAGTGCCTTGCTAAGATAAACCCATGAAGATCTGCATAGCAGGAATTTTGTAATGGAACAGCTGGACCTATCAGGCAAGCACTTTCCGTGGCTGGTAGCAGCTGGCAACCGAGTCTCCTCCACCATGGCTGCATCTGGGTGATTGAAATCTGGAGGTATGCATACAGGAAGCCCACAACGCAGCTGTGTACCATCCATGGTGGCAGGAATTATTCATGACTGGTGTTTTCACTGTGGACAACCGGCAACATTGCTCTTCTTTCATTCAGGAAATACCTCTTTCTCCCAAGGTGCTCTGAGGTACTGAAATTGGTTTTCAATCTGTATCCCAAGAAATAATAGTGCATATCAGCTAACACTGAGTTTCAGTTTCTGGGAAAAGATTGGCATATGAATAATATTGGTTACATCTCTCTTCAGTGATTTTTTCTCCTCAGTGATTTTATGTAGCTGCAGGTGGCACTGAATCTATGTCTGAACAGATGTGGCAGATACAGCCATCTCTGGAATCACTATTTTATTTACCAGCTGAGCTTTTAAAAGCTACGAAGAGATTTCAATGCCTGTTCTTTATCTTGCTTCATACACAAACTAGGGAAGACCTTCTTACACAGCCCTGTCTATTAAATTTAATTCACATTCCAACCCACAACACAGTAAAAGAAAGAAAAAAATATCAGCCAGACTTGAAAGCATATGGTTAGAGAAGACACTGAGAGGGCAACTTGCCCACCCTTCCAATTCAAAGGTTAACATCACCTGAACTAATCTGTTTCTTAGAGACTTCAGCTGGTGAAGAACTCTCACCTGCTCTGGAACTTAACTACCATTTGCAATTAAAATATTTCTCCTTATTTCTAACCTGATTCATTCTGAAATGCCTATTTAAAATTAAAAAAATCTGGGAAAAATGAATAGACATGGCTACTGCAAGATTTGTTTTTAATCTGTCCTTTTGGGCTTAATTTATTATGTGTGATAAGTTATTTTTTTTCTCTTCCATTACCAAAGAGAGTGCCAGACCACTTAAGATCTTCCTATCATTACCTCATGTAACCTTCTTCAAGGACTATATGTAGGACTGAAACAAATTGAGAGCAATAGATGGGGTCTAACACCGAGCTTGTTTCACAACTGTGAGAGTCTAGAGTATAGAAAAAGACTGCATGTGCATTGCATTTACACAGTTTGAAATCTTTCTGCATGATTTCATTGGTCTCTCTATGAGTGAACAGTCTGCCAAGTGTATCTTTGGCTTTAAGTATCAGGAGAAGATGAGGTGGTTTTCGGTCAGAGGCGTGGGAAAGTATCTCTGTTGTGACGGACTATGGTCTGCCTTTGTATTTTACTGGTGCTTCAGTATCATTTGCAAATCTTCCTGTAGTGAGAGTGCTGCTGTGCATTCATGTGGCAATAGCATATTTTTCTTCTCCTAAGAGCTTCTGTCCAAGCCCCTGAGTTGGGGATGTTGCAGAAAGAGAGAAGGGTTTTCCTACAGGAATGACAGTGCTGAAACCCAGAGCTCTGAGTTCTCTGTTGTCAGCACACAGAGCCTGCTTTGATGTGGATCTTGCCCAGCAATGTGCACTGGGTCTTATTCCACCTCAGCATTCAGGACCTCTTGATTTCATTTTTGTGTGGACTTTGGCTCTTTTTTGTTTGTTTGGTTGGGTTTGTTATCTGCTTCTCTTTCTGATTATTCCCATTTACTTCCAGCTTGATGTCCAAGTAGTTGCTGTGAACAGGGGGAGATGATTAGTCCCCAGAAAGCTTCTGGGGAACCCTTTTAACACATTTGAAAGGAGGACATTATCTTTGTCCCTCAATTTATCCATCTAAGTCTAAGCTCTGCCATACACTGTTAGAATTAGCAAGACTGCTTCAGGCAGCTCAGCCATGCTGCCCTTGGATAATATCTGTGCTTTGTGAGGAGTCATAAACAAAGAATCACAGCCTGTCACATAAGGAACCATGCAACTTTCGAGCTGTAGTAAAGAATGAAAGGTAAGAGAGAGACTGCTGGGTGTCTCAGTCCCTGTCACTCCCTAGGGTGAAAGGAGCGGGTGGGGAGGTATGTGTCTGAGTGTTCTTGATACCACATGCTGCTGCATAGCTCTGCTGACCAGTACCTTGATGTTCTGCTGACCGCTAGCCTGTACCCACTGTGTTAGTGGAAGAGGGCTGATTAATAATGGAAAAGAACAAGGCAACGTCAGGAAACTGCAGTCCTAAATTACATTGTTCAATTGTATGTGAGCCAAACAGATGCACAACTCAGGAGAGAGGTGGCAAAGAGAAAGGAGGACAATAAAACTTAAGGAAGGAGACACTTCAGATGCAGAGCTATGGATATATCAGTAGTTTCTGCTTCATGACTCATCTCTCCTGGAGCAGACCTTCCCAAGCCATCTTCCTCCTGACATCAGAGTTTTTCAGCCAGTTTTCCTGCAGAAATTATTTGTATACACAGTTTCTGTCCTTTGAGTCCTTCACCTCAATCCAAGGCTCCATCTCCCCAGAAGTTCCCTATGCTGCATGTACCTTACTCCTCTCTGCTAGCTCAGGCTTTCAGCTCTGTCAAAATCACAGATAACATCTTCATTCATCAACTATTTTGGTTCAGCTCTTCAAGCATGCATTTCAGTCTTATCTCCTATTTCTCTCAGGGGGTTCTCATGGCAAGTATATAGAGGCCTGAAGGTTTCCACTTGCACCACAAGCACAGATCAGATATTGATTTCAAAGGTCTCATCTGATCTTCATCCACCTCCTATCAGCATCTTCTGATGACACTGCAGGAATATGACAGCCACTTCCTTTTCCCTCACAGCAGCATTGCTGTCTGAGAACCACACACCTGTTTTCAGCTATGATTAGCTGCAGGACTGCAACACATTCCTATGGGAATGCCCCCTGCACCCAAGAGCACTGTGGCCCAAATCAATAGATAAGGAATTTGTTTTTCTGCTGCCTCACAATGGAGACAGTGGAAGACAAAACACTGGTCTCCTGAGCGGATCTGATCTGTACTCAACAAGCTTTGCTACTTTACCTTGATTGGAAGCAACATCACATCTGCCCAATGCTTGCTGTTTGCATAACTGTAAATGAAAAACAGAGCTGCATCTGGTTCCTGGTTGAAAGGACAGTGTGAACTTGCTGCAAACTTAGATCAAGGGGAATCTTTCCAGTGGTCTCAACAAAAGTGGGAGCAGACATATACTGTTGAAAGAGAGAGATAGGAAGAGTGTTTTGGCTTGATCCACTGTGGACGCTGACTCTGTGCTGAAGCAAACTGGCCATTCTGTTCAACTGTTCAACTGCCTGGACTATGCTGGGCTGTCCCAGTCAAAATGTTTATATCCTCTTACTAAATTCAGGTGGTGTGAACTACAATTTGTGAACAAATTTAATCCTCTGGGAAGCATGACTCTACGAGAAAGAGCAGGCATGGGTATCACATACCATGAATTTTTCAGAATATGGAGCAAAAAACATGTTTTCTTTTTCTCTGTGTTTGCAAGTATCTTGATATGCTTCATCTTGTGTATGCAGCATCCATATTAAAACAATGCTTTACTGCATGACAGTCAGCCTCAATGAGAGGGAATGAGGTTTAGAAAGTTTCAGGAGTGGAGGTACTTACTGCTGAATAGGAAAAAAATCCATCTTGTAATCAGAGAAGAAATCTCCAGAGTAAGCAGAGAATATCTGACTCATGAAGAAGAGCATAGGATCAGAGGCTCTAAAATATTGATTTTAGGTACCTGGAGGGTTAACTGAAATCGCCACACTGACTCATAACCACAGGGCCCAAGATAAGTGCTATTGTACTGCTAAGCCTGTTAGATCCTTTGGAAAATCTCTCCCCTGTAACCTGACTTGCAGCTTCAATTAGGAAAATCTGGGTCAATTATGTTCTTCAAAGCAGCTGAGATAGGATAAAAAGAAAGAAAAGTTACATATTCTGCACTAACAATTACAGTTTAATTGGTTACAGGTTGCAGTGAAAATTCGGTTTTCCCCATGGTCACCAGGATGGGGTCAAGCTGCAGAAGCTTCCCACTAGAACAAGGGCATTTTCCAGTGATGCAGATGTGCTCCTAGCCAAGTGGGATATGATTTCTTGTATTTCCAATGTCTACATTTAGTTTTTTCACAAAGAAAACTTCCCAGAAGCCAAGGGCAGGGACGTGGGAAATGTACAACTGCAGCTGCTTGTGTAAGTTTAGAAGAATTTATGTCGTGGCTATGTATCTGTCAGCACAAATAAATCCCTTAGATATATTTTGTTTATGTGTGCACTTTGCAAGATCACAATATGGAGTATAAGCTGCTGCTCCTGCCTTCTGCAATTTTTTTGCTTTGCCAAATGAAAGTCTTCCTTTTAGTACAAGGCTGGTAAAATTAATTCCCCAGTATGCTGCAGCAATTTACATTTGACATAACTATTTATTTTCTATAGCCTCTGTTTACCATATGTTAAAAGCTCTTTTTCTTCTCTCTCTCTTTTTTTTTTTTTTTTATTTGCATTATTTAATCTTATTTTGAAAATCAGTGTAGGACTAGGCTTGTGTTTTCTACAAATTCCTAATAGAAGTGCTCCCGTGTATGAGGAGTGGTTCACTGCAGGATTAGTCGTCAGATTTGTCTTAGAGTGTAAAGCATGGAGAAGGTGCAGATAACTGCCAAAAGAAATACTGTTTGTCCTCTCCAGGGGGGCAGGGAACTTGTTGACTCCTCATGAGGCTTAGAAATTATTATAATCCTGTATTGCTAGGTTTGTGCTTCCTAGGGCTCATCATTTCATTGCCTTATTGATCACAAGCACTTTGGCAGGCTGGAGGTTGAAGCCAGCTGAAATTCAGAGGCTGAGTATCTAAATAACTGATTCATTTCAAGTTCAGCTCTCGGTAGATAAATTAGGTGAGCTCTCTGCATTTGATCTCTCTGCAAATCTCTGGGAGGCCTCTAAAAGTAGGTTCTTTAAAAGTTTCTGAGTGGCAGTTTCATGTCTAGCACATTGCATTCACTGCTCTGTGCACATCAGCTCTTGCTATTATGAACTTTAGGTTGTCCTTGGCATTTTGTAGTTCACTAAAAAGTACTCTTGAACATGTAGGAGTGTGTTACCAGCAAAGAGAAGTGGCAGAGCTCATCAGAGCAGATCAAGAACAATTCAGAAAGCATTCTGGAAGTGATATCATTGTATATCATTGAAAGAATACTCCAGCTAAATTTATGTTCCCTACTGTAGTTAATCACTGCATTGCATTCAATTATACTCTTCTATTAGATAACATATGTGAGGGAAATGAAAAAGATGAAATTATATCTAAACACAGACAACAGATGAAAAACATAGGTTAACTGTTATACAAGAAAAAAACCCACGAACATCCCAAAATATTAGAAGAGAACCAACTAACAGTCCCAGATACAAAAGAAGTACATCACTGCTGCTGAGAATCCTGGGGACTAATCTGGAAGGAAAATAGTTCCCTAAACTGACATTTGGGTACGCATCTGCATTTTTTCCCAGCTTTCTGTGTGACCTATATGGGAGAGAACTAATTTCTTCTAGGTGGAAAGAGAAATTAAGACTTACTCTTCCAAAGGGGTTTCAGTCTGCTCTGAAACACAGTCATTGCTTATGATGACGCCACACTGAAATATAACAATTTGCTTCCATGCCATTTGCAGAAGATTATTCTGTCCTCAGTAACTCCCCTGGATTGATAGGATGAGTTTGACAGAACATTAAGCTCCCTCAAACTTTTCACTGAGATTTTTTTTTTCCTTCAGTAACCTACACCGATGTTTTCAATGCTGACTTTGCTGACAGTAGAAGACAATGTAATTCTGCTATAATAAGAGCTCAGAAAAGATTAGTTAAGTGATTATCTTTAGTCCTTGCTATGAGACTATTTAATTTTTGTCATCAACTCCTTGGGGATTCTTTTGTGTGGACTATATCTTACCATAACCTATTGTGGCTAGGATCTAATTAGCACACCCACCCTGACAGTATATCTGTGGAGACCAAGGCATTGCCACAAGTTCAGAGCCAAGACTCAGTAAAATCAAAAGAAGTTAATCTATTAGTTTCAAACCTAGTCACTTATATATATAGCCCTTTTTGATCTGGCACACCAGCCTCTCCCCTTTGTAATTCAAGGTAGTTTTCTTGCTTCAAAGAGGCTGTGGAAGTCATGTTTGTAGTGAGTGAAAGTTGGTAAGGAAAAGTATCTGGTGCATCTTAACAATCTAACTGACTAGCATTAATTGTGCTGTAATGCTAGAGGGACACAGGCTCCATGGCGCTGCAAGATTGGATCACTACTACAAATTTGGGCAGCTGCTGTCACCTGTGAACAGCCACTGCACAATAAAGCTCCCTCCATTGCAAGGCCTGCAACTTGGGCTGACAGCTCAAAATCCGCACTAGAGATGAGGTACATGTTTCACATTTCTTCCAGGTGAAATCAGCTATTGACCTTTTCTCATCTTTTCTGTTAACTGACCATGGTCAGAGAACAGATGTTTAGCATTGTCAGTGATATGTGAGCAGGTGCAGATCCCATGAATCTCAATACCCACATCAATCTAAGAGCTGTACAGGTGAAGGGGGAGACAAACATTATATAGAAGAGTTTGCTGAGTCTACTGTACATTTCCCATAGATGCACCTTTGTTTTACGGCAACAAGACAAAGGAGTTTCATGTCAGTCCTACCAGCTTCTAGGGAGAAGAGTTACTATAATATTTTTTAAAAGGTTTTTGAGCTCTTGCCTGTAGTTTTTCTTGCCTACTCTATATATGCAGGACCTTATAGCCATTCACACAGAAGGGACTGGAACAGCTGAAATGTTAACCTCTTACTGGGTGGAGGCACTTATCCTCCACAGAGTGAGTCAGAGCAAGAGTTACAAGCCCATTTTCTTTCTGTCTCTTGATCTGATTGGGTACTTTTTTTCTGACACAACAATAAATGGGGTATTTTGCATTGGCATCTTGGCTTTTGCTGTGTCCATTTCAAAAAGTAGCAGGTCTAAGTACTCACTTACGGGATAAGTGTTACCCAGCCATGCTTATGTTATCCTTCTCAAGCTAGGCAAATGAAGGCTGGCTCTCTCATATTGTCTGAGCACTTTGGCATTATTAATGAGACTTCCAGTACTCTTGGGTGGGATGAGGAGGGGTGAGAGAGAAACCTTACAATCACACCAAAATTCAGTCTTGGATGACATGAAGTGGCAGGGAGTGCTGGAAGGAAACACGTCAGTAACAGCCTGCACAAGCATGTGACCATGCACACAGAAACCAAGTTCAAATGGTCATGCTGTTCCATGTCCCCAGCCATTATTTATTTCCTTCCCATAATTTTGTCTTCATAAAAATCTACGCGTGCCTAACAAAGCCATGAACCAGTGGGAATGCTATCATTTCAGAAATGTTCATCGCTTCAGGCTATTAATGGACAGTCATTCTTCAAATGTAAAGAGAATAATTAAAAAGAACAAATAAGAATACACTTCACTGAAACACATATGAGGTTTTTTTGGATCAGCTAAGCTGGGTTTTTTAGACAAAGCCTCAGCACATTTCAGTAAATTATCCAAATTGCTGGTAAAACCTGGAATCTTTAAATGTAATAGCTTTTGCTGAGAAGCAGGGAGAAAAGCCCTTTCAGATTTCAGTGTTGGCTGCCACAAAAGAAATCTTGTGTCAGTGGAAGCGTCTCTTTTACTAATAGTAGAGTACTTCAAAAATGACTGCTGTGCAAGTACACACACAGAGGAAGCTAGCACAAATGCAGTGAGGAAAACAGAAACTCTGACATTGCCAGAAGCAATATTGTGCCTCTGAGAAGCACTAGAAAGAAAGGGCTCTCTTTGTGCAACCAACTCAGCCCAACTTAGAGCAATGACAGGACAAGCAAAAAGGACAAGTAGAAACGATGCTCTATGTCTGAGCTAGCTGGGTTGCAGGACCGAAAGGAGATGGTGCATACTGATGGGGCTCACTAATGGGCAGCTCCTGGCACCATGCCAATATGTCAAACAGGTATATTACCTTGTGATTACTTTTCAGATTTTGCTTAGCAGATGCTGAAGTGTGTGTTTGAGTTCTGGTAATTGTAGATCTTGATTTGATATGCTTTAAGAGTGGAGATCTCCCATCTGCAAGATTTCTGCCAAAGGGGCTTGTAGAGTGTGGGAATAAAGGAAGTTTGCATGTTGGCAAAAAACTTGTGTGCAGATCTTTAAACTAGGCACAGACTTCTAATTTTGGAGTTCTTTCAAAGAGAGTGAGAAACATGGTGTGCATTTTCTTGTTGATTAAATATTTCCCTCTTATTTATATATTCATACATTTGGGCATCCTTACTGGTAACAGCTTGCCTGTCGCTTTCCCAATGTGGCAGGTTCCTCAGCCCAAGTTCCTGATCTTGTTCGACTTGGTCCTCTACTTAGAAAGAAACCAGCCCCCTCCCACAGGCAGGTCAGGAGAAAAAAGCAGGAGTCTTAGACATGCATAATCTCTGATTGCCTGAAGACAGAATAACTCACTAACAGCATGATTGTAGCTTCCCTAAAAGCACCTGCTTGCTCTTTAGATTACACAGCAATATTCCATCACTCAAATGCTTCCCAACACAGCACAGCAAGCCTTAGGACACTGTATTATTATTCAGTAATGCCGTGTACAAATGTTATTTGCCTGGCTGTTTAAGTTTGTGTTTGGAAAATTACTTTTCTGGGGTACTAACTTCATCAGCCTTTATCAGAGAAGGTATGGGACTCCCAAGAGAAGAAGGTGCCAGCTCATGCTGGAGGAGGGACACCAATGCTGCAGACAGTGAGCAACATAGGAAGCAGGAAGCTGCTTTGTTTCGATGAATTTAATTAGAAGACATTAACCCCATTATTCCCATATTGCCCTGTGACTTTTCCTGCTGGAATATTGTCTGAAAAGTATATTCAAAACAAAAGCAAAAACTCCAGACACGTGAGCAATTCTCTTCTGCACCATGCTTTAAAAGTGCAGGACATTTCTACAGCACAAAGGACAAAGCCTGGGAAGCCACATTGTACCAGGTTTTTGTGTCCAGGTGCTGGTGGCAGGGTTCTACAGAGGTGGCTTCTGTGAGAAGAGGCCATGGGCTGCCCTGTGCCAGACACAGCCAGTTCCAGCTCCAGAGAGAGACATGGAATGCAAACTGGCAGTTGGTTTAAGGACGTGACTAAGAACTAAACTGATTATTCAGCAAGATGTTCTCCCATTTCTGGCACTCCTCCCTATAAAGGCTTTGCAATGAATCTGATAATAGACGAAGAGGCTCCCCATGAGCACCTTACTCATTTTGATAGCTACAAGTTAAGCATCTGTTCTGAGTTTTTCTAGTCAGTGGGTAGAGACATATATTGTGGTTATCAAGAGGCACCTAGGTATCATCCTTTGAGTATGCATTTCTCCTATTGAGTACTGAGGAAGAATTGAACACTAGTTCATGTGGAGACAATGAACAGTTTGATAGCCAAAGCTTGATAAGGTGAACCCTCTTCATGAACCTGGTTATCCCTGAAATGACAGCAAAATTTCCAGGGCGCTCTCCTCAACTGAATTTCATTTCCCTCTCACTCTGAACTTGGTAGTTGCCTATTGTGAAGTTCTTTAATTTTTTTAAGTGGATACTTTATTACCCATTGTCATTCTGACCCATTCATTAAAATTAGAAAGCAGTAAGTTTCTACTCCCTTTTTTTCCCTCTTTCTCTCTCTTAACCCCCCTTCCCTTGGGTGTAATCAATTCCTTCTGCAGAAATGCAGCCAGCCTGGGAATACCTTTGGGTTCTGCTAAAGAAAGCTTGCAATAGCTGTGAGATTCACCATAACATGTCCCAACCATTTCCAATATATATTATATCACACACTATCATTTTACAGCTAACATCTAGTGCAAAGAAAAAAAAAAAGTGTGTTTTAAAATGAAGGCCAAACTACTTTCATTTAAAGCTGGTTGAATATAATCCTTGGCGTACTCACATGTGGATTCAATTTACATGTAGTTTCAGGGTAGTCTTCCTGCAATTGTCATTTCCTTACAACAAGACTTTTTATTGCATGACAGATCTTAGCTCTTTTTAAGTGTGGTGCCTACCCCTTTTAAGGGACCAAAGATCAGCTTCACTAGGTCCTGTTCTTGCCCTGTTTGGAAAAAGGAAGATATGTGTCCCCTGGCTAATAGGAAAGACCTTCCACAGAGTTAATGGCTTTCCAGTCAGGATGATAATTTGTGGTAGAGTCATTTCTATGCCCACCAAGAGGAGAGAGGGGAAAGACACAGTCACCAGCAATAACAGCCCAGACTTGCTCTTTTTTTTTTAATTGCAGTAGAGGTAAGTCACAGTCCGGGCTTATAAGGAAAATAAATTAAGAAAACCCATGGAGCAAAATGAGTAGCAAGAATGCACTGGTACAGCACAACTGTAATACAGTGTTAGATCAAGGGTCCAGTTGGCAGGCCAGAAGTTGCTGTTTTGAGAAGGATTGTGAGAACTAGGGTAATATTAAGTGATCTGGCTTCTGGCATCAACTACTTTCAGCCATCAGCAGTTTAGGGACATTATGAAACCAAGTTTACATTTATGCTGTCATATTTAGCTCTTCTCCATGGTGGGATGTAATGTTTCCTCTTTTTTAATCCTATATTTTTGCATTTCCAATTCTGTTGAAAAACTTCAGATGTAATGCTTGAAAATGGATGCAACCTGCACATAGAGCGTAGAAACTCACCTGAAACTGTGACAAGGATTTCATAATGCCTGCAAAACACTACATCCGTACTCCTTCTCTGATGAGTAGCTAGAGTGACTTGGCAAATCCCACCCTTACTGGGCATCTCTGTGAGAATTTGTTGAGATGGATGCAAGTATTATGCATTCTTCCGAGTTCTTGTGTTGCAACATCACACTTTGGGTGCTCTTTCAGTCACAGCTAGCGACTGAACTACTGTGTTTAGATAAAATTCCAGAAAGCATGGAAGAGAGAGTGAGTGTTGTGGCTGGATGAGACCATTCTTCAGTCTGAAGGAGCACTTTCTCACTAAAAAAGTTATTATTCAACCAAATGTAGTAGAGTTAAATACTCTGCTAATTGTTCATTTTATATATTTAAAGACTTATACATACAGCTAACGCTACAGCCACAGGGAAATCAGAAGACTATCTTTATCCAGACTCAGCGAAGAAGTCAGAGTCCTGGACGACATGCCTGCTAACTGACTTCTCATGTTCAAAGCTATAGCTTTGCAGAGCTGGGACAGCAGACACTTAGGGGAACACGTTTGTGCATGACCTTCCCATTCTTTGTGGGAAGATCTGTGCGTTTTCAATTTCCAAGACTTTTAAAAAGAACAAGTGATTCTTCAATATTTAGTTAAATCACTTTATTACAATCCCTTGTTTGTCTCCTGTGTCTCTTTTCTAGGAAAAACTGAAATGAGCTATAAACATTTTTCCAGTGTGTGCATGTCATGACTACCGGTAATTTACAATTAGCAAACAAAAAGCTCAAACATGTGAGCTCTTGGTTTTGTTTTGGAAACTTGCAGTTAGACAATATTAAAAACAAGATCTTGACACTTCATGAAATAAATATCAGATGAACATAAAATATATCCTAGATTTTACCATGCTGGTCTTTATGATTGAGTTAAACATTGTCATGAGGCCTTACTGAGCTTACTTACTGGTCTGAAGATAGAGGTCAGAGCTGACTTTTTAATTTTCCATTCTGAGAATGTACCAGATGTAGTTATTTCTAATTGCCATGCTTACCTCTATCTGAGTTAACCACATTCATGGCTTTTACCAATTTACATTTTATAAAATTTGTAAAGGCACTGGGGCCATGTTTTATTTATTTCTTGATATAAGATTGTATTTTCAACTGTGATTTCAATCTAATTTAATGCTCTTAAAAATATCAATCCATACCAATTAACAGTAATGCAAGTCTCTCAATGATTTCTCTGAGCAGAGGATCAGGCTTGGGACTGTCTTATTTCTTCTCCTTATGTCTATTAAATTGAATAAATTTTAGAAATATTACTCTGCTAATCACTTCAGAGCATTTGCACAAGGGCGTCTGTTTTGCCTGCTTTGCCAGGGTCTAAAGTACAGAGTGCTCTGCTTTTCTCCACACCACATGAACAGTGTCTCAATCAGATTTCTTTTCTTCTTACAGCATTGGAAATCTGAGATTACCTTCTCATGTTGAAAAACTGTACCATTAAGCAGATACAGGAAGTCAATGAACATGGATTTTTTTCAGCTTTGCCACTAATGTGCTGTAACATCTTGATAATATCACTTAATCCATTTTGCCTCCTTGTTATTTATCTTTTCTCTGCTGTTCTAAGCTCTTTATGACGAGATATTTAGACCTTACTTTGCACCACAGAAGTCAATGATAGTTTTGTGATTGGCTTTAACAAATCTGAAAGACTCAAACTTTTGCTGTTTTGCAAGAAATTCTCCTAGTTTGATTTTTTTCCCCTCACTGAAATTATCCTTTTTATTTTTTAAATAAAGGAGCTGTATTGCTTGAAAATAAGTTCCAAACAGAGGCTGAATTGATCTGTTCTACTAAAATTAAGACATTCCACTTACACTGGTCTTCTGAGAACTTCCTCTCAACATTAAGTCCTCATTTGAAGAGCTACTTCAATGTTAAAGAAAAACAATTCCTGAGATAGGGCTGTTTCATAAGGCCACAAACATTTGGTTCTTCTGTTACTAGATGAAATTGCTTTCAAATTGATGTATTTTCTTCAGATCTTCAACATCAGTGTTTTCTTCTCTGTCAATCAATTGATGGGACTTTCAGAGCTACCCACAACACACATTGTTCTTGCTTAACAGTGATTTTACTTCAAGTATATAATGCTGCATTGACCAAAACAAAGATACCATTGTTGTGGTTTAATCCCCACCATACAGCTCACCTCCTCTTCCCTCCACAAGGGAAAAGAGGGGGAAAAGGAGCAGAAAGAAAGATTGAGATAAGGACAGTTTAATAGAACAGTATCAAAAAAGGAAAAATAACACTTATAATAACACTAAATATTAATAATAATAATAACAACAACAACAATAACAACAGGCGTTCTCACTGCATGGTGAATTGGCACTGTCTCAAGTGGATTTCTGCCCCCTGGCTAACCCTCATTTAAATACTGATCATGACGCCTCTGCTATGGAATATTTCATTGGCCATTCCATTGTTCTGTCTATTCTTCTATGGGAAGCACTAAAAAAAATCCATGAATAATGTAAAAATCACTTAGCAATAACTAAAACAAACAGGTATTATTGAAAACTCTTTCCCAGCAACCACAACCACTAGAAAGAGAAGTTAACTCTTTCCCAGCTGAAAACAGGACAACACTTCAGGCAGTCGGTATAAATTTGTCTAAAATTAATCCTGCAGACGTCTGTTCCTCTGGAAGAAGGGAAGAATTTGATCCAGGGAAGTTGCAAGATTTTACCCCCTTCAGTCTCCTCTCTCCTATCAGGAAACTGGAAAGAAAGCAACCTGAAATCCATTCAGATTCAGATAACTTGGTGATTCAGTTCTGGCAGCATGCATGGCTTAGCATTAGCTAAGTGAAGTGGAGTCATTAGCAAGCAGAGCTGTGCACCTATGCAAAACACAATTAGGTATTTCATTCTTGCCTTTAATTAGCTGAGAGAATGCAAAGCAATTTCCAATTGTAGGAAACAAATTTTTATAATCAGATGCCTTTTTTCCCCTTTTCTTTCTTTTTAAAATAATTTATTATTTTAACAAGGTTGAGTAAAGCTACAATTTTTTAAATAATTGGATGTATTTCCATCACCAAACTACAGGCTGAAATGAACTGTCCACAGTATTTTTATTGTCACATGATGATTTACATAAGTTTTTCATGGGATGTTATTTCTTGCTCTTAATCTGGCCTGCAGAAAAGGAAATGGATTTCATGTTCTTTCGGGTGCTCACTGATATTACCTGTATTTTTTTTTTCTGATGTATCCACCTGACTGTTGACCACAACCCTTTGAGTGCGTCCATCTAGCTAGTTCCTTATCCACTGGCCACCCATCAAATTCATGCCCTAACAGTTTTGCAGAATTCATTTAATAGGAGATCAATAGTATTGGAAGTATTATTTTGTGGTGTATTAAAAAAAAAAAAAAATTGTCTCTAGTTCTGTTAATTCTGCTGCAGGTTTTGCTCCGAGAACTCCAAGTTCTCCTCCTGCTCTTTTTCTTCCTTTATAAATTCTTGTACATTGTACCATTTTGACTGTATTATTCTTCCACAATTTCTTTATTCTAGTGTGTTTTCTATTTTTACTGCTGACTTTTGTTCCCTCCAAGATCATCAGGATTTTTTCTGTGGATATGCACTTGTTAACATTATTTCAACAGTTTCAAATTATTAATTATTTTTTTCCTGATTAAATATGATCTTCTAGTTCATTTAGTCCATTATTGTTTTGAACTTTCTAAGGCCACACACTGGGAGTATTAAATAGTTGTTGTCTGCTTATTTAAACTTAGCTTTGCAAATATATTCAGGCCATGATAGTTGCATCTGAGAATCATCCACCCTTAAGCATTGAGATTGATTCCTACTTAACTGTGAAGATGAGTTCCAATATAGAATTGGAAAAGTGAAAGTAACACCTCTTGAGCTAGGGAAAATATTTCCAAGGAGGTTTTTAGTACTGGTAGTAAGAGCTATGCAGCATACTCCATTTCAGTTTAAGTCTCCAATAATAAAAAAGATTTAGGTAATTATTTTAGATTTTTATACTTTTTACATAAGTATTTTAGATCCTTCAAGAACATTTTGCTCATTTAACTTGTATAAATTAATGACATAAGCAAAATTTAATTTATGGCTTAAAGAATCAAAAGACAGAGTAAATATTGTAAACTCTATTTCCTATATAGTGAATGTTTCTAATCATGTAAGAAGATATTACATACAATATAAGGCTCTGACATTTTCTTATCCGTTAACATCTAGTGATATTGTTTCAATAAATAAAAACTACCTACAAGCTGCGTGAAAAGAGTCATGGCGCAGAAGGGCTGATATCTTGGGTCAGATAAACCATAAACAACCATCCAATGCACACACATGCAAACAAAACAAGTTTAACTATCCACACAGAAAGGATTGCAAAGCTTGCTATCTTACAGCATGTATAATATCTATGGTAAAACAACTCTGCATTTTTCCCCAAAAATACTTTCATTGGTTCAGAACAAAGAATCAGAGCACACCAGTTCTTACAGAAGCAAAAGACAGGGAAAATCAGCTTTTACTGGAAAAGATGAAAATGTTGTGATTAGCATAACAATATCATTGTTCCTGTATTAATCTGTAAATTTGCATTTAAACAAATTAACTACTGTAGGAAATTTCTCTGCAATTTAAGAGCTCTAAATAAAATTGTCAATCACTATAATTTGTAGCTAATATTTTGTTGCTTTTTTAAGTGGAAAAAGATTCTATGTATGTATTATCTTGTTTAAGCTTATAATCGGCAACCTACTGTGACTTTGAATTAATTGGGTTTCTTTTTTTTTTTTCCTCTGGCAGTGGGAGGTGGAGGGTGGTGTGGAATCCAAATTTGATAAGGGACATAGACTCAAAAGAAGCTTATCACTGTTCTTGCTATGCTCTGTGACGATCTTCACAGTGGGGTGGCTTCTTAAACGAACAGTGTAGCACAAGTGATAGGAAGCAAGGCAAATTTAAGTTCTGTTGTCATCATTAGGATAGCAATCTATAACAGAATCATTAACAACACTTCTCTACCACAGGGGATTTTTCTCTTAGCATTCCAAAAGTATTCTGCCTCTCAGCTAAAGGCAACTGGCTGAATAAAGGATCCAGACAAGGACCTGTACTGTCACAAACCAATTTTTCAAGCAGGATGGAGGAAACCACTCACCAGTACGTGACCCAGGCCCTGTCATATGCTTAGCCTACACCCCACACTCTCTCCATTTGACACATCTATCTAGTAGTTTCCTCAGGGTAGGAATAATCCTAACACCAAGTGCATGCTGCCCTTCCAATGTGGGATTGTGGAGATCAAACCAACCATTTTATAGACCTAACTCAGAAAATTGCAGGAAACAGAAGGCAGGCTGCTCCTTAACACCGAGATCCTTTTTTCCAGGCTGCAGTGGAGGTGAATTTATCCTTATTCTTACATGTTACTTCGTCTTTCACCCTGTCTCGAAAGCACAGACATAATTTTCGCTTTAGAAAGTTTGAGGCTGCTTACAGAGGTGGTACTTACTGTGTTTTGCAGATTATAAAGCCACTGCAACTCTTGAATTTTCCCAAGAACTACCCCTAGCTACAAATGAGGTTCTGGCCTTTGAGTTCTACTTTTGTAAACCAGGAACTATCAGAAGTTTTAGCCACTGTGATCAGGAATATATTGTATGCAGGACTAGAGGCTTTTATAGGAGGGCAGCTGCATTTAAGATCATGATCACTAGAAAGTGCATAGATTACCTGATTCAATCAGATTTGTGAAGACAGGGTTGTATTTTATTAATAAAAATCATAATAGATCAATCCAATGTAGCTTTTTGTTAGCTCTGCACCAACCTATAAATTAGTCTGTTTCCACAGGCATCCCATTGTGAGGCTTCCAGTTAGATTTTTCACTTACATTGTGAAGTCGTTCAGTGTGCCCTTCAGTACAGTAAAGCCAGAGAGACCTGGCATTTCCTAGCAATACCCATATGCTTTAATAACTATTACTGCACTTAGCCAGCACTTCAGAGCTTTCAGGGTTGATTTTAATTAGGGGAGCTGAGAGATTTTTGGTACATTTTAAGGAACTGCCTTACTTCACAATCATGATGCTCTGATTACAAAAGAACACAAACTGTGCAATGCTGTTGCAAGATAGCTGCACTAGGACGAGCCATAATTTAGTCTTATTGGCTTCTTACCAAACTCCTTCAAAGCTGTGCTTACCTAGTGTTGAAGATTTGAACTTTTGACTTCAGCCTTCTTTGTCAGAATTGTGTATAAACTTATACGTGCACAGCCCTGCAGGGATTACCATGTTATTTCCGAGTCATCACTGAGCAAATGCCAAGAAGTTCTCCTAAAATGTGGAGTTATATTTTGTGCTAAATGCTTGCAGGGTGTATATGTGAGATATGGGAATGGATTTCATGCCTTTTGGTGCTCTCAGGACAGATAAAGCACCTTTAGTGGTCTAGAGAGACCTGAATTATCCCCACCCTCAGATTAACAGCTCATTTCACAACTCCATTTCCCATCAGACTTGGGAGAAACTGATGATTTTTTACATATACTTTTGAACTAAAAATTCAAATTGACTTCTAAACTGCCATTAAAGGAAAGCAGTCTATGTCAATCAAATAAATCATTCACTAAGCCTGAAGCATACTTTTTTCATTTCTGGGCATCCTCACTAAAAACAGAAAACAAATCCCAGATAATCTTTTGTAGAGTTACTGAGTTTATGCCCATGCTTTTATTCAGGCTGCTCTCTGGTTAAGACAATTGCCAAGATATATGTTGTAGAAGTAGGTAGGAAGGAGTACAATCTTCTGCCAGGATTTCAAATATTAGCCTTGCCTGTCTCAATAATGTATACAAACAACACAGGAAAAACACAAGGGGTGCCCAAATCCCTGGACCTGGAAACAAGGACGTCTCAAAACTTTGTAACTGGTGAGACTTCTCAAAAAATATGTCACTGAGCCTAAAATATTTCTCTGAAGAGGTTTGATCAAGGGTATGGTTTCATAATTGTGTTTAAGCAGTTTTAAATTCTTTTGTTATCTATCATGTGGTTCTTCCAACATCAATGTGTTCGTGCGGATCATTAAATACAAAAGAAAAGATAGAGAGATTTAAGGCAAATCAGTTCCCAGGTCTGACACAGTGTGGGAGTGCTGAATCTAAGGCAAAACATCTTGTCTTCTCTCCTTTGCCTGGTGCCTTTTTAAGTCATCTCAATATTCAAAAATCTCAGATTTGGTCTTGAGAATTAGTTGTATTTTGCAGTGAGAAGCTGCCTTTTTGAAACTCAGGATGAGTCAGTGGAAGGAGAAGAACACAGTCTTGTTTGGTTTAAAATCTGATTTTGTGTTTGTGAGGCATGTAGAGGTAAAAAGCAGTGTTGGGAACATGAATTGACCATAAGTGAACAGCCAGAAGTCAGAACGAACGTTGGTGTGTTGAGTTGTCCTATAATCTGTGATTACTTTTGCCCGATCACTGTGATCACTTTTGCTAACCAAGTTCACTCAGAGATTCTTGCCAAAAATGTCGGCGAACAGACCTGTGATTCCAGTCACTGGAAGGGCCCGGAGAGTGCAGTGCCTTACACATAGGCTCTAATGTGACATGTCAGACTGAGAGGCATATTATGACTAACGTAAGTGACAGGCCTTTCTCCTTGACACCTAAGGACCCTGTCAAACATGGTTGAGTGCTAAATCCCTGAGAAAATGGAAGCTTAAACCTGGGACCACACACACCTGTTAAGGGAAAGAGCCTCCAGAGCAGTTCTGAGGAAGTTATATTCCTGTTCCTTCCCTCACAGTGTGAGATTCCCTACAGGAGCAGCGAAATTCCTATCTCTGGGCATAGTTTGTCATTTGAGATTCTCCCACTACCTCTTGAAAGTGAAGCCCTGAAGTACCCCCTACCTTCCTCCACCTCCAAATCCACATTGAAAGCATGTGGCAGCATGTAATCAGCTTAAATCACTTGCCAAACAGCCAGTCTGAATGGCAGAAGAGTGGCCATTCATCCAAAAGCAGACCACTGCTTTTCCATTTGTTTCTGTTCGCATATGGCCTTTCCTAGAAGATCTGTTGGAGGAGGAAGGGACTCTTTCAACATGCATTGAAATTTAACAATGGGGCGTTATTTTCCTTTGCAACAACCTGTACAAAACAGAACATACACCCTCCTCCTACATTGAAAACCATTGGTTTGGGATGAGATGACCACTTTTCAAATGCCAGTATAGAGATGAGTCCACAGCCCTCTCATTGTCCAAGTCAGACTTCACCACAATTCAACATAACCTTCCCTTGCAGCTGTCAGCTTGTTGTGTGGTCCTCAGTTCCTCCTCTGGAATCTGCCTCCTTTATCAAGACATGGGAGAAAGACAAATGAAGAGCAAAATCACACATCAAGACTGAGAGACTGTTTCAAGAGCACATATAGGTTATTGCCTCTTTTATTGAAGGAGACAGCATAGTTAGGAGTGAGAACTACCTCTCCAAATTAGACAGGACAGATTTGCAAAGGCTAGAAGACCAGCTGGCACATGGATAGAAAGCACTGATGTACTTCCTGACTTACAAAGCACTGTCAAAGTTTTTGGAGCTAAATAAAGTAAACCTACTTCTGTTAAACAGCATAAGACTGACAGAGCCCTGGGTGAAGCCAGGGGACTGTTCTCTGACTTCTAGAAGGCTCTGTATCATGTCCAAGGCTTTGTGGAGATCTGAGCATACCTCAAAAATATCTTTATCTGTTTCTGCTTTAAATCTTCTCATTCATCTCTCCTATCAGAGCTGGCCAGGAGCAAAAACAGTTTAGAAAAGAGCTATATTAGTAGTAATGAGGTATAGATGGAGAATATCCCCGAGGTTTTGCTCTCCTAAAACTCCCAGCCTCAATTTCAGATCAAAAGTCAGCTAAATACAAGCCGCATATTTGAATTCCCACCTTGGGCTAAAAAACTATGTTATATGAAACTAACTTGAAGTGGGCAGAGGTGGAAAACTCTTCCTTGTCACTCAACTAGAGATTGGCCGCAGTAAGTGGAGGTGCAGTCCTTTGCCTGACTGAAGGCAGTTTACTAGATGCTTCTGTTCTAAACAAACTTCATACCCACTTCAAATTACAGTGCATGGAAGTCTGTGGTTACAACATCAGAGCACAGGAAATGTGAAGATAGCAAGTGAGAATTTTCTAGCCAGATATGCAGCTGGACCAAGCACACAGACATGATGAAGCTGATTCTCTACGTCTCTGTGATACTGTTTTGCCAGTTTTGGCCAGGTTTCTAGCTTAAATTGTTCGGTTCTGCCTACAGAATCTTCAGTGGTAAAAGCCACTTATCAGAGAGAGAAAAGAAATGCTTTCAGCACCACCTACTAGTCAACAACCAGGGATTAATCAGAAATATCAAAATGTGACATTGTAGGGGTTTTCAAGAGATGTGCACTGGGATGTCTCCATTCCCAAAACTCCTTGGCAGAAGCTAGAATAAACTTTCAGGTATACTATGCTGGTATGCTATCAATGGTATGCTACAATTGACATTGCTAATGCACTTTTTGCTATTCCTTTAGCAGCAGAGTGCGTGGCACAGTTTGCTTTCACCTGCAGAGGCATCCAGTACACCTGGAACTGACTACCTCAGTGGTATAAACACAGCCCTACTATTTCCCATGGTCTGATCCAGACTGCACTGGAGAAGGCTGGATCTCCAGAACACTTGCAATACATTGTAATTGTAATACATTGCAATACATCATTGTGGGGGGTAATACAGCAGATGAAGTTTTTGAGAAGGGTAAGAAAATAATCAAAATTCTTCTGAAAGCAGGTTTTGCGGTAAAAAAGAGGTGAGGTTAAGGGACCTATGAGACATCCAGTTCTTGGGAATTAAGTGGCAAGATAGGCATCGCCAGATCCCAATGGATGTGATTAACAAAATAATGTCTATGTCCTCACCAACTAACAAAAAGGATACACAAGCTTTCTTAGGCATTGTGGGTTTCTGAAGAATGCATGTGCCAGGTTACAGTCAGGTTGCGAAACCTTTCTATGAAGTGACTCAAAAGAAAAATAATTTTACAAGGGGTCCTGATCAATGTTAGGCCTTCAAGCAAATTGAACAAGAGATTGTGTGTGCAGTAGCACTTGGACCAGTCCAAACAGCATGGGACATTAAAAACGCACTCTACACCACAGGCTGGGACATACGGAGCTACCTGGAGCTTATGGCAGAAATAACCATGGGGAACTTGAGGTTATCTCCTAGAATTCTGGAGTCAAGGATACAGAGGCACCAAGGCCAACTACACCCCAACTGAGAAAGAAATCTTGGCAGTATATGAAGGGGTTAGAGCTGCTTCAGAGGTAATTGGTACTGAAGCACAGCTTCTCCTGGCACCCCAATTACCAGTGGTGGGCTTGATGTTCAAGAGTGAAGTTCTTTCTACTCATCATCCCACTGATTCTACCTGAAGTGGGTTGCATTAATCACACAGCAAGCTTGAACAGGAAACCCAAATCATCCAGGAATCACGGAAGTGATCACAAAGTGGCCCAAAAGCAAAGGCTTCAGAATGCCACCAGAGGAGGTGGTACTTATGCTGAGGAAGCCCCACCATATAATGAACTCTCAGATAATGAGAAACAATATGCTCTGTTCACTGATGGATCTTGTTGTATTGTAATAAAACATCAAAGGTTGAAAGCTGTTCTGTAGAGTCCTAGACAACAAGTCACAGAAGCTACTGAAGGACAAGGTGAATCAAGTCAATTTGCAGAGGTAAAAGCCATTCAGTTGACCCTAGACATTGCTGAATGAGAAAAGTGGCCAATATTCTATACTGACTCGTGGAAGGTGGTAAATGCTCTGTTGAGATAGTTTAAGCAGTGGAAACAGAGCAACTGGCAGTGCAAAGATAAACCCATTTGGGCTGCTGAATTATGGCAAGATATTGCTGACTGGCTAGGGAAATTACTTGTGAAAGTAAGCCATGTAGATGCCTACATATCCATGAGTTGGGCCACTGAGGAACATCAAAACGATCAGCAAGTGAACCAGGCTGTTAAGATTTTCCAGACAGATTTGGTCTGGGAACATAAAGGTGAACTAGTTTTAGTTTGGTGGGCCCATGATACTTCAGGTGATCAAGGAAGAGATGCAACGTACAAATGGGCCCATGACCAGGCTGCTGAATTATGGCAAGATATTGCTGACTGGCTAGGGAAATTACTTGTGAAAGTAAGCCATGTAGATGCCTACATATCCATGAGTTGGGCCACTGAGGAACATCAAAACGATCAGCAAGTGAACCAGGCTGTTAAGATTTTCCAGACAGATTTGGTCTGGGAACATAAAGGTGAACTAGTTTTAGTTTGGTGGGCCCATGATACTTCAGGTGATCAAGGAAGAGATGCAACGTACAAATGGGCCCATGACCAAGGGGTGGATTTAACCATGGATGCTATTGCACAGATTATTCACAACTGTGAAAATTGTGCTGAAATCAAGCAAGCTAAAAGGTTAAAATCTTTGAGGTATGGGGAACAATGGTTAAAATATAAATATGGGGAAGCTTGGCAAGACGACTACATCACAATCCCCCAAAGCTGTCACGGTAAGTGATATGTCCTTACAAAGGTGGAAGGAAGTAACGGATGCTTGGAAACCTATGCTGTACCCCATGCTAACACCCGGAATACCATCCTGGGCCTTGAAAATCAAGCCTTGTGGCAACATAGTACTCCAGAAAGAATTGAGTCAGACAATAGAACTCATTTCAAAAACAGTTTTATAAGTAATTGGGCAAAAGACCATGGCATTGGGTGGGTATATCAAATCCCCTACCATGTACCACCTCCTGGGAAAAGCGAGGGATACAACGGATTGTTAAAAACTACCTTGAAAGCAATGAGTAGTGGATCCTTTAAAAAATGGGACAAGCATTTAGCATAAACTACCTGGATAGTTAACACCAGGGGATTCATCAATCGAGTTTGTCCTGTTCAATCAGATCTTTTACATACTCCAGAAAGGAAAAAAGTCCCTGTGGTGGATTAAAGAAATATGCTAGGGAAAACTGTTTGGATTTTTCCTGCCTCAAGCAAAGGCAAACCCATTTGTGGGACTGTTTTTGCTCAAGGACCTGGATGTACTTGGTGGTTGATGGTGAAGAATGGAGAAGTTCAATGTGTACCTCAAGCAAATTTGACCCTGGTTGAGAATACTTAATTCTGAGTTGTATGATATTTTTTGTTATGTAGTGCTAGCAATGTTCAAAAAGTGTTTTTCAGGATAACATAGTGGTGATGAAACCTGAGATAGCTTCATCAAGTGGCATCCAGCAAAACTGTTTGAGCTGGACATGCCACCTGTGGGCACAAAACACAATGAATTTCACATCATCTTTCCTGCACTGAGAATCTGCTATAATAGGTAACATCCTACAGTTATGAACTAAATGTTCCTGTATAAAGATAAATCATAACTGACTTACCTGGGATTAAAGGCACCATCAGCAAGTTTGCACACGATACCAAGCTGTGTGGTGTTGTCAATACACCAGAGGGATGGGATGTCATCCAGAAGGACCTGGACAGGGCTGGAGAGGTGGGCCCAGGTGAACCTCATGAGGTTCAACAAGAACAAGTGCAAGGTTCTGTGCCTGGGCTGGAACAATCCTCGCCATCAGTACAGAGTAGGGGGTGAGGTATTAGAAAGCATCCCTGAGGAAAGGGACTTGGGGGTGTTTGTGGACCAGAAGGTGGACATGAGCAGGCAGTGTGCAGTTGCAGCCCAGAAGGCCAATCACATCCTGGGCTGCATCAAAAGATGCATTGCTAGCAGGTCCAGAGAGGGGATTCTTCCGCTTTGCTCTGGTGAGACTTCACCTGGAGTATTGTGTGCAGGTCTGGAGCCCTCAATATAGGAAAGATATGGACCTGGTGGAGTGGGTCCAGAGGAGAGCCACAAGGATGATCGGGGGGTTGGAGCACCTCTGCTATGAGGACAGGTTGAGGGAGCTGCAGTTGTTCAGCCTGGAGAAGAGGAGGCTCTGGGGAGACCTAATGGCAGCCTTCCAGTACCTGAAGGGGTACTACAGGAAGGCTGGGGAGAGCCTGTTTACAAAGGACTGTAGTGATAGGATGAGAGGCAATGGCTTTAAACTGGAGGGGAGCAGATTTAGATTGGAGATTAGGAGAAAGTTCTGTACTGTGAGGGTGGTGGAGCACTGGAACAGATCACCCAGGGAGGTGGCTGAGGCCCCTTCCCTGGAGATATTCAAGGTGAGGCTCGATGAAGCCCTGGGCAACCTGGTCTAGTTGGGGGTGTCCCTGCTGACTGTGGGGAGGTTGGACTAGATTTGGGCCTGAACTATTCTACGATTCTATGATTCTATGACCTGCATGTATTTTTCCATCTATATATAAGTGTTAGTGATCTGAGCGTGACGCAAATGGTATGGAATAAGGGGTGGACTGTCCTGATTAGAGGTAAAACAGAACCAACTTTCTGTTCATTAATTTTGTTTCTTATCTAGGCCTCTTCTAACTCACTGAAAATAACGGCATATTGGGCAGAAGATTGCTCGTTCTCAGAGTGATAAGACTTGTTTATAGCTGATGCCAAGAAATCATATGCAAGAGAGGCTCTCGCTTATAGTTATGGCTGTAACAACCAAGGTGAACTAATTTTGTTATTTGCCCCATTAGAGAATCGCAAACAGAAAAGCTAGAGGGGTCCCACCTGGAAGGAGGAGCAGACAGTACAGGAGATCCAAAACTAACCAACAGAGATATTCTATCCCATCTACCTCATGCTCAGTATAGAAGCTGAGGGATCAAAGGCTCAGGCCTCTTTCTCCAATGATCAACGTCCTAGGAGGACCATGTCTGTTCATCTGCCTTTGATCCTGATCCATGTGTTCCTGACTCCAGAGCTGGAATTCAGTTACCATCAATTGTTGAGTCCAGTCTGGGACTTCCCTAGGGCCTGCTGGTGACATCATGCTGGGAGCTTGATATGGTTTTGTATATATTGTATCTATTTTAATTACTTCCATTTCTTTCATTTTCCATTTAATTAGTAATATTTCATTACAGTAGTTTAGTTCCTTCTAACTCATAAATCTCTTTATCTCTCCTCCTCCTCTCCCTGGAGTGAGAGGTGGGGGAGAGCATATGTCAGCTTGTAATTGGCTGATTCAGCCTAAACATGACATCATGCCTGCCTCAAAACTATCCAGTGAGGAAGGGAAGAGAAATCCTGAGGCCTGTCTCAGACCCTCAGGAATGCCATATGAATTGCCACTCACCAGGAAAGGGCATGCAAAACCTCCCTTCTTTTCCCAGCTTAACCATAAGCAACAAGCACCCACAAGGCACAAAGACATGCAGCAGGCAAACACTACACAAGTACAACAACCAAAGTATGCCCCCAAATTTATCACACTGTCCCACGCATGAACTCAGATCTGGCCTTGTATCAGCCCTTCTCCTTTCAGGCATGTCAGGTGACTAATTCTCCCTGACAGCCTTAAATCACAGGCTGGTGAAACTGAAAGCATTGTTAGAACAGACACAGAGCTTTGTGGTGAGGCTAGCACAAAGTCACATCTTGGTCTAAGGAAGCAGCAGTATTTCAAAGGCCGAGCCTGGCTCTGATGACTTTTAACAGAAAGGAACGGCGTGGCGCATACCTTAACTGAGCAGTGAAGGCATCAGGCTGCATTCTCAAGCAGGTGTAACTCCACTGCTCTCATTAAATCCTGGTAACTTACCTGATTGTTTAAGACCTAGATATCAAACTTCCAATGTAACAGACATAATGTGGCTAATGCCTGATTTTAAGCAGCAATGGGAGCTCTTTGGCTGCAGCAAAAAGGAGACAGACCTTTAAATTCTGGGGTTTTTTTCCGTGACCATCACAGTCCTTGAATTAGCTTGATATAAAAGAGAACCAACAACTGTACAAGACCTTCCCCTTGCATCTCATTTGTAGACCAGGAAAAAAAAGAAGTTACATGAAAAATAAATAGTCATCGCAGGCAATGGTACTGATCAAATTACTGTCATGCTATTGTCTGCATTTAGAGTCTGACACAAGCAGCACGATGCAGGACAGAATTGTCTACCTTAAGATGAATTAAAAGATTTGGAGAGAGTGTGTTGGAAAAATCTCAGAGCTTCTCCAGGCACTTAACCAAATTTTATACTGTTCTGACTAAGCGGTTTTCTGTTGAGGAAAGAATATTTTATTCCCCCAAAAAAGGAGAGCAGCCAATAAACTATTCTGCCTCTCAACACAAATGGATGCATTCATGCCCTTGATGGGATTTAGCCAAGAAATGATCCCATGTGGGTTTGACTCTACTGGCTAAAGAAATTCCAAGTGGAAGGGTGTGGGATTGGCAGCCACTTCTAGTCCTAAACTTCTGTCATGGACAGCTGCCTGTGGAGGTTCCCAGATTTTCGGGAGGAGAAAAAAACACATTTACACAAGAGTATTCCTAGGTCTCCAAATCAGGAAATTGATTCCCAGCTCAACCACTGCATGATTTTGGGCAAGCTTCTCAATTATTCCATCTGGAAATCACAAGCAGTAATGCTAAGTAAAATTATTAATAATTAAATTATTAATCAAACTATACAATTAATTCATTATACAAGTTAAGTAATTAATATATGAGATATATTTTATATATAATTAAATAAAAAAAATAATTTAAAAATTGGATTTTGGAGACCGCTTGGGAAAAAGCACTTTCTCTGTGTGCCTTGGACTTGCTGGCTGATGTGAACAAGAAACATCATTTGGCCACTTGCAATCACAAAGAAGCAAAAAAAGGCAGAAACAGAGCTGACTGGTATATCAGAGATGATTGTATACTGGTACCTCTACCTTTCTCATAGATAGCCCTGGCAGAAATCCACTGAAAAGACCTGCCATGTTTTTCTTCATACAAGTTCTTAGTTCCAATTGTACAGGCTTGGGCAGTTCCTGTTCTGGAGAGCCAGCACGAATGCCTCCAGCCAAAACTCAGGTAGACAGTGGGGTGTGCCTGCTCTGCTGGGGAAGCAGGCTAAGGTAAGTATACCTTTCCTTCCTTTTTCATGCAGTGGATGTGACCTGTTAGGGTAGGAATAACTGTGAATGCTACTACCCAATAGACTAGAGCCCATTAGTCTCTTTATGTAGGTGTTAACAATTGCTAGTTCTCTGAAGAAGAGCAGGTCCCTTGACTTCCTGAAGCTGTGGACTAGACATAGTGAAGAGTGAATGTTGTCTGCCACTGAAACTGGAAAAAACTAAGGCTTTGTCCATGATGCAGACATTCAGGTTGCATTCATCTTCTCCTACATGGTTAAAGAAAATCTATTCAAACTCTCTCTGTATACATTTTTCTGAGTGCACATGCATAAGAACTTGTTAATACACAATGGCTGTGTATATGATTTTCTGATAGTAATGAAGTTCTGTAGAATTAAAGCAGTGCTTCATACATAACACGTTCTTGCTCTGCAACGTAGTCAGTATATCCTGGCTTGAAAAAAAGGGAAAGCTTCTAAAACAGAAGTTCAAATTTGAAAAAAAAATAAAAGGCACAAAGGAAAGGGAAGGAGGTTGTCATGTGTGATCAGACAATAAATTACAAATAGTTACTGCCTTCTCACCTTTCTTGTCCACCGGGTAGTAACATAAACAAGTGACTGATGCGGTGAGGGAAGGCTGTACTGAAGAGTGCCTTATTATGAACACAGCATAATTTGTCAATTAAAATTGTTGGATATCAGTTTCGAAACAGATCTTCTGGTAATGGGGCATGCCAGAAGTGTAGATTGGATTGTGAGATGGTAGAACATCACCTCCACCAGAATAATAATGTCTGGCTGTTCAGACACAGATGCTCGGTTGCAATGATATTGGAAGACAACTTGCAAAAGGCCGTTTGTGGGTTGCGAATTTTTTGTCTTTCCAAGTAGGTGAGCAAAATGCTTGGAGCCTCAGTAAGTCACAGCTGGGAAGGCTTGAGATACGATTCAGATGTCCTTCCTAGCCAAATTCCAACATTAACCACTGTATGTCATCTTCTTGGACTTATTTTGCACCCAGTTCTGAGCAAGTGAATCCGCTCAGCCCTGTGCCAGCAATGTACATAGGTTTTGCCAGCCAGCTCAGCAAGAAAAAAACTGTTTAAGTGAGGATTTCAGCTGAAGGACTTTACAAGACACCGTAGTCAGTGCATAACAGTAAAAAAGCCTTCATTTCAAGAGACATTCAGTAACTCCAGAAGCATCATCCAGTAAGATGTTAGCAAGTATCCAAAGTGACATCTACTGGTGTAGATTCGGATTAGTGTGAAATGTAGAAATGATGTTAGAGCAAGGCAGAGCTGCACAAAGCAGATGACTAATGAGCCCCAAAAGGTATTAGTCGGGGAATCAGCATCTGGAAACCGAACCTGCTGAGTTGTGCTAAATAATTAAACCTCTAACTATTATGGAAGCAGATGAGAAAGATGTCAGCTTGCTTCCAAGCTCCAGTGGCTTGCTAATGGTGCTTCCCTTACCTGAATTTTAAAAATTACCTAACACTACAGCACAGGAGGAAATCCATGCAGCTTTTCGCATCAGGGAAGCTCCGTTAGTTTAATGCCAAGAGATAACACCTGGCACACACACATTCATTCAGGCCACCTAGAGAATTCTATACATGTAGATAGCTGGATTCACAAAGAGCAAGACATGTTGCATATCCTGGGACTTCCAAGGGAATATAAAAATGAAACTACAGGGGCTAGTACAGTTTCGCTAAAAACACTCCGAAGATGGCTATGTTTAATAATGGACTTGGAGGTCCTTAGCAGGTACATCAATCCCTGTTTTGTGCTGAAAACCACATCTGGTAAGGCCCTGTTCTCTCTCTCTACTTTCAAGAGAGACTGCAGAACTTAGCCATACCCAGATAACTTTGTAAACCTTTGGCTTTCTACTTCTGCTTCCTCTTATTAGAGGAGACCAGTTAGTTCACCATTTCACAAAGGACAGTTGCTGCCTTGCAGAAAAGGGGACCTTTTTTGGAGATACGAAGCAGAAAATTAAATCTAACTGGAATTTCCAAAGGTTGAAAATGTAAGAGAAGTGGGTGATGTAATAAAATTGCAAACAGGTGTAGTCCGGAAACTACTTTGATACTAAAGATACTAAAGATCTGTACTAAAGATGATCTGTACTTCTGTGGAGAAAACCAATACAGAAACTCAGGAATCTGGCTCAGAGGCAACACAGGCCAGTCAGGACATCCTTGCATACAACTGGTTGGGGGACAAGTTCTGGCAGAAGTCTAGTCCAGGTCAAATCACTTTATCCTCTTGCATGCCTCCATCTCTGGGGTTAAGGTGCCTTTCAATCACTCTGCAGATGTCCTTTCCTTGTTCCAACTCTGCTTGGGCTTACTCCAGCTTCCACTGTCCCCAATAACCAAAGAATCAAATGTATCCAGAACACAGTAAACACTACAGGACATTGTCCTTGCAGCCTTCTTCACCCAGAACAGCCCGTGATTTAATTGCTGCAGAGCGCAATTCTTTTTGTTGTCATCGTTACTGGTATTTTGACTGCTCCCACCAACCCCACAGCCCTCTTCTTGGATTGCACAGTCTTGCAAAGCATCACATTGGGAGTGTCTTGGCCAGGTCTACCGCTTTCTCATAGCCAGAGGGCCTGTGACCCAGTTGTAAATACTCTTTAGTCTATAGCACAAAGAGTATCTGCAGTGAAGTTAACTATGCAAGGAATTTTTTTGTATGTTTGGTTTTTATCCTAAATTATCAAAAGCCACTGTGAAAGCAGGAGGAGAATCAAGTTAATGATACCACTTCATCTGCACAATACATGTACATCTCTGAAAATCTATTTTAATGCCCACATACCGAACAGTAGCCACAGCTTCATTAGACCACAAGTGCGGGATAAAAATTCACATCAGTGGTTTGTTATCCATGATTTAAAAGTGAAGAGATAAGATAGAATGTTTCTGTTCATTGAGATATGAATTTTATAATTTAAATTACAGAATATGATTAATTGCTGAGGAAAATCTTTTCTTTATTTGAGATTCTGCACCTTTTGACATGCAAAGAATACAATTTCTGCACACAAAATAATTTTTTCAGTTGTCAATAGTCTCCAATGAAAAATGTACTATATATTCATTCCTCTCAAGGAAGACTGCACCTTCAAAATTGCATTTTCAGGCAGTGACATTTCATTTCTTTGTACAGGAATTTTTAAAGCCCTAGGCAATATCTACATCTGAAGTTAGAACAGGAATGAAACTTCCCACAGATGTGGTAAAATTAAGCTAACATTGGGAAGCTGGTTTATTGCAACAAAGTTTTACGAATATTAAGTTTGCCCCCCATGAGCCTGGACCATAGCTTCAAAGGTCTCATATTGCTGGAGAACAGAGTCAATTCACATTCTGGTATTTTCCCCACCTCAGACAGGATTTTCACAGCTATGCACTGGTTACATATGAAATTAAATATTGAAAGTAAATAATTATATAATGTTGCGTGTTGATTATCTCTCATAAGAATCTAGGACCTCAGCTACAAATGATCATTGCCTTTTTGTCTGAGTGATTTAGTGCCGGAAGTGAGCTCACCAATCAGATTTAAAAGGGGGGAAAAAAAACCATACAAAAAAAAAACATACAAAAAAAACCCCCAAAAAACAAAAACAAAAAACCAAACAAACAAAAACCAGAATTATGAGAACAGTTTCACACTGGGGCGAACAAAGGCTCTAACTTAGGACTTCTCCCATTGCCAGCAACCCAAATGTTCTCACTTTTCTAGCAGTAAATTTGAATATCCCCTACCTGTCTACCTGAAATCATGGAAGACCTGGAAATTACATGTTTTAGATATCTACGAAGAACTGAGTAGTTTTCATGGTTTTCCTGGGACGTGGACAATTCAAAATAGTGCAGGGAATCCTTCTGCCAAATCACTGAGAGCTTTTAATGGTCCAGGAAGAAGAATGGGAAGAATTAATGGCACACATCCAGAGACAGAAGGTCTCACGCTTAAACAGGACAAGGACTGCATATTCTCCTGCTGCATGATATGTTCCCTGAAGTAATAACCTTCAAAACCCAGGTGTCCCCATTTCCCTGTTGCCAGCAAAGAGAAAAGGAAGTCCTGAGCATTTCTTACTGTGCCGCAGAGCCTCACTGATGCAACAAGTTGTTAGCATTCTTCTGCCACCGAGGCTTTAATCATATAATGACACTTCTGCTTTTGTACTTTACAAACAGAAAAAATTTCACAAAACTCTTTGTGCCCCAGCCATATAAATCTCAGAAGAAATTGTGCTTGGAATGAACTCATCAACTATGTTAGTGAAAGTGTAATAATAATAGCAACATAGAATGAAACCCTCAAATGAGGAAAATCATCTTGCCGTCAGAATTCAGATACTGCATAGTAAATGAGGTGAGAAAACACATTGTAAGGCATGACTGAGATGAAATACTGAACATTTGCTTATTAAGAAAACAGTTGACCTTGTTTTGTGCAATGAGAGAGCTGAAGTTCCTAGAAGCCGAAACATATGACGATGCAATTAAGCATTATGCCTCAATCAGCACAGCAACCAACAGGGTCGAATACAATTGTAGAGACAACTTTAATTCTTCCAGCATTTGAATTTTCTATTTGCAACCTTTCCATACTTTTATGCAGATTTCATGCTCAATTTGGAAGCAGCAATCCTTATTAATACACATAAACTTCTGCTTTATTACCCACAACACATGAGACTGGTCAAAGACAAGCTGGGCTGGAGACACTTGTCCTTTCACTCTGAGAACTACAATAGCTACTGAAGCAGTTAATGCTCCACCTCGAGCATGGCCTGAATTAAAACCTACATTCTGTCTTGAAGCCAAGATACTTGGACAGGGGACCATGCTTACATCCTTTTTGGTTGATACCCCTAATTGTGAGGATAGCCTTGAGATCTTGCTACTTTTCAGCATGGGCTCAGCAATGGTGACACTATATAAGCATGTGTAAGATTTGCAGGAAGCCAAACTGCACACATTGGCTCACTAGCAGCCAAGACAGATTGTTAATGTCAGAGCATGCAATAGGGCTCTCTTGGGACTGGGTTCTTCCACAATGGTGGAAATCACAGAATGGTATAGGGGTTGAAATATCATCTAGTCCAACCCCCCTGCCAAAGCAGGTTCACCTAGAGCAGGTTGGACAGGAACATATCCAGGAAGGTTTTTAATATCTTCAGAGAGGGACACTACACAATCTCTCTGGGCAGCCTGTGCCAGTGCTCTGTCACCCTCAAAGTTAAAGAATTAAGTATTTAAATAAGTAATTATGGATCATTATATGAAGAAAGTTGTCAGCATTCACTGCTGAGGTGTGCATGTATATAACACAAAGTCATCTCTTAGTAGAAGACAATGTTCCACCCAAGTGCACTGGAAAAAAGATGGCTGCTCTAACATGGCAAGCTGATAGTATTTGGTATTAGCAAGGTAATGAGGATATTAGCTATACACAGCCTCAATGTCGGGGCTTAGTCTATACGCATCCTATTCATACATGTGTGAATTCTAGTCTATTTCTCCTTGGATTTGTAATACAAGGTATCTCAGATTCCTTAAATGCTTATAGAGCCTTTTGCCTAACAGCGAGAAAAATACAACCCCCATCTACCTCTGGGAATACTTCAGTGGTCTAGCAGAAGAGACAGCAACCACTGAAAACAGGGCATTAGCCCATCAGCCTGTAATTCAGACATGTATTACTCTTTTTTTTTCCCCTCGTGTTTAATGCAGATCTATGTCATTGCTTAGAAACAGTTCCACCTGTAAACGTACCTTAAACATATACTGCACATATTAATGTGTTTATTTTAATATATTACACTATCTACCTACATATTCATTAAATACATTATAAAACCAAAAAATTTTGACCACGTAGGTGTTCTAAATCTGTCTATCTGATAGCCAATACCCTCTTTTAAATGATCACATGAATACCTTTCTCTGGCAGTGCTACAGGTAGACAATTTCCTGTAAGTACTTTCTTTCCTTAGAAGCATAATCCCAAATTTCTTTATTTGCAGAACAATTCTCAATACCTCTTTACAAGATGCATTATGCCACCAGAACAATTCATCCTTATCCATGCTACCCTCCTGAATCAATAGAATTGGGTCAGAAGTTTGGCCTGGTGCAAACACAGTTTTGTTTATGGACAGCCACCCACGCTCATCTCTGAGAGGAAACTTTGAAGCTTTCTCCCAGACATGTTCTTACATGACTGTAATCTGTGCAGAGGTAAGCAGTGCACAGTGAACATCACTTCTACTGAGCAGGGCTTCTTCATTCTGTCTACAGGTATCTTCTATTTTTTTTTGGCGCATGAAGTAAGTCAGCACACAGGCTTTCATGAGCAGAAACCCCTCCTCCAGCCATTAGCCACAGGAACTCTTCCTATAAAGTGAAATTATTGTAAAGAAACAATTTTCACCCAGTCTTGGACTTAAGGCAACAAAACTGCCTTCTCTTTCCACACATCAACCCCTAAGGTATGGTAACAATGGGCTTAGCTATCATAAATTAGCTCATTTCTCTAATAAAGGTTTGGGTTGTACATTTCTTTTCAATCTCATTCTGAATCCTCCCAGTTATTAATGTCGTTCTTCTTATAAGAATCAACTTAAGTAGAAGAGAGCAGAAGAGACTTAACCAATGGTAAGGTCCGCAGATAAATGAAACTCTTTCTTTCAGATGAATCCCCTGTGAGTAGTGGAAGTCTAATGTGAAAAGTAGTTTTACCTGTCACTTTACCTGTCAACACAAAGAAAGCCTCAGAAGCAATATGGAAGATACTTGGACTGTATCTCTCAGAAACACACTGAATTATGACCCTTCTCACAAACCACAAATGTAAGTTTGGAAAGCACCCAGATAGGGATAGGGATGTCTTTAACATTTAAAATAATGTGAGCATTTGACAGATAATGAGAAAAATAGACATTTTTCTCCCCTCATCTTCACTCCCTATTTCAACTTTGCAGGTGTTTTTCATGTGGAGGTGTGTTTAAACAGGGATGGAGCTCAAGGGACAGTAGAAAGTCCAGTGCGGCAAAGTACTTGGCTCTACCCAGGTGCTCAGGAACAAATCAGATGAAAACAGTAGTTCTCCAATGAGCATTATGAGTTGCCCAGTGTATGCTGAAAGCCGGATCCCTACCTTGTCTCGAATCCCTTGTCTCATAACTTCTCTTTCAGCCTCCATCTTGGCATATTTGGCTTTTCTCTCTTCCTCTTCTTGCCTGAGGGCTTCCTGTCGTTCCTCCTCTTTCTTGGCAGCATCTGGGTCTTTCTCCTCATCCCCACCCAGCATCTTCCCCATGTCTTTGGTAGCCCCTAGAGAAAGCACAAGATAAAGTCAACCCTATAAGAGTGTGGCAAAACCATTCTCCTTCCCCAAACTCAGAACCTCCTTTCACTCCTTTTGCATCTGGAAAGGTTTTTCCTTCCACTGAGGAGGAAACACCCCCCCAAAGGCAGGAGGTGGGCAAAGCACCCAGTCTGACTGAGTGGATTACCTACCACTGGTTGGAGAAGCATGGCAGCAAGGGGAAAAGAGTACATCTATAGACTTGTGTGATGGCACCATGATTAGTTTGCAGTCCTGAAGGGGGCAAGCTGCCATCCATGCAATGTTTTCACTCCAACAGCTCAGTCAAGTGACTTAAGATTGATTTTGGAGAGTCTTTAATGTATCAGGCATGGGACATCAAGGAAGAAATGATATCAGGGCTAGGAAATTAATTTGAAATCTCAATTTCAGGGATGAGTAATCAGTGTCTTAATTGTTGCCAGAAATTATGCATCCCATGACAGATAGGAATACACAGAATTGGCAAACATTTGGAGTTGTTGATGATTTCTAGGCTCCTACCATAGATCAGAAAGAAGCAGCATCTCTTCCCTTGGACACCACTGCCTCTAATGCTTGGTATGTAGGTGAGATCCTGGCTCTTTCTGGTCTTCTTCTGTCCCTGCATGCACATTGGTCCCAAATTTTCAGGCCCTGTGTGCTCTTGACCCAATTCTTTGTTATTGTGCAAAACCCTTGCACAACCATGCAAATGGAGAGTCTTCTTGCATGCCCTTCTATACCCACAGGGCTGCATAAAGCCATTTGCCCTGTATTTCAGAGGCACTTTTATTGACAAATGGCTGGTAATGATCCAGCTGGGGAGCCAAGCAGGTGCTGGGGAAAGAGGGAGGGCATTTACTGTGATACTTCATCATCAGCGCACTGGAGGGCTGCAGCAGGATCAAGCATGGTTACAAGAAGAAGTAAAGATACATATCCTTTGTGAGTTGTGCTGAACTTTGCCTGGAGGAGGAGAACACCCTTCATAATTTACTGAAAGAGTACCTTTACCCTGGAAGAATACTGTAGGAGCTGGTTAATGTCATTAGCTCCTGGGTGAAGACAGGTTGGTTCTTTGATGTCTGAGACTTAACTGAGTTAATCTGAGACAGTTTTCTTGTAACATACAGTTACATGCACATACACGCACACATATTTAACATCTCTTCCCTTGCATAAGGTAAAGTTATCTGGCCTTTTCAAAGTCTTACGCTGGAATGAGATACTGTGAAAGTCATTCCAAATAGTTGTTTGTTGGCATTATTAGAGGCTAAGTGAAGGGAAAACATTTTCACAATCCCTTATCCCTCTATTATAAATTACCTCTTCAGTGTGCCAACAGTGCCAGAGGATTGTATTTGCTCTTGCTTTCTATGTGATTCTTGGGATGGCAATGGTGAAACCTTGGTTCTTACAAGGAGAAACATCTGCAACCTGTCAGGATGATTCCTTCTGAATTACCCCAGACATGACAGTTATCAGATTAACTACTGCCTCTAACAATCACCAAGGAATTTGTTGAGAGGTGAGCAGATCCTGTGGCTTTTCCACTCTGCATTTTATTTTCAGGTCACATATTCTCCCAGAATCCTAAAATGAAAGCAATCTTGAATCAAAAGAAATCCTCCAGTCCCCCAAAATGTGACAGAGAAATGGTCTCTTTGTATTTCCCATAGAGAAGTACGGGGAAGGTCTGACAGGATCTGGCTGTTAGAGGCAGAGTTTTGCTGGGTCGGAAACAGTAGCAGTACACATGACTGTCTCCATTCAGCTAGCTAACCACAAGCCTCTTGATTCTACCATCCTGTTGGGAAGCCTGTGGATAAAAAGAGGAAGACACACAGGGACCCCAAACAAACCCCAGCTGGTATGTTTGTGGTCCCTAGATAACGTCAGCCTTCGTGTACTGTCATGTTGCATCTTCCTCTGCAGTGTCAGAATACAGGAACTCTTACATTTTGAGGGCAAACTTAGACTATCTGGTGATTTCTTTCCTGGGATGCAAGAAAGGATAAATGAAACTGCAAGCAAGTTATAATTTCATAGCAAATGGAAAGGTAATGCAGACTAGTCGGGTTACACATGTCTATTACAGGGATCTCACTATGCAGCCTTACTGTCCATAAATCACTGGGGACCAATGCCAGTAACACCTTTAATTCTGGATTCCCCTCAACAAGTATTTACACTGATGATCAAACTGATTTGGATTCAATAGTCTATCAAGTTTATCTCATTTTAGCTTTTCTTCTTAGAGCTACTAAGTAACACTAGTTACTTAAGAAGCAGAATTCAGCAGCAAAAAGAGGTTATTTTTCCACTCTAAGCAGTACTTCTAGGCTATCATTAATTTATAATGTCAACTCAGCTCATCATGTAAGGAATGAAATTGCGTAGCCTGTCTTTTATCTCTTAGACACAACCAAGATTTTGAATACTTTAGGCATTTGGTTTTGCAGCTATTCAGTACAGGGGACAACTACAAGAACAAGAATGTAGTTTCAGGATCCTCACAGACTCAAGTTTTAATTCACCCCTGATTTCAAAGAAGTTACCTGAATGCTGCACTGTGCTATCACTGTTAACTAATTGGAAGAAAATGTATTATGAGAAGCAAAATTTCACACTTCATTTTAACTCCAATATCTTGTCTTATTTTGGGAATAGTTGGTATAAATATATATACACGTGTGTATATATATAGATATATTAAAAAAACTTGGTATAGTTTTTTTGGTGTAGTTGGTTTTTTTCTGTCTTGTTTGTTCTTCAACCTGAACTTCAGGCTTTTTTCTTAACATTCCCTGGATAACAGCTTCTGGTTTTCGCAGTTCAGCAGAGGATGATCCAGGGAATTTGCCCGCATGTAACTGAGATGGTACAGGCACAGGTTCAGGTATAGGCACAACCAGAAGGAAAGAGCAGAAGTTCTGTCCTCAAGCCTGCCTTTGAAGCTTCCAAGGAAACAGGGGGAGAACAGATTATTGAATCTGTTCACATGATAAGCCTAGGTCTTTTCATCTTCTTTCACATCCCAACCATAACATCGACATTGACATAAAGAGAAGGCAGAAAATGTCAAAGTAATCACTAATCAGTAGGGAGCTTCAATCAACATTATTTTGAACAAGACCACAGGAAGAACACAGAAATAGTTAAAGCTCCAGGATAGTATGTGCAAATTGTCACCTTTCTGGCTATAATAAACAGGCCAGTCCCCAAAGAATAAAAAACTTTCATGAGGTTTTTAAAACATCTCAGAGGTGGTTTGTTGAGAAGACAAATAGCATGGCAGACATTCCAAGCTAATAGTCATTCCCTTGATCCACATGGGCTATACAACTAGGCAATCAGGTATTCCGCCAAATACTATGAGTGCACTCAGATACAATTGCATGTGATGTTTGCTGCTTTTAGTTGTCATCAGCCATCTGAAAACAAGTAATAAAGTATAAGAGTGACTGAAATGAATTTTGCGAGAAGAAAGGTGAAGAGCACATACTCAAACAGATCCTGCATCTGAACTGAAGGAAAGTAAGTTTGTAAACTGTCTGATCTCCACCACAGGAGCACCACATCCTATGACCTAACCCTTCAATAGCTGACTGTCATCAATCCAGCTTTTTCTTGCAAGAGGAGTGCTCAATTTGTTACTTGTTTAAAAAAAAAAGGGGAGGGGGGGAAAGAAAAAGAAAAAAATTATCCTAGATATTGACATGCAAAGTTATTTTCTGCAAAATTTATATCGAACAGGATTAGGATTTTTAAGGGTTATTTACAGAGAAAGAGATTAATAGGAACATCTTCGGCATTCTTAATTAAGCACAGGATGATGGAAACTTGCACACACCATTACTTCAGGTAAGGTAATTAAGTGAAATCAGAAGAATTTCTTTTGCACAAATCTCATTTCATATTGCAGACAAATAGCACCCCATACCTGTTTCTCAAGAGGGCCGCATACGTGTGTACTTACATCTCAGAGGATGTTGCAGAAGTTCCCCCTCTCAATCACAGCTGTCAGAAGAAGTAGTGAGAGGTTTACCTGAAACATGCATGCCCTGAGGAAATTTTGCAGGTCTTTTGTGACTGAACCATACTTAGATCAAACAGAGAGGTCAACTGGTGTCTCAGAGTTTGTGAATCACATTATGATTTTTATCACACCATCCAAACATCTGGAGCTAATCAGAGAGTACTGTCCCAGAGCAGGAATGGGTCACTCATTTTAGCAGCATCACCTCAGAACCAGAAGAGAGATCTTTTTTGACAAGGTCATAATGCAAAGTTATGTCAGGTATACAAGAAGTCCTTTCTCCATTTTAAGGCTCATGAAAAAGGTGAATTTGCCATTGAGAAAAAAGCCTTACAGTAATCATTATGGGACTCCTTACTCCATTCAGAAGTCAAGATTCTTAATCACTAATTTGTCAGAAATAGCTAGGCTGGCATTTGTATGAAGACTTCACAAAATAAAGGAATTTCATGTGCAAATTTTAACCCAATATGAATCATATATAAAGGAATCAGATCTTGTCCAAGTGTTTTTGTCCAAATCCATTAGATGTTACAGAGATGTTTTCAAATTATTCCCCCTGGCTACTGTGACCAAATATTCATTGTCACTTGCAGTCAAAATACCAGCAGATTATATTCTTTTAGACAAAATACAAACTTAACCTCTATTTCATCTGCCCCCAAAATATGGTGTTATATTTCCAACCCATTTACCTTCCTCCAGCAAAGTCATGACATCTGCGGATTACACTTGAATGAACTAGACTTGCTGAGAAAGCAGTTCTCACAGCAAGAGTGAAATCCATTTCCCAACAAGGATGTCTAGATTCAAGTTTCTGCTTAGAGATGTGTCCATATATGCTGGGTATCTGCCTTCCACTTTAGAGTAAATGGAAACCCACTGTGACCTTCAGTTGCCTCTGCCTACCACTTAAGAGTGAGGTTTCCTACAGAGCCTGAATCACTACCCGGGAATTGGAGTCCAAAGCTGCATCAAGCTTCAGGTAAAGCACACTCCTATCTTTGGTGAGTTTAGATACCTATTTGCCTCACGCAGACTCCTTGGTCTATGTGTTTTACACAGCATGATGCATCTCCACATATTCTGATCTAGTAAACAGTCAGTTAAGCATCATGCTAAGTACATTACAAACTAGAAACAGACACTGGGCTAATACATATCTGTTATTTGTAATGACCCAACAGGGCTTTTTCTACATTGAAGCAGGTACTGCATTTTATAATAAGTTTGTGAAAGATTGAAACACTGTCAATAGCTTGTCAGTAGTACCTCATCTGTATGCATCAGTTAGTGTTCTTCTTGCCTCTAATTATGCTGTGCACATTCAATTAAGTACACTTCATATCTCTAAGCAGTGAAATGTTCACTTCAGTTGATTCATTAGCTTGCAAACCTCCTTTGCTGTAAAAAATAAGTGCACTTCCTAGTTGAAATAGTTTATATTTCCTGACAGACTTTCATTCATTCTTTTTCTGCTCTGTGACCACTCATGAAGCCTACAAGGCAACACGAACAATTATTTTCTGATACATAATGTATTGTATGCCAAACTGCTATTAATATCATAAGATGGCACCACTTCATGTCAGGAACTACGAGATGGCAGTATGCAATGAGATGATTGAGATGAATGTACAATGCAAATGTGGGAAAACAAAAGTCTACTTCTGACCTGCTGGTGGTACGGTTTTGCAGCAGAAAGAAACCTAAGGCTAGTAGAGGTGTTGATACAGTCTGCTGCACTTTACTTTTGAAAGGTTAAAAAAGTCTCAGTTCCACACATGCACACATCTCACATTCTACAGGAGATTGATTTCCTTTTTACTTGAGTGCATCATTCTGCAACACTCAAACCACAATGAAGCACTTGTACCATTGTCTTTGTGGACACAAAAGTCCTTAGGCTACTACTTCAGTCACTGGTAAAAGTAATACTCCTGTTGATTGCAAATAGACTGTCTGGAAAAGTGATGAGCTCACCTAAGCAGGTCCCATTGAAGATAAAACCAGAAAACCAGCTCAAAGAATATAGTTTTTCTGCAATATTTCAAACATAATTTATATTCTAGTGTTGTTACAAAAAGCTTTATTGCAGTGTGCATGCATGTTTAAGTAGCATACGTGCAACTCCAACGTTATCATACCAGGGGAACATCTGATGATGCACATGCAAAGTTTGATGTGAGCAGAGCCAATGTGTCCCAGCCAGACTGCCCCAAAATGATGTCTTGGGTTGGGAACACACCATCAGACTAACCCAGCTCATCAGCTTACTGGCCCAGATACCTCCAAATGTAAAAGTTAGGCCTTCATCCCCACATACTTTATGCAGACACTTTCACAAACATGTATCTCAAAGGAGCATTCTCCCTTCCCCATCCCACACTGATGCCTCTGTCCATTGCTGAAAAGCACCAGGTCATGAGCTTTCAAGGTCGTGCTGCTGTGCAAGGAGGAACCGTGAGGAGGTGTCTTTGTTCCTGAGACCATCACACACAGCAGACAGATGCCTGAGCCTCATTTCACCTAACTCCTGCCATTTAAATCCTGCTACAATCAGCAGGAGGAAAAAGCAAAAGCTAGAAACAAAAATAATCATCATACTTTAGCACCCAGCACTAAGAGGTTATTCAGCCACTGTGCCCCTGCTGTGTACAGGCAGATTGTACAGGAACAGAAATGAAAATGATACAGACATGATGGAGATCCTGGTGTACCATATTGAGCTGCCAGCTGAAGAGTGCAAAACTAACTGGTCTTCTGGAGGCATATTATTCCTCCATACCTGGAAGGCCACAGACCTTTACTTATGTTGCAAAATGTGTGCAATCCTAGTTAAAAACACTCTGCCTTGCCACAGGCACATTGTATAAATATGGTTTCAGCTGCATGACACCAAGATCACAGGCCATTCACTGAGTGAACTGTTCTTTTAAGCTATTAACATTCTACAACACTTTTGCATAAAAAAAAAGACAGTGCCTTTTATGACTGGGTAAGAGATTAAGAGACAAATAAAACTAATAGAATTAACAGGGATTAATATAACAGGAGATTCTGTTGCTGCCTCTGGTCTAGAGCTGCTGTATGCACCTTTGGGAGGTACTTACATTTCCCTTTCTGAGGACTTTTGTTCATCTTCACTGTCTGCATTGTAAATCCTCTGGAGGCAGGCATCTTTAACCTTCATCTCTGTAACTACACCTGGAAGGGTTCAGTCCCATTCTCAGGTGGACACTCCATGCAACCCCACAATCAAAAAGCAGGGACCAATTCCTGTGTGCCATAAACACAGTGTCTTTTGTTCCCGTTCTGATCAATAATCCCTGGAAAGCACTTGTCTTGTCTTCCTGACCCCTCTGACCCAGCTAGAGTGTAGCTATAAATAATCTCTGCTAGCCAGATGTCACAATCCAGCTACCCCCGTTCCTTTTCTAGTCCATGAATCTCTACTCCAGAAATTCAAAGAGCCTGGGATAAAATTCTTCTGGTCAAGTGAAATCTTCTCTGGACTTGGTGGCTGGATATCTACTGATGGAGAAGAGAACCTAAGCACCTGTTCACATGATCCCACCTGCACTGCAACATTCTCGCATTAGTCATATGCAGGTTATAGTTTCTACAGAAAAAGGAAGAAATTGAAAGCAGGTCTGCTTGCCACAAAATTTATTTGCCTGAGATTTATGATTGTTTCAGTCCTATTTCCTTGCTTCACAGAAACTATTCACTTCAGCACAGAAAGAATAGTTGAACCAAAAAAACATTGCTAAGTGTGCAAATCTCTGCTGCTCTAATAAATTTTCTACAGTCATGCTGGTGACAGATTCTAGACCTTCTCTGTTGCTTGGAAAATGACAGTATTCCCTATGGTTTCTGATTGATGTTCAAGATGAGCTCATCCATGGAGGCTATCCAGGAATCCCAGACAACATCAGCCTGTCAGACAATCCTGCTGACTGAAATCTCCCTGTTATTTTAAAGAAAGATAACAGGAGAGACTGGAACAAAGCTACCATACCACAGTAACTTTGGTGACATGTATGTGTGCATACAGTGCTTCACAATTGACATCAGGCTTAAACACATCTAAAGAAAGCAGTGAGGCTCAAGAATTCAGAACATGACTTGCCCCCTTGGTGGGAGGCAAGTCACTTACCTCTGCTGCCATGGAGGGGCATTAAATGCTGCTCCCTATGTGGACTTCTGGGTTCCAAGGTACCAGATTCAAAACATTAAGCTAACACCAAAGTCAGACAAATTTGTTCAATAGAATTAAGAGCAACAAAACAATAAAACAATCTAAGAAGACTTAGCAAGGTGTTATGGCTGCCTTGGTTCCCCAGTGGCTGGGTGGGAGATTGCAAACTGTCCCCCCGCCCCAGCAGATTTCCCAGGAAGGCATGTCTCCTTGAAGGGTGCTCCTGTAGAAGCCTATTAGCAGGAAGAAATAATGCTGCATAAAGGCACTGGGACCGGGCATGAGCTAAACCATCACTAAAACACAGCATACTACCATAGCAAAGTTTTAAAGGCATTGCAGTCAAATCTTCAACAACCATTATGAGCCTTTTTCAGGCAGCTGAGTTCTTCTGATGAGTGATCATCATCAGATTATCAGTGTAAACCTCTTCATAGCAGCATGAGATGTTTAAACAGCTGTAGTATACTCTTAACTGTTGAAATTACTTACCTATCAAAAAAAGTAGTAACTCCTTAGAAATAATTAATGCACCTTCACTTATTTTCTTAATATACTTCAAGAAATATGGATGCTTGGAAGAGCAATGTAGGAATACACTAGTGCTGTGACACTTCTTGGCAGCTACAGTGATATCAGTGGGGTGGTACTATACCAGACAGAGAAGAATACTCTGAAATGGGCTGTTACTCAAATTAGGTGCTTGTAAACCTCAGCTTATTGCATACAATAAAGTTGTGCTTGAAGAAACATTAACTTATTTTCTGTCAGTGATTTGTCATGTTTTCTTAAGCCTGAGGGTCAGTAGGTAGGCTGTGAGTAGAGGAGGGAGAGTTTTCATAAGAAGCTGTGGAACTTGCATAGTCAAGAAATAACAATGCTTGCAGACACACCATGCACAGAATTTAAAGAAACTCTTTAAATTTTGTTTGCTCTCAGTAGTTTCTTCATACACCCACAGACAGAAACATAACATATATACTCACACACACAAAAAAAATATGGTACCTGCTGGGCAGACTAGCTCTCTCTTATCTCTGCAGCTTGGGTTATTTCAGTTATATGTGGGAGTTTCATCTATTATGCAGCACTAATAGAACATAAATAAAACCCCAAACAGACAAATTTACCAGGAAGGAAAAATTCAGACAGTAAAAGGCAAAGTGTGCCTCCAGGACTATCAGAGCAGAAGCTATCAAAAGATTTTACCTTCTCTTATTAAAAAAAAAATACAAAAGAAAACCCCAAACCCAGAAATCGTCCAAGTGATAACTCCAACAGGCTTATTAACAGATTTTACACCATTTGAGATGACAGGATTCTTTGTCAATGCTTGAAAAGTTTCCTTAACAAAGGGAATCGCTTTGTGCCTTTTACTATCCCTACCCTTGCACAATCCCTATCCCGTACTGCCAAAGCCAGCCCAGAGTCAGCAAAGGGATACATACGTATATCTCGGCAGAACAGGAATGGTATAATTTGCATGGGGGTGGAAATGAGGAGTCCCAGGCTACAAGTGCTTCCTTAGTGAAACTGAGGCAGAGGAGTGTATTTTCAGCTTCACATGAGAGATGTTTCAAAGTCCTGCACCTGCACTGAGTGACTTCTCACCCAGGAGTCTTTCTGTCACCTGCAGCAGAGCCTTAGGTCATTCCCTCCTCTGGGATCACTTAACGGATCACCTGACGATGCAGTCCTGCCTGCATCTCTCCAGCAGCCATGCCCAGTCTAACTCTTCCCTGCCACTCATCCCTGAGTTTGCCCATCACTGTGGCTTGAGGGAACTACCTCCATATTACCATTAAGCTACACTGTCCTGGTAAAATAGCGCTGCAGATGCTCCCAGCCCATTCTCACCTCCTGGTTCCCACTGTCTTTGATTCACACAAAAGTTACACAACATGAATGGTCTCCTCTCTTCCCCCACATGCATACACACCTTGCAGCCTTTCTACTGGGACAACAATGAAACTTTAAGATGAGATTTCCTGAAAAGAGTTGACAATGTGCTGCTACCTGCAGGCAAGCTTAGAATGCAGCACCGAGTATGCTGACCACCCAATATGCTGAAACAGACATAAAATGGATAAACTTACTTTTCCAGCCACCTGTCTCCACAGTTTAGAGCTATTAGCAACTGTAGACAGAATCAGTTTCTGAAAGAACTAACACATTCTGACCACTGTTTTCTGAACACTGTTGCCTCTCCGATGGCCTTGTTCTGGCTAAATAGAACTTAGCAAGACAGTTGCCTGGTCTTTTCAAGGATTTCATGGAGGTCACTAAATGGAATATTTTCAGAAAACTGCAAAAATAAAAAAGATCTCCAAAACGTGGAGAGGAAGCAGTGCTGCAGTTGTTGGACCCTGCTGAGTTCAAAGCTTTCAAGAGATCTGAGATGCCAAAATTCTGTCATAAGAAAAAAGAACTGAAGTCTGTTTCAGCCTGAGACATATGGCTTTACTTGTAAAAAAGTAATAAAAAAAAAATCACAATAACAATGCAGTCATTAATATATTACATCGTTTCATAGTCTAAGCGACCGGAAGTGCAAATGGAATGCTGAAAATTCCTTTTAAAAACTAGGTGAAAAAAAAAAAAACCTAAATAATTATCTTAATGTCTAACAGGAAAATATTCCTGATCATGATCCAGGTCTGATAATTAGGAAAGATGTGTGACATTATTTTCAAAAATGTTATTGTTGTGTTGTTCTGTGATGATTATTTCTTACCTCAAACTTAAAATTCTTTGTGCTGGCAAGATGCAGATTCAATATGAAATGTTTGATCTGCAAGTACTTTGAAGTTTGTATCTATAGAAGAGAGACCCGAAGAAGTTGCCTTCACAATCATTTAGCTAGAGAGTGTCAGAATCTGGATCACTGTGCCTCTTTAGTAGACACAGCTCGTGGATTTGACCTGGCCATTGTCTCTTTTCAGATGCACTACACTCTGGTTTAGCCTTTACTGTTGATCAACAGAACTCTGAACTCCACATCACTATTTTCCCTTCTACCAAGGTGACTTTACACTTTTGTCACTGTCTGTGAATGCTTTTCAAGAATCTCATCGCATATTTTGCAACTCAGACCTTTGAACACCTGAAAAAAAAAAAGACTTTACCATGTTTTCCTGGTAGACTGTGAGCAGTAAATCTACTCTGACAACCAGAACACCATTTCTCAGGACTAAGAACATCCCAAGGCAAGTCCATTTCCTTTAAATATCTGGAAAGAACAAGAAATATCTTCTACTCCCAAATGAAAGAATGTAGAGCTTCTCTTGCACACATTCCTACTCTAGAGGCAGGCCGCCTCTTTCACCCCAGCATATGTGATTCTGTTTCCTGCAGAGCGCAATGGGTAACATCCTCAAAAACAAGGCTGCTTTTTCTTTTTATATTGACAGAAAAATTTTGTGAGACAGGTCCTAAGGTAGGTTTTATCATTTGCTGACAAATCTAAGGACACTCCAGCTGTCCAACACTACTGAAGTTTGTACTGTAGGCTGTTCTGAGGATGCCAAGGTGAAACTGTCTCCCTTTTTCAAAGCAAAAGTCATGGATGTAGCTTGAGAATGACCCATATGGCTACCTGAAGCACCACTCAAAGTTTGGCAACATGCTAACCCAGTATCAAAGACAGTCCTTTCCTGTCCAACAGCACAAGAAAGATGAAGGAAATACATTAGCACTATTATTATATTCAAAAAAACCTTTCCATTTATAATTTAATCTAAACATTTGCCTCATCTGAAAGCAAGAACAAGGCAGGATTTCCTTCCTGTGAGGCAGAACATCAAAGAACTCACTGAACTATCACTAGGCAAGGCCATAAGGATGAGAGGCCGTAATGGCTGTTCAGCCTGTCTTCACCTTCTGTGGGCCTCACATCAAGATCAAGCTACATAACCCTGTCTCATATAACATAACCAGGCTGCATAAACTCAATCATCTAAAATACTGATTCAACAGCCTTTTTCATGCATCACTCAGAAGAGAACCCATAGATATGAAGAAAAGATAAGTTCTTGGTACCTCTTTCATAGCCTGGTGACTCATTCAGTCCATCATAGCAATACCTTCACAACAGTTCTAGAACATTGCAGAATTTTATAGTAGTGTACTTCAGGAGACAAAAGCCACAATGTGCTGTTAAACACCAAGGGAGCAAACTTGGAAGTCACCTTACAGCCTTGATTGTACAAGATGTGCTTGTTCTATTTTCAGTCTTCTCTTCTTAGCACTTTCTCTCACCCTTTTTAATATATAGGCCATGCCTGCTATTGATCGATGTATTTTTCAGCATGGTATGGAGTTACCTTATTCTATAGAATTACTCAGAAAAGCTCAGGGGATCAGGAGATAATTGGGCAAGAAAAATAATTGATGTCATTTCTGTACCTTCTTTTTACTGCAGGAGTGTCAAAAGAAAATTGAAGGGCATGGAACACTTTTGAACCAGAAAAAAATGTTTCTTGGAAACTTTTCTATAGAAGATTTTTAGATGTTGCACAATTTAAGATTTCACATCCTCATTTTGGGATGAAAAATGAGGAAAGCAAGATTTTAATGGCTCACAGCTGTACATAAACCTCAACTCACAGAAATACTACATAAATGAAAGAGCCAACAATGCAGTCCTAAAAGAAAACTTATTTTAAAAAATGCTTATGGAGTAAAAAAGATGAGCAAACAGTAGTGTAAAACTGTTGCTCTGACTCCTTGAATTTACCTGTATTTACATGGGAACACCTTACTATGTAAGCAACACAGTTTAATTCACCCCGCATTCATTACTTATATGAATGTTACCTTCTCTGGCACTCTAGAGAAAGTATTGCAAACAGTGGTCAGGATTGCTCAGACACCAACTATACCTCATGGAAAAGTATTTTTAACTTCGGGAACTGCTGTCTATTGTTGTAGGTCTACTAAGCCTGATCTCCAGAGACATTCTGTTCCTCTTGCTGTCCTACAGAATTGAGGATACAGCAGGAGCGTACAAAGGAGCCCTCCACAAGTCTTTTTTTAAGAGGCACTGTTGCAAATCTGAGCAACAGAAAAGTCAGGATTTGAAAGAGATTCTGAAGGGACACCCATGCCCCAAAACTTGATTACTCTGCTATAGTATAGGTTTGCCCTGAACAAGGGATATAGCATATGGCTCTAAATACCCTGGCAGCAAATCAAACATGATCAGCTGGGGTTGCATCCTGGTCTTCTCTAAGCATTTAAAGGTGGGGGGAGCAGTATCCCTCACAGATGAGAAAAAAAAAGACCACCATATTCACTTGGGTATGAATCAACTACTTCATAATCTGAGATTCCAATATAATGCTAAAAAGTTGCATTTTTTTTCTTGTAGTAAAGAGATATTCTATGCAGGCACAAGCTTTTCATTGGATCCTTGTAATCACAGATCTGCATCTGAATTATTACCAAACTGATTGTTTCACATTAGAATTGTACAATATTCAATGGCTTGTTCAAGTAGCTTAATCCTGTCATGGAAGCATCACAATGAGGCCTAGTACCTAGAGGAAAGATTAAATTCTCTTATTCCATTTTTTCCCCCAGTCCATTCCTATGGACTGTGCTGAATGTAAATATGATTCAATATGTCATCACTGCCCAAACAGAACCAGAAATAGCCTGATGCATGCTTAAGACTGGAGTAATTGGAAAGTAACACAAGACTTCGGCAATAGTTGACTTTGAAGGGCAACTACTGCATCTCTGAGTTTGGTTCTGGTGTTCCTGTCTCGTCTCTCCTAAACTCAGGGAGAACCCCCACACAGCTCATTAGCTACACTGAACTCTCTGATGTGAACCTGAGCACTGCAGTATTTGCAGTAGGTAAGAGGAGAGAACACTTGTCAGTTGTCAGGCCAGTATTTTTGGTGGCAGCAGAGCTCCTGTACCTAGTAGTGTGCTCATAATAGTAGCTGATGTACCTGAATAAACCCAGCTGGGAGGTATCCAAAGTAGGTCATTCACCATGCTCCTTTCCAAGCTTTTGGTGACATTAGCAGTGCTGGTGAACCCAGGTGGTTCTTAGCCAGTTGGGAGCCGTCTGGCTACCCAAGCCAACCAAGAGAGAACAGGGGAATTCCTAAGAATGACTCAACACACCTGTGACTATCTACAAAAAGTCACCAGCATCCAGAACCAGAGTGATTACTATACATTAAGAGTGCTGTCTTTCCCTACTCCAGGCCAAGAGAGAAAGTAATTGTCTTTTTAATTCTTACTTTCTACAGTAGAATATGGAATTATTGTCTTCTAAAAACCCCTTATCCTTGGAGAGACTACTGCTATTATACCGTTTTGCCATTTCCCACGCCTACAAGCCTGGACACCCAAGTGAGCTCACAGACCAAATATGAACCATTCAGTACCAAACAAGAAAATGTGATACACAGAGAACACAAGCCCTCAGGCTTCAATTTGGATAACCTACTGCTGGAGAGACTGTTTTTAACTCCACTGTCACCACTGCAGTAAAGACACTCTTCCACAGTGTAACCCAAGCACATACATATTTGACAAGCACATACATATTTGCTATGAGGAAATAGTTCAGGTTAAGTCTTTTGTGCCCTTAGTATTTGCTCTGGAATCAACAGTCACTGAAGCAAGGCTGACATGACACAAAAGCATCCTTTCAAGGCAATAGCTTGCTTGCTGTTAAAGATGTATTCCAATGTGTGGTCTGCTGCATTTGTCCTTGTTCTTCCTGGCCCATAATGCTGTAGTTATACACAGAGACCATATGCAGGGGAAAAGAGGGAAATGTTCAAATAAAAGCTTTACATAGAGACACAAGTATTGTTCAACTATTCATTTCAATGGCCAATTAAATACATTTAGGATCCTCATTTACAACCCAGAATTGCAGGCATGAATAAGGACATCAAAAGGACAGTTTAAGCTGTTGTTTAACAGCTGTTGTTGAGTTGTTTAACAAATGCACTCTAGAAGAATTAGTAGGAGCGACTGTTATTTTCAATCCATCTGCAACCTCAACTGCAACTGGATTCAGTCTCATTTTTGTAGACAGATGGGCTGTAATACCCAGAAGCTGCCCATTTTTTCCTGTGAAAAGCTCAGAGCTCACTCTGTGTGAGAAAAAAAAGGATTTAAAAAAAAAAAAGAAAAAGGATTTAAAGAGAATATATTCTCAGCTATAGGAAGTGAACACCTTTTAAATTATGTCAAAAGAAACTTTCTAATCAAAGGTTAGAAAGATCTTCTAAGCAGTGCAGCGAAGTCTATCAATGTCTGCTAACAGAAATAGTCTGAAGTGGTATCCTGAGAGAAACACAGTGCACTTTGTGGTGTGTGTATGCAGTCAGCATCAGTCAAGGGTAGGTTCACATAAATGTGTGACGTAGACTCTGTCTGCACTGCAAGAAAGGTCTATGCAGCTTGTCAAAGTAAGGGAGATGATACAAAAGTAGGTCATCAAGGATGATAGGTGTGGGACAGGTTCAGTCCAAGAAACTACTGAAAGAGTGGAACTTTCTGGTCTGGGAAAAAGACACATTGCTGGAGCTGTACAGAATTGGGAATGAATGGGAGAAGGAATGATTCTTGATTGTCTCTTTAGATACAAGAGCTAAGCAGGAACTAAGGAGAAATCAAGTTTCAAACAAAGTTAGTCTGAGGAAAACTCCAGAGAAACAGAAGAATGGGCTTATTCATAAAGCAAGTAAAGGACCTGTGAAAGTTCTTGATGCAGGATATTGCAAATCCTATGTATTTCCACAGCATGGAAAGGAGAATAGAGAAGACAAAGAAGAAAAAGAGAGCTGCTAAATATGAAGAAAGTACTTTCTGTTCAAGAAGTTCCTGAAACAGCAGAAGTTCCTGATTGTTGGAAACTGGGAAAATATTTTGCGAATCATGATTCTAAACTTCCACTATTCTTACAGCCTTCACTATGAGCAGCAACAGGATGGTGGGCTCAAGAGAGCTGTGGTCTTATACCATTGACTAGTTAAATTCCAGCAGTGCATTATTTTGATCTTAGATTAAGATTAAGGGAAAATCAGAGTTTATACCTATAGATTATTAGGTTTCAGCACTAGGCTGGAGGCAGTGGAATGAATGGAAATTGAGGCCTTTGTGTAAGATTCCTTTTAAAAAATACAATAAAATGTGACATTACAAATCCTATTACAATTTCTGGAAGCTAAGGCACACCAACTTGCCTGATGTCCCATCAAGACATGATTTTCTTTGTTGCTTTTTATCACCCATAGTGAAAGCAGTGTGTGGGTATTTGTGTGTGATTTTACAACAGTACTACCTGATGTGGATAATTTCTTTGGAAGTTTTAAAAAGGCTGTTACTATTAGAAGATATCGACACACCAAGTCTGTTCCACCAGATCCTTTAGTAAGTAAAATGAGATATCACTAAATACAGCATGTCAAATTATTGCACTTGCTTCCATTTCTTCCCTGGCTACATAAGAACCCCTTCAGGCCACAGGAGTGCACTCTGTCAAGGGAAAGGCGCCTGTGCTCATGCTGACATCACTTTCACAGATGAACTGAGTGCTGAAACAAAAGTCTCTTGCTAAAAGTTGAACTAGCCTCCCTTGCACCCCAAATATACCCACTTCTAATGGAATGATTTTGTGCTTCCTATTCAGGAAACAATTATAAACCAATACTAAGGATGCAACGTGAGGAAGATGTATTGACAGCCAGACTGTGCATAGCTAAAAGGGACCTCACCCTTTCAGCATGATGAGAGTAATCTTCTAGCTTTCTTTTTTCCTTTCACATAAATGAGCAGCATGTGTGGATGACTCAGCAGAGAAATAAGCTGTAAACCATGTAACAGTCACATAACTGTTAGTGAAGGAGAAAATAGAGCTAGACCAAAAAGAATATTGTCCTTTGGCAGATGGAGCATGTCTAAGCATTAGTTTATGAGTTTAACAAGATACAGCATACTGCTCAAGGTCAATAGCTCTTTGAATGTTACAGACATTTAAATTCAACATTTGGATATTTATTTCTCTTAGTAATTTAAGGGTACAAGCAACATATTTACTCAGGGAAAGCGTTAAGGGGACAATATCCCCAAAGTCAAATAGAGTCATTTTATCAGTTCACATAAATTTTGTTTGCTTGGGAATTAACATATTGTCTTTCTCTGCTGCATGAGGAATGTGCTTCTATCAAACTACAAGCTTTGAAACAACTAGATCAACTACATATTCAAGAATGCTTCAGGCTTTTGGAGTTCAGTACAGAGACTAACACTGCCCTTCAGTGTAAAATTGCAAGTCACAATAGAAATTGAGAATGCCATCAGACTTCCCAGCAGGACAGGGAGATCCTTCCAAGTCCATCATCAAACACTTTCTTTATTCATAAATAGATATTTTATACTTGAACAAAAAAAAAAAAAAGATAAATCACTTATTCATTAGAACTCCATTGTTTTGAAAGAAAATAAATGTGTACCCTTCAATCCCAAGAAGTTTGAAAAACAGTTCCACTAAAAAAAAAAATAATAAAAATTCTCATAATGTAAGCCTACTGTTTTGAAGGGCTACATTTTACTTCACCAGTACTTTTCCATTAGCAGTTGTCAAATTTCAGCTGTGAGGGTTCAGCTTTGATGTGCAATGTGCTGTCTATATGAAATACAACAAGCAATAATCATTCATCTCACCATCTGCTCAGTGACAGAATTACATGACACCCCACTGGTCATACTTTGCCAAACACTGACACAAGTGCATTTCATTTGAATTGCAAATCTCGTGGAGCTATTTACCTAATAAAAATTCCCTTCAAAGAGGCATTTACAGCTAGAAATATGTATACTCAGGCATTTTATATTTTATTTAGGCATCTGCTTAAGTCCCAGGTTCTGTCCATGTGCATGTATGTGACACTTGACTGCAGATCATGCTGTTGTACTGAATGCTGCATCACAGTGTAGCTGAGATACATGAACGCAGAAGCACTTGCCATGACAGGGTCTGGTACCCAGAACCTTCATTCTGTTCTAGGAGCAAGTAGAGAGTCCCTGGACAGACTAAACATTTCTGCTGTTACCAAATTATGCACGCAACCTGAGATTTTGCCTTCAGAGTTGCATTGTTTCCATCCTTCCACTTCATTTCTCTTACTCTGTCCTTACACTGTAACCCCAAATGTTTCTGTGCAAATCTTTGCAGGGTTTCTGTGAAAATGGACAGGAACCTATGACAGAAGGAGTCACTGTGTTGAGGACTGTTACCATATACCATTCCTAGAACCACAGCTTGCCTTATTTGCTTCACAACACATGAGGATGAACATAAAAACAGACCATTTTTCAAAAGCCTCAAGAATCTCACAGCCCTCGGTATCTTTTCAAAAATCAAGCCTCTCTGCTATGTACAGTCAACATATATTTTGCTAGGACTCACTATGTTTAGCTATTCATTCCCATCCCTTCTTTTTCCTAACAGAAATCATTACAGAATCATAGAATGGTTTAGGTTGGAAAGGATATTAAAGATCATCGAGTTCAAACCCCCTGTCACTAGCAGGGACACCTCACACTAGACCAGGTTGCTCAAAGCCCCATCCAACATTCAAGGGGAGGTGTCCAAGTAGCCTTGAACTCTTCCAAGGGATGGGGTATCCGCAGCTTCTCTGGGAAACCTGTTCCAGTTCCTCACCACTCTCACACTAAAGAATTTCTTCCTAATATCTAATCTAAACCTACGGTCTTTTAGTTTAAAACTTTTATGCCTCATCATGTCACCACACTCCCTCATGAAGAGTCCCTCCCTGTCCCTCTTGTAGGTCCCCTTCAGGTAGTGGAAGGCTGTTATAAGGTGTCCCTAGATCCTCCTCTTCTTCAGGCTGAAAAAACTCAGCTCTCTCAGCCTGTCTTCATAGGAGAGGTGCTCCAGCCCTCTGATCATCTTCGTGGACCTCTGCTGGACTCATTCCAGCGGGTCCATGTCCTTCCTGTGCTAAGGAATCCAGAGCCGGACACAGTACTTCAGGTGGGGTTTCACCAGAGCAGAGTAGAGGGGTAGAATCACCTCCCTTGACCCTGCTGGCTATGTTTCTTTTGATGCAGTCCAGGATACGATTGTCTTTCTTCGCTGTAAGCACACATTGCTAGGTCATGTTGAGCTTCTCATCTACCAAAACCCCAAAGTCCATCTCCTCAGGGCTGTTCTCAATCCATTCTCCACCCAGCCAAACAGGTCAATCTCATTGAGAGTCTAGGAGGCCTCAAGGGTCAACAGAACAGCCCAACCAACATTTTTCTGAGCCTTCAGTATATTCATCTGTCCAAAGAACCTCACCATGAAATGGACACTAGTATAAGGGTGTTACCAATCCACTGGCACTTGATCCCAATCTAGGAAAGACCAGGTTAAGAGTATAAGGCATCCTTATACAAAGACTGGTTGTGTCTTTGAGTGTAATCATAATATTAGGATAATTGTGTAAACACAGAATTAGATAATTATACTTGTATCCTCCCACACATCTCGATCAATTTTCATTTGACACCACTCTGCTAAGAGTACTAGGACTATACAAATTATAGTTGCCTAATACAGACTGCTCCTGAAACACTTTTCCGCTAACACCTTGGACATATCGGTGTCTGTTGTGTCGGGAACACTGTCAATTGACAGGTATCCCAGACTTCTATTTATGTATCAGAGGGAAAGACAATCTTCAAACAGACGTGTAATATAGAGTGTTATTTTGAGAAAAAATTTCTTCAGACTGTCTTCTAGATTACCATGGCATGCATGCCTTGTACTGTTCTGGCTTTTGGTTTTCATTAGAATCGTGGAATCATAGAAATATTCAAGTTGGAAAAGACCTTTAAGATTATCAAGTCTGACCATTAACCTAACACTACCAAGTCTACCACTAAACCATGTCCCTAAGCATGATATCTACATGTCTTTTAAATACCTCCAGGAATGGTGACTCAACCACTTCTCTGGGCAGTCTTTTCCAGTGCCTGATAACCCCTTCAGTGAATTTTTTTTTCCTAATATCCTGGCATGACTTGAGGCCATTTCCTCTTGTCCTATTGTTTTTTCTTAGGAAAAGAGACCGAAAGCCACCTCACTACAACCTCCTTTCAGGTAGTTGTAGAGAGCAATAAGGTCTCCCCTCAAGCCTCCATTTCTCCGGACTAAGCAACCCCAGTTCCCTCAGCTGCTCCTCATAACCCTGTTTTCTAGACCCTTCACCAGGATTGGTGCTTTTCTTGTAGTGAGAGGCCCAAAACTGGACATAGTATTTGAGGTGTGGCCTCACCAGGGCTGAGTATGGGGGACAATCACTTCCCTGATCCTGCTCACCACTCTATTTCTGATACAGGCCAGGATGCTCTTGGCCTTCTTGGCCACCTGGGCACACTGTTGGCTCATGTTCAGCCAGCAGTCAATTGAGGTCCTTTTCCGCCAGACAGATTTCCAGCCATTCTTCCCCAAGCCTGTAACATTGTTGAGATGCAAGAGCAGGACCCAGTAGGTGGCCTTCTCGAATCTCATACAATTGGCCTTGGGCCACTAGTCCAGTCTGTTCAGATTCTTCTGTAGAGCCTTTCTGCCTTCAAGAAGATAACACTTCTGTTCCATCTTGTTTGCCACTCCCAAAATACACAATGCCTTGAACGTCTTCTGGGCTTGACATACAGGCTGTTTTTGTCATTCCATGACACATCTCAAAATGCATTTTTTCTTACCAAATTCAGTAAAAATTAAAACCTTCCTTCTTGCCCAAACTGTGTAATGAAGGGATTGCCCCTCATATTCCCCAGCTCTTTTTTTTTACAAAATAAAGATAATTTCTGGATCATTTCATTTAGCTGACAAGACCCATCAAGCTTTCTGATGAAATCTCTGTATTGTCAACTTTCTTTTTCTTCCTCTGTCATATGATTTTGAATTTTTCTTGTGCATAACATAAGACCTGAACAACATCTCAGTTACTTGGCAACAACTTTTATTTACTGTGTAGGTAATACTTGTACATAGCCATCACAGAAATCTACTCTGAATATTAATCTGACATTGCTAAAAACTAATTTCTTGGTACAGCAGCTTATGTATTATGTTTAAAAATCCATGCAATGAACTTGTCAACATTTATTACCGTAAATGAACTGTCAGAATACTTCTAAGTATAGTTATTTTGCTGGGTTTTAGGCTGCATTCAAAGCACCAATCAACAAACTACAGTGGCTTGGCATAGCCTGGTCTCCCACTACCCAGACTGTAGCTCACAATATGCAAAGGCCCAACTTCTTTTCACAGAGTTCCTAGTTTCCACTAATGTTCCTAGCTTTCTTGTATACTCCTTTGGGTACCTTGAAAAATATCATCCAACAATGCTGGTCTAATTTTAATGTTGATTGTGATGTAGTATCCAGGATAAGCAAGGAAAGGAGATCCAATCTTACATACTTGCATGGACTGTCCCATCTTACTGCTAGGTCAAAGCATAGGAAGATGCTAAAATTTACTGTGATGCTGGTCAAGAACATATTTTCACCCTAATGTTGCACAGAGGTGAGCAAGGAGATAGAGAGGATGGGAAATGCTTATCTGCTGTCCTACCCTGAACATGCTGAAAGTACAGTGTAACTCTGAATGAGGAGGTTCGTGAATTTTTTTGCTTAAATAAGAATTCACAATTCACTTGTTTCCACCACAAAGCACAGGCAAGCCACTGGCAACAGTTCTCCCCTGGGAAAGAATGCTAGACCTGTTTACGCTCTCATTATCAAGCACATAGTCCATCCTGAACCATCTCTAGAGGGTGATCATTTTGCTGCCTCTCCCAAACCTCAAAACCAGCCATTGTGAAGTACAGTACAGGTTCCTCTTCTTTCCTATGTTGGGCAAACAGTCCCCTCAACCAACAGTAAAATGAAAATGGACATCTGTGAATATGGACACAGCTTTCTGTTACAGACTACCCTATGGTCCATTTCCGAGTTTGTGCCTTAGCACCTTTAACACCCTTGGAAAGCTGCACAAAGTTTCCTGGTTAAATCACTCATTAAATCACTGTTTTAAAAGCAATTGGGCATCAAAGCATGTGGAAAGGGTGTAGCCCATAACATGGGCAGGCTCTTGGCCAATACACATACAAGCAGCCTTAATTCTCCCTGAAAGCCATTACTCATTACTTGGCATTAGTGTGCCACCAGAATAATGCACATTTCCTTGTGGACTCTGTGGCATCCTGATGGGCCATGGGGCCAGCTGGACACCTAGAATTGTGGTGATCTGGACCACAGCATCTACTTCGCATCAGTTCAGCATAGGCTCACCAGGCCTTGCCTTGCCAGCCACATAAACGTAACATATTGTAAGTCTTTATTTTCTGTTTCAAAGGACATTCTGACCTAGGACTCAGCTTTAATCCATTCAGTATGCTGTTTGGTGATATTGGTGGTATTAAATGATAGCACACAGTGCCTACCATCGTGTCTTCTAGAACCCAATGTACTATATCAGCAATAACACAACTCTGTCTGGCATGTCATCTCATTTCCAGAAGGAATTAGCTTAGTATGACATGATATACTTTTATGAAAACATATATTGACTGTCATCAATTAAATCATGCACACTGAAGTATGCAATTATCTTCCTTGTGTCAGACATTTTCTTGATATATTCAATGTAGAGATGAAGTTAGGTCATCCCTTTTCCTTTTCAACATTTAACTGTTGAAGTAATTACAGTTTTCTTCTGGACTTTCCACAGTATTCAAACAACTTACTAGGAAAAAACAATCTTACTTTTTCATATTTCCCTGGGCAGCAATTTTAAAATTTTGCAAAAGCTCTCATCCTATTGGGATGGAAAGAATTCACCAGTGGCTGTACCATTTGTCCTACAAGAAATATTAATTGAATGCATCCCTTCTTTTGCAGAGCACATCAAGTTTAGCTGTCATTAAAGAAGCTAGGTCTAAGCCTTTGCCCACTTGCTAATTCTTCACGCCTCCCTCGGCATGAAAACAAACAAAAAAAAAAAAAACAAAAACCCACAGTGGCAAAATTTATTATCTTCATTTTCCACAGCTGATTCTGGTAACAGACAGAAGAAACAGTTCTTCCTTTAATCAGTGCTAAGAATTATGTGCTAGTATGGCCAACAGTGCTATAAAATGTAACTCACTGTGTGGGATATTTAACCCACAACTTCCTTCAGGTTAACGGAAATGGAAAGTTTCAAGTGCAACATCTTTAAAATGGAATTAAACTACTCTGAACTCCAAATTATTCTGGAACACACCTGTCCAGGCACGCAGATATTCCTAAATGAGCTGTTCCTGAAAAAAACAACACACAGATAAATCTTAAGAGAAGATGCATTTTATTGTATTTATTTTTGATAATTTGCAGAAGTTGCTTTAAGACAGAGTCACCTTAATGCCTGAACTTTCACCTACTGAAAATATAAGTGGAGTTGCAAAACCCACTTCTAAGTGTCCAGAATTGAAAGCACAATCCTAAACAATGTCAGGAGCTTGAAGCAACAAGGACTTGTAGGTCTCCAGTTTTATGAATGCAAGCCTACAACCACCTGGAAATAGAAGGGTATTCCAAATCTATTCTACAGAAATGCTTCATCACAGATTGATGGCATACATTGATTTGAACACTTGAATGAAAAACTTATGCCCCAAAATAGAAAAGCTGTGGCTTTTACAGTCCCTGCTCCTATTGTAACATCCTTGACCATAAATCAACAGAAAGTCTTCTGGATGGTCTTTTGAAAGTAGATAAGGGCCATCACAATACACTGACCAATAGAACAAGACTTAGGACTGCATGAGAAAGGATAGCAAGGACAGATGGAAAAGAAACCTGCAGAACTGATATAAAATGTGTATTGAAGCAGTGCCAGGCCTTGCTGTTTGAAGATGATTTTGTAGATCACCTTTCATCTTCCTTCTCTTTCTCTCCTTCCTTCGCCCTCATAGATAGACAAGGAGGAAAAGAGCAGCAGGCTACCAGAAGACATCTAACACCAAAGTAGAACTTTTGTGACAAGTGCTTTGGTAGTAATTCTAGGACCAAATTTCCCACAGACACTGTCTGCTCAGGATTAATTTCTAATGTGTCCTACCTTTGAGTTATACTCACCAAGCACAGAATGGGCTGATAAAGCTCAGGTCTGGATCAGTAGCTCAGGGAATTACATCTTAAAAGGACTTAAAGCATTAATCTAGCATCTTTTTTTGGTATGGGTACAGACTGTTGTGATGAAAGTTTGGGAGCTTTAGAGGGGATTATCCTACATGGATAGCCAGAGTCACACAGGATGCAAAAAGGCCTTGATGGGCTCCCAAAAACTGCTTTTAAATGCACTATTTCTCATCTATATCCTAGCTCAACTACTTCACACATTTTAAGAGCAGATGGAGGCTGAGATTTCTCAGCAGGAGGTAATACAGAAGACATTAGCAGAAAATTTCATCATGTCCCAGTCATTTTAATGACATTGGGGCTTTTGGAAAGTTCACTTTAAGACTGATATTTCCAGTTTTTAAGTCCAATCATACAGCCTCTGAGAGATCAGAACATCAAGGTTTTTCAGTTTGGTACTGATTAACTTCTCTGGTCCCTTGACTTTCTGCTGCCTTTTGAGAAGGGAATCTTTCTGATAAAACAAATTCAAATTCATGTGTCTGTCTTTCTTACCTGCTAATATGTTGATGACAGCTCACTAAATGTAGATCTTCCTTCTCTCTGTGTTTTACTTGCTTGGTCTAAGGTACCCTAGGCACCCTAGGCAGTCCATGATTTTCTGGGCAGAAAGGAACAAAGTGCCTGCATGCCTCAGCCTAGCTCTGTGCACTGGATCCACAAGACCCTAGCCCTGGGATCATATAACAAAAGAGGGTAGTGTCTGTTTTGTAGGACAATGCAGGCAGGAGAAAATGCAACCATGTGCAGCCAAGCTCTGCTGAGTTAGAAAGAGATTTTCCCAAGGAGGAGGGAAAAGTGTAAAATTTTTCAGCAATTTAGCAGAGGACTGAGTTAGGTTAAAACTCAGGCTTGAGTGACGGCACATCTCATAAGGCCACAGTAAGGGGAGAGGTATTTAGAATTATTTTTATTACCTATTAATTTTAAGTACTGTTTTTAAAAGTTGTTCATTCAAGAGAAGGAAGCCATCCATTTTAAAGTCTTGTGGTTCATATCTGAAATAAAAAAACACAGATGCTCTCCATCCTGCATTCAAAGTCGTCATGTCAAAACTGCAGGGTTGAAAAACATCCTCAAAAGGATAATCTAAGTTTCAGTCTCCTGATTTTGTGGCTAATAAATCATCTGAGAGTCATCTCATGTCCTTCTGTGTTCATGGCTGTCTCCACCAGAATAAAGTAGCCTCTACCCAGTGTTTACAGTCAGAAGAGTGAATGACCGACAAAGTCAGGGCTCCAGAAAAATAAAAATGTTTCTGGTTCAAGTTTTACATTATAGAGCAATATTCATGCCTTGTGATATACACAGTTTTGCCCTCTCCAAAATGCTATATATTTTAGGACCCTCCTATGTCCTGTTCATTAAACAGGAGGTAACACTGTAATGCCTCCAAATAACTTCTTTTCTCTGTGTTGAATGTTTCAGTTTGCTTGAGGTGTGAGAGGAACTGCCTTTCATCATTCCCCTATTGCACTTTGATAGCTTCACAACACATTCCTCTGCAGTCCCAGTGGTTCATTCTTTTTTAAAAATTGGGAAAGATATCCATGAGAAAGGCAGGGGCTCCCAAACAGAGCACCTAGGAGTAAGTGATACAGGAAAAAATCCAGAATACCTTCCAATGGCTGTGATCAACATCCCTCTTAACCGGCTAAATCACAGAACTCTTTAAGCTGGAGGGGATCTCTGGAGGTCTATAATATTGTATAGAAATTAACTGGAGGGCAAGGCCTTTTCCTCATCCAGATGCCTGGTATTGTCCAGTATCAAGGAACCTAACTTCCATGACCAAAACATAGAATCAAGGCAAGATTCTCAATAATGCCTTGAGATGCTCAGATCTGCCAGCTTTGTACCATCTGGAAACTTACATAACTTTGACTCCCTTTGGAGAAGCAGTGTGAAGCTCTGTTTTGAAATTACAGCAGACTAGCTGACTCTTAATCTTGATTTATTTCCAGGTCTTCACTCGTCCGTGCAGCAGTGTGCTGGTACTGTTCACAACACTTTAGTGACATTGCCTCCAGTTGGCTTTTATCTATCATACTCAAGAAATTGCTATCATCCAACGTGCCCCTCAGACTTGGACTCTAATGATGGTTTTTTCTCTCTATGTTTTGTACATAAATTAAGGACTTCCAAGAGAAGAGCTGACATATGCATTCTGCCATCCCAGAAACAAAACAAGAAACAGCACATCACCAGCAGCACCGTGTTGCTCACTGAGTCCTATGACTTAACTACCTAATGTCTCACAGACAATACTTGTTTGGGAACTGACAAAAAGTCTCAAGAGAGCTTCCCACTCCTTCTCCAGGATCCTGGCTTCTTTGCAGGCTTTTTCTTTCATGCTTGCCATACTGCGAGTCCACTAACATGAAGCCTACTTGACCTCCAATTTCATGTTTAAGTATTAACAGCTCAGTCAGATTTGCTTCCCATTTCAAGATTCAGTGTACTCTGGAAGGACAAAGTAAGATTATTTGACTTGATTCTGTTTAAATAAAAAGGAGACTTCCTCAGCAACTAGCAGAGTTGTGTTTTTTTCCTTTTTTTTTTTCCTCAGTCACAGCAGTCAGAAACGAGCTCTAGAAACAAAAATTGTCCCTGGTATTGAAGAACTAACTCTTAAAAAAACAGAAATCTGTTAGACTTTTGTCTCTCTGTCTGAAATTTACGGAAGTTTTACTCAGTAAAAATATGTTCTGCGCTTTGGTGAGCTTCCAAAAGCTCTCATTGTTTCATGGTCCACACAAGAGTGATTCTATGCATTACTGAAGTCTTCTTCCCTGGGACTCAGGTGGAAATACTATGTTTTATTGTATGGGTGCTGAGAAAGAATGTCTGAACGAGCAGTTAACCCCACATAGCAGCAGGCTGGGCATGAAGAGGAAAGCCTTACAAGCTGACTCCAGGTCTTCCATCATATTGCTATTTCTAAAGCATTTCACAGTCATGTGATAGGAGATGGAACTTGTTATTTTGTGTACTGAGAAAAAGTTATTCCAATTTGTTCTTTAATGGTTTAGTATCTATTAAGCACAGTGAATCAAAACGGACCTTAGTATGACTTGTACACTCCCCTGGCAATAGGCTGAGCCATGTGACTTAGTTTTCTTCGATCCTAAACTGCCTGCTGGAGTGATCTGGCTCCTGAAATCAGGAGCCACCTGCCCTGATGCTGTCACATCTTATTCCACAACTTTAGTGTGACTCTAGGAGAGGACCAAGATTTTAAAGTGCTGGGGAAGCAGTAGAGGGCAAAATTGCTACCTTCCACCCCTCACACATATCTCCTTCCTGCTGCAGAGCAGGCCTGGCTAGCACAGAGGTCATAAAACCATTTCCAACACAGCTAGGGTCAAGTTTAATATAAGAATTTCTACTCTGTATAAGAGACCGTCTAGAAATCTTAAGGTGGGGGTGGGGAAAAGAACAACAGGTCAATCACACCTCCAATCCTTCTGCACAGACTGCTTTGCAGCCATGTATAACCCATGCAAAGGTGCATCTCAGATCTGGCACTACAGAAGACCTATTGAAAAGGGACACGACCATAACAACACCTTCTGGCCTCTGGCCATAAAGCAGCAAAAACAAGTCTGGAAGCCTTCAGGGTTCACCCAGTGGAGAGAGTCCTACCTAAACGGAACAGCTTTTATCTCAAGTCATTCATATCCACATGTTTTCCTTCTGCTACTCTCATTTCTTCTTTATCTTGCACCTTCCTGAGGTAATACATGAGGCTACTCAGATTTTGCGATACATGTAATGACAGAATGGCCTTCAGCAGAGAGAAAATGGAAGTGTTAAGGCAAAGGTGAGGATATCTGAGGCCCAAGCTTCAGTATCCAGACTGCAAGCTGGGCCTGTGACAATGTCTCACACACTTAGACACTGAGTGGATCACTCAGGTCTGCTTCAGGTGTAAGTCAGCACAGTGGACTTATCCATAGTTGCACCATTTAGTCTTCTAAATATATGGAATTTACATCCTAGCTGTCAAATTATAGATAGAAGCAGAAGCAGAATGGTGTACAAGCTGCTTTTTTTATCAATAGCAGATCTCATAGGAGGTTTGATTCTGAGAAAAAGGCTTTCCAGAAAAAGCCTGCATTTGAAGTGCCCTGTGCTGATCAAAAATATAATAAGTGAAGCTGAGAATTGCACCAGCATTTTCAGTAAGAACCTAGGTGTTCCCCTAGCTGCAAAGCAAGCAGGGTCATAACAGCTCTGTTCTCACTCAGCATACCTCCCCTCAAAATCAGAAGAAAGATTCCTTGTATTTTCCAAAAGGGTAGAAATTGATGGGAAGGTGTAACTCATTTGAATCCTCAGCATTGGCAGAGGTCACCTGGACTCTAAAGAGCAGCCCAAGGTGGTGAGCAGAGCAGTACCCATACTGATGTGAGTACAAATTAATGCAGATACATCTACCTCATAGAAAAGTCCAGACTGCCAGTTCCTTTTAGTTCAAAACAGGATAAAGTGACCTGGGTCTGTTTGACACTAGGTCTGTTTGACTTTAGGTCTTATGGCTCATTACAGAGACAGGTGGGGCTGTGGTATGAGTTCCTATCTCAAGCCAGGCTTAGACATATTTGAAATCAAGTCATCCTACCTGAGTAAATCAGGGAAAGAATAAACAAGTGAGCCGTCATCTAATTATTCCTAATGCATCATTTTTGCTGCAAGCTTAGCAGTATCATTCAATCTTCTTTCTAATTTCTGTGGCTGCTGCTGTTAATTCTTCACACTGCCAGCAGACCGTGGACAGGGAACTGACAAGTGATAGAGCTTTCTGAACTGTTCATTCATAATTATGATGCTTCTTCTTGCTTACATCAGAAAGGTAATTACTTGATTAGGTAACAGCATTTTCTATCACTATTAACTGACCTATTGAATATTTAGAGACATCTTTGCAGGAATAGAAAGGTTTCTGGTAGGTAGACAAATATCAGTTCCATTTGTTTATGAAGGCTGACTTCTATAACAAGAAAACTGTACAGAGATTGCGCCCTTGATTGATTGAATTCAGTTAGAGTTCAGGATCAGAGGTAACGCTTTCAAGAATTCCTTTAGTACAAGACACTTTCAAGAGACTTTGAAACTGTGCTCCAATGGCACAGCAGTGCTATCCCTCCCAAGTTTACCCTGTTCCTTTCACAAGTCTTCTCAGAAGACAATGTGCATTTTGTTAGTGAGGATGTGAGTTCCACTTTTGATTATGCAATCACCTTCAGCAACAGTTCTTGAATATTTGAGATGTGCACTGGCAATCATGCCTCTCAGAAGAATTCCTTTAGGTATGGGGTCACGGGAAAAAACAAACCTCCTCCCTGAAGAAAAACACAACGTGATTCCCCTGTCCTGTAGACTTAAATTACAGAAAATCAACTGAGATAGCAAATGAGGGTACAAGCAACAATATTCAAAGTCATCAGAAAGAACTGTATCTTCATGCAACAGGTTGCAAACTAGTGGAACATTTGATGAAGTGGTGTGCACACTAGAAGGTGCCACGTGTTAAAGCTCAAGACAAATAATGGCACTGAGGATCATTATATACAAGAGAAATTATTTATAGCCCAGGAAGCCTTGGACTAAAAACAGATAATGAGAGAGAAGATTGAATATTAGGGGAAGTTATTGTTTTGCCCCATACTTACATTTTCATAAAGTATCTACCTTTGGCCAGTGCTGGAGACAGAATGCTGAAAGAGGCAGAGCATTGGTTTGATCCAATGTAGACCTGCCGTCCTACGTGTATTTCTGGCATATTGGATCTCAGAACAGTAAAAAGGGCCTACTGTGAGCAGATGATGTGAGACATCGGTGAAACAAACAGTGTGAGCTGCCCACACCACACATAGGTTCAGAAAGGTCTGTGTTTTTTTGCTCAGCCTTTTCAAAACTCAAAAAAACCCACATCAACTTCAGTGGTGCAGGATGTAGGCAGAAATCTGCCTACCTCTTTGCAGAAAAGGACAGCCAAAGCTAGCATCTACATTGCAGTAGGCAACAGCTTTTTGGTAAGATTTTCTAAATATTATGTATCCTAGTTACACAAACCGACAGCCAATGAGTTGCAAATTCCCCAGTAGAGTTTGCCTAGCACAAGATCTTTTCATTTCAGATTTCAAGTGAGTGATTTCCAGGAAATATGCTAGAGATTTCAGTGCTAACTGCAATCACACTACTTATCTTTACAATGAGCATGAGTTATAGCAATTTTATGATGATAGCCCTCACCCATCACTATCACAACAAGATAGAGTTAAAATTCTCTCTTCACTCCAAATCATAATCACTCAGGCTTTTTGTCCAGTGGCTTTGAGTCTTTGACCGGGACCTACAGAACCAAAAGGCACAGAGTGTTCCATGTAATGACTACCACAGATTTTTAAACTCTCCTATTGCTTTGGATAGGTTATAAAATGGAAGAGCTTGCTTTATTTTGAATGACAAATCCAGTTCAATACAAAATGCAGATTTGGGGATGGAGATGCAGTTTTACAAGAACAAATTTTTGTTTCTATTCAAATCCCATATCAAATTAATTTTTGACATAAACACTCCCTTGCACCCACACAAAGAATCCTCATATTTATAAAAAATATACAGAGGTGACATGTCTGGATGTGAAAGCCACAACTATTGGAGGCTGGACAGTGTTCTGGGATAGATCGCCACTACATTTACCCAGTTGCTGTCTTCCCAACATATACGCTGTTGGAGGCAACACTGGGTGAGATGGTCCTTTCATTTGATCTGCTAGAGTCCTATCATCTGTCATAGAGTCATAGAATGGTTAGAGCTGGAAGGGATTTTAAAGGTCATCTATTTCCAACCCCCTTGCCACAGACAGGGACACCACTAGAACAGGTTGCACCAGCCCCATCCAGCCTGGTCTTGAACACCTCCAGGAATGGGTCATCCACAGCTTCTCTGGGCAATGTGTTTCAGTGCCTCACCACCCTCCCACTATGGAATTTCTTCCTAATATCTAATCTGAAGCTACCCTCTTTCAGTTTAAAACCATTACTCCTTGTCCTATCACTATGCTCCCTCATTTCTCCTGTAGGCCCCCTTTAGGTACTGGAATCACAGAATCACAGAATCTTCATGGTTAGAAAGGACTTCTGAGATCTCCAAGTCCAACCATACACACACAGAAGACACCCACAAACTCATCCACTAGAGCATGCCCTGAAATGCCACATCTACATGCTTCTTAAATACCACCAGGGATGGTGACTCAACCACCTCCCTGGGCAGGCTGTTCCAGTACCTGACCCCTCTTTCAGTAAAGTAATTCTTCCTAATAAGTAATCTAAACCTCCCCTGCTGCAACTTCACACCATTTCCCCTAGTCCTGTCATTATTCCCTTGGGAGAAGAGGCCAACACCCACCTCTCAACACCCCCCTTTCAGGTAGTTGTAGGGGGCAACGAGGTCTCCTCTCAGCCTCCTCTTCTCCAAACTAAAATGCCCAGCTCCCTCAGCCTTTCCTCGTACGACTTGTATGGAAGACTGCTATAAGGTTTCTCTGGAGCCTTCTCTTTTCCGGGCTGAACAATCCCAGCTCTCAGCTTTTCTTCACAGGAGAGGTACTCCAGCCATCTGATTATCTTCATGACCCTTGCCACAGACAGGGACACCACTAGAACAGGTTGCACCAGCCCCATCCAGCCTGGTCTTGAACACCTCCAGGAATGGGTCATCCACAGCTTCTCTGGGCAATGTGTTTCAGTGCCTCACCACCCTCCCACTATGGAATTTCTTCCTAATATCTAATCTGAAGCTACCCTCTTTCAGTTTAAAACCATTACTCCTTGTCCTATCACTATGCTCCCTCATTTCTCCTGTAGGCCCCCTTTAGGTACTGGAATCACAGAATCACAGAATCTTCATGGTTAGAAAGGACTTCTGAGATCTCCAAGTCCAACCATACACACACAGAAGACACCCACAAACTCATCCACTAGAGCATGCCCTGAAATGCCACATCTACATGCTTCTTAAATACCACCAGGGATGGTGACTCAACCACCTCCCTGGGCAGGCTGTTCCAGTACCTGACCCCTCTTTCAGTAAAGTAATTCTTCCTAATAAGTAATCTAAACCTCCCCTGCTGCAACTTCACACCATTTCCCCTAGTCCTGTCATTATTCCCTTGGGAGAAGAGGCCAACACCCACCTCTCAACACCCCCCTTTCAGGTAGTTGTAGGGGGCAACGAGGTCTCCTCTCAGCCTCCTCTTCTCCAAACTAAAATGCCCAGCTCCCTCAGCCTTTCCTCGTACGACTTGTATGGAAGACTGCTATAAGGTTTCTCTGGAGCCTTCTCTTTTCCGGGCTGAACAATCCCAGCTCTCAGCTTTTCTTCACAGGAGAGGTACTCCAGCCATCTGATTATCTTCATGACCCACTCCAACAAGTCCATGTCTTTCTTATGTTGAGTGCTTCAGCGCTGGATGCAGTACTTCAGCTTAAGTCTCACAAGAGGGGAGTAGAGGGTTAGAATCACTTCCCTTGACCTACTGGCCACGCTTCTTTTGATGCAGTCCAGGGTATGGTTGGCTTTCTTGGTTGTGAGCGCAACCTGAATTTGTGCCTGGAATTGCCCTGACTCACACACAGTACCTGCACTTGGCCTTGTTGAACTTCATTAGGTTTGCATCGGTCCACCTCTCAAGCCTGTCCAGGCCACTCTGGATGGCATCTCTTCCCTCCAGTGTGTCAACCTCAACACACAGCTTGGCGTCATCAGCGAACTTGCTGAGGGTGCACTCAATCCCACTGTCCATGTCTCCAACAAAGACGTTAAACAACACCAGTCCCAGTATCAATCCCTGAGGTCACTGATCACTGTTTTCCGCTTGGACATCAAGCCATTGACTGCAACTCTTTGAATGCGGTCACCTAGCCAATGCCTTTTACACCAAGTAGTCCATCCATCAAATCCATATCTCTCCGATTCAGAGACAAGGATGTTGTGCAGGATAGTGTTAAATGCTTTGCACAAGTCCAGGTACATGCTCTTCCCTTATTCACCAACACTATAAGGCCTAATATCCTTTTGAACTGACTATAAACAGCAATGAATCTGATTCCAAATACTTTGGACTTGTTCGGCTGACTAGTAACATAATTAACATTTGATCAAGAGGCTATGCATATCCTTCTTGGAATAGCCTTCCTGGCCATTCATGATCAATAAAGATACTTGTAACCTTTTTATTACCCTTCACTTTTTTCTTCTTCTCTTCAATCCTTTCCAACTAGATTTTGGATCCTGTACGCTCATGCATAGGTAAATTTTCTTCTTCAGTGCTCCAAATTTCCACAAGAGAGCTAGGCCCTCTCAAATCCATAGAAAGCTGTCACAGCAGTCCCTACTATGGGTCACCTGAGACAAGGTTCTGTTGCATCTCACATGAAAACAAATTGCAAAAGTAAGACAATGCAACACACACAGAGGATCCTGCAAATGCTACAGAACTCAGTGTAGTGTTTACTGTACCATATAATGCATTGTTCTTGGCCCAGGAGAGTCTCCATAGCAAGACCTTGGTAACAAATACTGGCAGATTCAGATCACTGTTGATTATGGCAGTCACAGAATATTTCCAATAAGGCTTTGCCTTATTAAAAAATGTCCAAAACAAACCTCAAAACCTGGGGTGGTGGGGGGGCGGGGGGCGGGGAAGAAACCCCAAGAAAAAATAGAAAAAGAACCCTACAAACCAAAACCACCTGAGCCCTAGATCACAGGTACATGGGTGTAATCCTCATCTGCATGAATAGGTCAGCATGGAGAGATGAAGTAATTAAAATGCAAATGAAATTACATTTGTGGTAGAGCTAAAATTTCCCACAACAGAACTGAAAAAAGGACCTGTTAATGACACTGTAAGAGTAGGATATCTGCATTGTATATTAAGTTACACTAAGTGCAGCTGGAGACAGTAAACCTGAGCAAACGAACAGGTCCAAGCCATCTAGGTGGAAGGTGAGTACCATGAGTACCATGGTCAGGTAGACCATGCATCCCAGTTCACCCTGGCTAAGGACTTGTGGCTGATGGAGGCAGTTTGCAATACTGCCAGCGTGAATCCCATACCACTAACTGTGTAGTGAGTCTGCCTGTCCTCTGACAGGCAGGATGTTTCTGTTTGAACTGGTTCTTATCTTCTTGGAGTTACAGTTATGCTTGGTTTAGTTCTAACAGCAGTTTTTCTAATGACAGGTAGCTATAGCTAATTTGTCTTAGTCTTGCTAATCTTTCTACAGTAAAATCAGTAGTAGAAGCAGGCAATTATTGTGTGTAGTTGTATCTATGACTAGCATAATTTGGCATCTTTTAGGAGAAAACAGGTGACGGCAGCCTTGAGACATAGAGACATAGGATGTTCCAAAGACCCGCTGATGTGAGCAACCATAAAGGTGACAAGAAAATGTGCTGACAAAGATGGTTATCTATTTAGCCAGAACCACCCCACCCTAAAGCCTCTCCAATGAGCTTAGTGCTCTGGTGAATTCAGAAGGAGTCTGAGATATTCCTGATGAGCTCAGTGGGAGTCCAGGGTATCCCTGATAAGCTCTCCAGGAGCAGAGACATACTTGATGAGGTACCACTAGCAGAACAAAGAAACTACGATAACATAAAAAGCTGGGAACTACATCCTATGTCAACTTACCTGTCTATACCAGAACTGTATAAAAAAAATAACTGGGCATCTGCCCAAGATGAGCTTATCTGTGGGAGCTTCTCTGCATTAACTTTTCTGAAAAAGTTTCACTGCATGACATCTCCCAGACTGAACCCTCACTGTGGACACCTGGCTGACTCCAAACTCCGTGACATGGATATCATCATCATCAATTTGCCACACTCCTGGGAATGGTTTGGTGAGTGCTGTACTGGTAAGACCTCTAATAATATATATATAGGTGAGCATAAAGGTAAATGTTCATAAGTAAATACTTCCTTTTGCTAATTCTGTGATCACAACAGGTTGCCCAGGGAAGTTGTGGATGTCCCATCATCAAAAGTGTTCAAAGGCAGGTTGGATGGTGCTTTGAGCAACCTAATCTAGTAGAAGGCAGAGGGGTTGAAAACAGGTGATCTTTGAATTTTTCTTCAAACAGAAAACATTTTATGATTCTAAGAACTTGTTCTTAGAAATGACTAGCGGTCATTTTGTAACAATCTGAAAGATACACTTGCTTTACTTGTAGTAATTTGTAGTAATCTATAATAAAGAAATACACTGAAAAACAAAACCTCCATGTCCTTGTGTGTTACAGAATCCTGAGAACCCCACAGCCTCAATCCTACATGAACGAGCACTGAGCATACTTCACACGTCATAGGATCACAGAACCACTTCAGTGGGAAGGGACCTTGAGATATCTCTAGTCCAACCTCTGCTAAAACCAGGTCTGAATTCAGACCTGCATCATCTTTAAAGCATATTTTCTTAATTTGAGTTCATAGCAAGAGAAAACTTCAGAATATCTCCATTCTTGTCTCTTCCCTCACATGATGTTCCCATTTCCTTCCCCTCTACTTTTTGTTTGCTGCAGGCTCTCCTTTCCTACCATAGGGACATTACCTCAGGTGCTTTTGTGACGGAAATAATTTCAAAGCCAGTCAGTCTACCAACTGCTGTTTCAAAGGCTAATACCTCAGGCTGAAGTTAGGAGCAGAAGAAAACCATCTTCAAAGCCTATGTCAGCCTTCTATCACTCCATACATACAACAGGACAGATGAGCATTGGTGACACAGGTAGTTCTTAAGATGGCAAGTTTACCCTACTCACATCCCACTGAGTAGGCTTTACTTCTGAGCCTTAGCTCTGTCTTCTGTGAAAAGCAGTAAAAACCTTCCCATCCTTTGGAAAATTCCTTGCAGTCTAGTGAGTTCTAAAGGAGCAAGATCCATTGTTATTACTGAAGAGGTATCCCCATGCATGCAGAAGGGATAGGGAGGGTACCACCTCTATAGTTGTCAATGATACAAGAAACCTAGCTGCTTTCTAAATGAATGGTTAATGTTGCTGCTACTTATCAAACAAGCAGAAAAACAGTGACTACTCAGCCGCAGTAGGATGAAGAGCCTTCAGACATTTTAATTACAGAGTATCATAAGCTCCCCTAAAATGCAAATGAAAATATGTGTGTCTGTGAACTAATAAGCCGCTAGGCCTACTTCCACCTAGCAGATGCTTATCACAGTTTTAAATCTGCTATGCAAAAGAACCCAGAAGCACAACTGCATCTGAAGCAATATTGGAGACAGAGAACAGACGCAAAGAAGGATGGGACATGACCTAGAAGAGTGGCTAGAAAAATTTGTGACTGCACACTTTTCAAATGGGCCAAACACCAAATGCTGAAAATGAGGGGTGAACAAGGCTTTCTGCTGCCAAGAATAAATGGCAGTGGCTGCAAGAAATAAGGCTTAAAGACGGTCTTATAAAGATAGGTAGCAATTGATGACTGTAGCCTGAGTCTCTTCAAAAGTCTTAACACATCATGGCTCTCACTGATGTTCTTGCCAGCTGACAATACGTTTGCACTCCTGTTCATCTTTCTGTCATGCACAGATCTCAGTCTAGGCCAAGACAATAAGGAAGGAGAGGCTATAAAGGCTGGGCAACTTTTAGTTTTCTCATCGTGTACAGAAAATTACAGAGCCTCAACCTAGCAAAGGAGCTACACATATGCTTAGATTTTAGCCCATGCTTTTTATCTTCCTGATGACAAGGGTGAACTTTTGAAGTTCTGCTAGGGACTTGGATAGATTTTGACAGACTGTAGTTTAACACATCTCCAGATTAAAGCAACAAGTATCAGCCAGGATTGTGGGAATCCCATCGCTCTTCATCCTTTTATGCTTAACACCCCAATTATTCAGCTTGCAGTGAAAGTCATGCCTTAACATTGAGTTAAAACTTATTCTGTTAAGGCAAGAACCAACGCAACTGCTAAAAGCTGATGCTTCTTTTCCCCCCTTTTAAGTCTGTGGCAAGGCTGAGAGACAGTGACTTAGAAACAGATGAAGAGATGGGGGGAGCTGGGGGACAGGTAACAGTATCAAAATAGCTCTTTGAAGTGTCATCTTTGCTTAGAGCCAAAAAAAAAGCCCTGGCTTCAAACACAATAAAAAAAGAGAGAAGACCACTAATAAAGAAAAATTTGAATGTTCTTAAGGTAAACCTTTGTTGGGTGTCATGACTACCACCACACATAGGACAATCTGGTTAACTGTTGAGTCACTTCCATTCTGTTTCTTTCTTTTGCAAACACCACCAACAAATTTCCAGTTATCTAATTATAAAAGAACAGAACAGATTCACTTGTTTTGTGAACTCCAGTACAGAAAGAACTCTTCTCCCACAACCATGTAGGCAACCTACACACAAGGGGACACTACATTGGCCACAGCTGCTGGGAAATCACACCTCCTGCTAACTGCTGGCATGAAACAAAAAGCTATTAAATGCTAAACCTGCTAGAAGAAAACTCAAATATGGTCCTAAATCAGGACACACCTGAAAACTACCATGGGTTTAGATTTTTTTGCAGAATGGAAGGCAGAATTAAGAAGAGCTGCCTGTCTCTTTAGGCTGGAACCTTGAAGTGCTTTTCAACTAGTGGGCATATTCAAAATGAATGTCTCACTTATAAGTTTATACCAGTTACTCCTGTTCAAGGAAAGTGCAACTGTGATGGATAGTCAGAAAAAGGGGCAGAAAATTTATTCACAGCAGCTCCAGGCAACTGTTCAAGGGACTCAGTCACAGTACAATCCACTGTACTACTTTTTCAGCTCCTGTAAACCTTACTTCTTGGCATCTCCCAGCACCTCAGCTGCTTTTCCCCATATCATCACCTCTCATCTTCATTATGTTGTGCCTGTATATGATCAGTCCCTTGTTGATTCTGACAATGGTTCTGAATTTGTCTCAGAAGCACAACTGGTGGTCCATTTTGGAAGAAAGCAAAACCAGGACATTGTTGCTCCCACAGTCCAGCTTCAGGAACATGTACCCTCTGCTTGCCTTGTCAGATAACTTGCCTTTGCATTCACACAGTTAGGAGAACCAAAAGAAGTCCACCATACGACATCTCATTTTCATTCCTGCTCTGGGAAGAGTTTCTAGTTGTGCTGCACTGTCTCCTTGAGTGGACACACACTCAATGGGAAGGTGTAACTACACAGAAAGGGCAGTGGGGCTAATGAAAATATTCTTGAACTGTTTTCGGTTTAGCTCCAATACTAACTGCAGTGTGAGCCTCTTGGACATACCATGGAGCAGAAAGTCCGCTGCATCTCTGTGCTTTCAACTCATCACTGATTTGCCCGAAAGGCGTGTAAGACAATTCCCACAATATAGTCTAGAAGAATTTTGTCTTGTATCTGGCTAACATCCTGAAGACTTTCTTCCAGATTTAGAAGTGAAGACTATGCGAGAGGTCTTTTCCTTCCACTTCACCTACCTTAACTTTAGATGTCTCCAGTACAGAAACCCTGTGCTGTTCCAGAAAAAAACTTTCCTGCTTGTTGCTATAAATTCTCCAGAACACTGATATGTATGCAGCACTGAAAAAGTTAAAGGGAGCCACAGCACATAGAAATGGTTTATGTTTTTATGTCTTCCTTTTCTATCAAAATGCAAAGCTATGGCCCTGAAATACATAGACCACGTTTATGCTGCCTCTTGCATACTGAATTAAGGATCATTTGCGTCCTGCTTTAAATGCTACACTTTATGAACATAATGCTCCTTCAAGAGGACTTCCATACTGATAGATGGCCTTAATTTGCTCAAGAGGAACAACGTCCACCAAACCAGACTGAAGAGCACACAGAGAGAGGCAGTAACAACAGTGTGAACATGCAGTAACTGTTCTTACCACCTATAAAGGATACAATATATTAGAAAACATAGCACAGATAACAACTTGGCTTATTGGCTTGAGTGTAACACCAAACACAAATCTTATGGATGTCCTTGTTCCATTTGTCTACCAAGCTTTACCAGGGAATAGCAAAGGAATAAAAGAGTAAGCTGTTGCAATGAAACTATAAAGCTGACTGCTGGTCAGCAGACATGAAAGTGAGAACAGACCACCTTATTTTTTGCAAACACTTTGAGCTGACCTATATTGAGTCTGTAGCTGTGACCATTTAGGGCCTTCTCCCAGGGCATCCAAATGGGATTCATCTCAGCTAATATAGGCATCCAGCAGATACAGTAAAGAAACATTACCTGTTCTCTCTCCATTTCTCTAAAGGGAAGCCAGTGCCTCTGGGAGGTCCCTTAAAAGGTCAGTTAGTGTCCCCCCTTCTTAGAGGGGACCTCAGAATCTGCCAGTTAGCTATGTTAGTTGCATCCATCAGTATGCTTGTAGAAGTAACAATAAAAAGGGTCCTGTAGACTACTTGAATTGTTTTGTTAAGTCTGGATACTGATGCACAATTAGTTTGCTGTCAGCTTGGAAGAATGTGCTGCAAGGAGAATGTTTTGCAATGTCAATCTCTCATTTTAATTAATTGCTTGACAATATGGACACATCCCGTTGTCGCAGTAGTGTAAGTGTAAACTTGGTAATGTAAGGAAGTAAGACATACATGGCTTGTTAGGAGACAGAATACTTTACATTACCAGAGAAAAAAAAACAGAGCAGCTTTCAAGCACACCAATCTTTCTGCAGTTCTTAAACTGGATGATGGCAAGCTGAAAGGTTTCCACACAGGGCAAAATTGGCATTACAAGTGGTCTCAAATAATGACATGAAACAATGAAATATCTGTCTTTCTCACATGGACTATATAAAGCATTCCCGATCCTGTGAGAGTGACTAAACAAACAGATCCTATCTATGCCTCCTCAGGGCAGTGCAGCAGTCCTGAAGAAGCTGAAACAAGTGATGCCAATGAGATCATTCTGTTAGGCACATGTTAGATGAGGAATACCACACAGATAGCCTGTTTGATCCTGGTGGATACATTTCAATGATTCCTAAACTCTCCTGTTAAATGGTTTTAGTTCTATCTTAGCACCAAAGTAAAACAAAGAGAGATAACATCCTGACAGAAGGGTTCACGAAATGAGTTAAAGAGAGAAGTCTGCAAGACAGGCCAATGGTCACATCTGTGTATGTTAGCTATTGAGAGGAGAGAAAATTAACCATGAAACTCAATATAAAAGCACAACACAGAGGAGATGCAGAAAAGCATATGAAATCATGCACAAGTATGTCTCAGATGCTTTCAAATTTCGAATGGTACTCAGACCATTTGAAACCAAGCGTGGCCTTCCCCTTGATGTCAGTCATCTTTAAGCCAAGGCCTTCTAGGGCCATTAAGACTCTCAAACTACACAACTGGCTTTTATCTTCTTGTGGTATCTCTGATTAATACTTTCCAACAGAGGAAAATTACCCTATAAAGTACTGTATTCTTACAAACTGAAGATAAAAGAGAGTATGATCTTTCTCTTTTGCTCTAAGTCAGCTGCACTTGGAGAAGATGTGGCTTTTGTCATAACCAAAGACCTCTTCCATCAGCCTGGTATACTGTCTCCCAGAATATTTACATATTGTTTCCTTACCAGGCCACTCCTCTCCGATACCAGAAAGCTCAGCAAAAATACAGGAAGGAGGATTTTCCCCAGCCCCTTTTCCCTGTGCTCTGATCCTTGGGGAATTTCTTTAAGCTCCAAGATACCAAAAGCAGATTTGGGCACAGATGGATACTGCTTTCATGTGCTGCTGAATCCAAATGGGAATCCAGGCAGGTATGGAGAGAGTCCATCCCACACTGTGTAAAACAGATTTTGCAGCTCTGAGACCACTTTCAGAGACTGAAGTAGTAAATGAACAGCAAGAGAGCACACTGCAACTGAACTCGGGTAATAGGACTTTTCAGTGAGGAACGGGTAGGCTTCCTCTGTTCTGCCATTACGAAATCTATTTAGAGCATCAGCTTTCCACAGTCAGAGACAGACATAAGAGCAGAGTGCCAGCTGCTTTGTCATCTAGCAAAGACATCATGTTTGAATATGCAGGAGGCAACAGTGTTGGGGCATGCTGCTCAGCTGCTGGTGATGGAATAATACAGCAAGAAGCCATGCTAAGCATCCATCCCAAAAGAGACAAAAGGTACTCCTCTCAACACTTGCAGCCCATGCATAAATCTGATGCTGGGTTCCATCCACAGCTTTGTTGCTACTTTAGATATCTACCTAAATATACTTTCCTAGAGATATCTACATAGGAGTGCCATTTAACTCTACATGTTTTCAGGCATTAAGAGCTTTCAGTGGATCCTTTCCCTCCTTGAACTTCATGAGAAGAGGAAATTTACTTTCCAGGTTGTCACGCACCAAACAGATTTGCTTTTGTTCTGTTCCCTGAGCTTTAAGTGAGAGGAGAAAGTAGATGAGGAAACTAATATGACACTGACCCAATGTTTGTTCCCATTAAATACAGTATTCTTTAGCATGGAACATGTGTTACCTGGATGTCATGTCTTTAACCTAAAGGATAATTCTGTTACCAAAGACTGTGTGGGATGGGTTGTTTCCAGCTGGAGTTAGGTGACTTCTTTTGCAAACTCTATCTGGATGACTTATTTGCCCTCTTGATGCTTGTGATTATTTATTGTAATTTTAATGCACCTGCAATTCTCTAAATAATGCAAAAGTGTAAATGTGGTTTATGTATTCACTTCAAACGAAATATGAAACAATGTCACTGCATTTGCTGACTTTGGGCTTATTTAGGTTTTAAACCTTATTTCATCTTTTATAAATTAAACCATTACCTTTTTTCTTACCATGAAATGTACAACTTTTCACTGAATCACCTTTGCATTCCCTACTGCCATCCAAGGCTATTGTGAGATGTCTGTCACCCAAAAGGCACTAAAATTAATGCTTGTTACTTAATCCCAACCGTAAGATTCAACTAACCAACAAGGCAAAAAATAAATTACTTTATCAACTCCAGTCTCTTTATATTTGCTTTATTCCCAATTTTAACACAACCAGTTATAATTGAGTTGCAGTTTAATCAACAAAGTGGGCCACCCGGTGAGAAAAAAAGAAAAAAAAAAAGAAAAAAAAAAAGAAAAAAAAAAAGAAAAAAAAAAAGAAAAAAAAAAAGAAAAAAAAAAAGAAAAAAAAAAAGAAAAAAAAATAAAGAGAAAAAAGAAGAGTGAATCTAGGTCGCTCTGTTCTTAAAACAACAAAATAGATAATTGCTTCACTCCAAAGCATCCATGCTCTACTTGGGGTATATTTGAGGACTTATGTAACTAATACCACCTCTGGGTTAGCCAGCGTCCCCCTAACAGTTTGCCACAAATGCCTCTTCCATGCACATCCAGCAGTGGTATATCCTTTTCAGACTGTGTGAAGACAAGAAATACTCCAATCCATGAAATCTTGACAGGATTTTTGTGAATTTTTAAGGAGAAGTAGAAGAAAAAGACTGTGATTTAATTGCATCTGCAAGAAATTAGTAGAAATGCTGGTTCCAGCTGCAGTAGACCAGCAGATATTTGTCAAAAAAGACACTTTTAGAACAGCTGAAAATTCTAATTTACATTATGCTCTATTATAGAAGTTCCTCTGGGAGCTTCAGGAACTTGTTGTGCAGAATCAAACCCTGGGTTTTACTGGTCACATAGAACTTGTCACCGCATTTAACCTGGGGAGAGGATTCAAGATGTAAAGCAGAGTTAAAACTGTAGCAGTTTTGTCTTTACTTTAGCCAGTGTGGAAGCAGAACACTCTTCTCGGTGCGGGTGATCAAGAGGATGTGTTTCACTCACCTATTTTAAGCAACTCTTAGCACAGCTACCAGCATAGCAGCAACACATGTATACTGCCTTGGAGGAGAGGAACTGATGTACACATGGAAGCAGTACCATATGAAAAGTTTTACGAGATGACAAAAAGCAAAAACAGAAGTTCCAATCAAACTTCTTAGCCAGGAGGCAAGTGATTGTCTCCATGACAGGAAAACTCAGGCCACATGACCAGAAAAGGGAGCACCTTGACCTGGTGTTCAGAGAGATGCAAATTGCAGTGGTATCTCTGCTTGGCAGAGTGCTCGCTGGCAGTACAAGAAGATGCAGTCAGCAAAGTCAGCACATTCCTCTTCTCTTCCAGAAGCCGACATCTTGCTATGGAAGTGATCTGTTGTACTACCACCTACCTGTGTGCCCTTGCTGAACATTTCCTTTGGGTAGGCACTCCTGAAATAATCTGACAGTTTTAAGGAGACTTGGGTGGAAAGTTATCAGCCATGGCGACAGAGCCCCACAATGTTACAGGAGGCATTTGAGCCCAAGGGATTCAGTCCTGCATACAAAACATGCCTCTTTTCCTGGATACTAAGCTAACTTAAGACATCCTCCTAAAGTGCCTACCTGGGTAGAGGCTTAAGTCATATTGCATTATAAGCTTGACTCCAAGACATTGACAGGGTAGACATCAGGAGCATAAAACCATAGAATGAGGGTTGGAATGGACCTTAAAGACCATCTAGTTGAACCCTCCTGCTATGGGCAGGGACACCTTCCACTAAACCAGGTTGCTCAAAGCCCCATCCAACCTGGCCTTGAACACTTCCAGGGATGGGGCATCCACAACTTCCATGGGCAAACTGTTCCAGTGTCTCAGCACCCTCGTAGTGAAAATTTTCTTCCTGATATCTAGTTTAAATTGACCCTCTTCTAGTTTGAATCCATTACCCCTTGTCTTATCACTACATGCCCTTGTAAAAAGTCCCTCTCCAGCTTTCTTATAGGTCCCCTATAAAATCCCCCCAGAGCCTTCTCTTTTCCAGGTTGAACAACCCCAACTCTCTCTGTCTATCTTCATAGGACATATGCTGCAGCCCTCTGATTATCCTCACAGCCCTCCAACAGGTCCATGTCCTTCCTAAGTTGGAAGCTCCAAAACTGGATCCATTACTTCAGCTGCAGTTTCACCAGAGCAGAGAGGTAGAATCACCTCCCTCAATCTGCTGGCCATGCTTCTTTTGATGCAGTCCAGGACATGGTTGGCTTTCTTGGCTGTGAGCACATGTCGCCTGAGCATGTTGAGCTTCTCATTGCCCAACACCCCTAAGTCCCTTTCCACAGGGCTGCTTTTAATCCATTCTCCACCCAGTCTGTGTTTGTGCTTGCAATTGCGGCAACCCACATGCAGGGCCTAGCACTTGGATTGTTGAGCTTTTGCACAGGCCCACCTCAAGCCTGTCAAGGTGCATGTCCCTGGATGACATAAAATGAGGAGCATAAACTGAATCTAAAAATCTGCCATCACAGGTAAAAAAGTAAATATTGGCACTGAGGAAGACAGAATAACTTGTTCTCAAGCAAATCCTTTTAAAGGTGATTCTGTTATTATAGACAATCTTACAAGTGAAGAGTCAAAGATGTTGTCTGATTTCTACAGAAGTACTCAGGATAGAAAACTATTTCCTGCATCACTGGCCCTATCTCTGTGGGTATGTGTAGTTACACTGATATTTCATTTGAAACCCACCCGAGACCCAGCTTCCATTTCTCCCCACTTCCCCCAGCAGCAGGCTTCCCCAGCCCCTCTCTCCTCTTCCACTAGTCTGAAACACTCTTCTAATTCATTACTTGAGTGTGTTCATGGCCAATTTATTCACATTACTCTTTTACCAATATTGTCCTTCACTGCAGTGTTTCTCTCTCTCATGTATTTAGAGAAAGTAGTTGTGTCAAACTTTTTCCCTCAGCATTTTAATGCATCTCCATGTAATTATAAATTTCCTCTTTCATGCTCCTTTTAATCTGTCACTGTAAAGCTCGGTTCATATGGGATGGGAACTGTTGATATCTAAACTGTGCAGTAAGAAAAATAGAGAAAAGATAGTTGTAATTATCACAAGTTTTTTAAATATACAGAATGGAAAAAAAAAAACCAAAACTAAAAAACCAAACCCAAAACACAACAACAACAAGAAATCCAACCACCACACTAAAAAAAAAAAAAATCTACGCCACTAAAAGACACTTGGTAATTTCTAATGGAGACTGGGGTTTTTCTAAACAGTCTCCCAAGCAGTTTTATTTCCAGCTGGAACTGGGCACAGGAGCAGATATGTTGTTATCAAAACTTCTGAATATTTTCTATTTCTCCTCAATTTTTGTTTGTTTGTATTTTTAAATAAAATTCATGAAATGAATTCATAAATTCATTTCACGAATTCATAAAATTCATTTAATGAAAAAATAAATCTGGAGGAAATTGCAAAGAAAAATTGATTCATTCACAAAGAACAAAACATTTCACTCAGTAATGTGAGTGAAATTTCAAGAGTGGCATGCATACACATAACTCCAGCATAAAATAAATGGCTGTCACAGATTAAAAATACATCTGTTCAGATATGGTGTCTTAGACTCATGCAGTCTTTCACGTTTTTGATGAGTCTTTCTCTTCTTGATTGCTGGGAAGACACAAACTATTTTTAAAAGCTTTTCATTAAAAAACCACCATGTTTTAGTAAAACCTTTCCAAAGTCCTCTTATAAATTAAAATTATAATTAATGCATGCATTATCAAGGAATTTCATAGGCATGTATGCCCAGGACCGGCACTGGAACAGAGGCCAAGCAGTCCCACACAGTTTCTGTCCCTTCAGGGGGCATGCAGAAAGTCTCACACTACATGCAATAACATGGTGGTAGGAGGTATGATGAACAATATCAAGTCAAGGACAAGATTTCAAGTCTATTAAGTACACAAGTTCAGCTCTACAAAGCACCAAGAAACATAAGAAGGAACAACAGAATGTAAAAAGAATGCTATTCCCTTCCCATGAAAAGAACTGCTTTTTTCGGGTGCCTACACTTGACTCTGCCCTGTTCTTGGAGCAATGGAGCCACAGATTGCTTCCTATGCAAGGGGACTGGGAGAGATACCATCTAACCTAGACAGCAAGTGTCCTTTTCAAGCACACCCAGGGTTCTCCCAAGGACAAGGCCAGCAGTTGAGACAACCATCTCCCACTCAGTTACCTTAAACACAATGTTCAAACATATTTTCTGCTGGTCAACTTTGCCTTTGCTCACCAGTAAAACAGAAGAGTCGGATCCAGGGAAAGAGACATGACAGTTCAACTATCTGCCAACCTAAGCATTAACACACATTTCTTTGTGATCCCTTTTCCTTTAATTGTTGCCTGCCTTCCCCTTTGTTCTTCCCACTATCTCAGGAGACAAGAATTATCAAAACAGTTCCACCACTCCAGACTTGAGTTTATTTGTTTCTTTCCTTGTTTTCCACAGAAGAAAGTTCACAGCCATTTGAATCTCAAATTTCTGTTAATGTTGCATGTGTGACATTCCTTCAATGTCAACATCACTGCAAATAAGCCACAAGACTCAAACCATGCTATGAAACCGTAAGTAGCTGCTGAACATCTTCTTTCTTGTAGGTAATGACAAATTCAAATTGTAAAAAGATGTATACTGAAGTCAGCAGATTAAATTTATTGTTTGTATTAACGCATTTCTGCTGTGACAGCATACATCAAATTTGAAATCAGGTAACTTAAAACTGCAGGGTGTGGAAATCAATTCTCAAATTGCAGTGTGATCAATGATGTGTCCCTAATAGAGACACGCTATTTGTTTAAAGTATTTTGTTTCACATATGCACTGTGATTTGTATCAATGATAGGAAAATCACTAGTAATCTCCATCATGTCTGTAATTGCAGCTTTAAGCCTTTAGCAAACCACATGATCAGCAGTCTGTGGAAATTCCCAGCCTTTTCAGTAAAGCTCTACATCCTTTGAGACACATACTCCAGTCACTAAAGCCAACCTGCAAGAAACAGAACTGGTTATATCTGAGCTCTCACAATCAAACTATAGGTGAGAAAATATGATGGCAGGCAACATAGTTCTCAAACCCGTAATTTAGCAAATGTTAAGGTTCTGTGTAGCCTTGATTTCAGCACATGGAATGAGTACACAATGGCAGTACAGAGTTACAACCTCACAAAGAGGAGTGTCCAAGGCCAAGGCAGAGTGCTTTCTGCCCCATCACTGAAAGAGGAGAGTCAGAGAACTTGGAAGAGCCCTCAGCACTCTGCATCTCAGTTGTTGGAAGTAGAAATTCGGCAGCTTTGAGGGACTAATGTCATAGTCACCATTTTATAAACTGTATCCCCTCTTTAAGGGCCTCAAAAACTGTGGGTTCCCATCCTAGAGAACACTAGAACCTGTGTTTATCTCTGAGTCTCATCACCAGGCTCTGTGCCCTCTCTCTCCTCTCTGAGCACTATGATGTCACATTTGACGAGGGGACCATGATGTTCAAACAGAAAAGCATGCATTTGCATGTAGTCCTCTGACATGAGACAAACCAGTGGCAACACGCTAGAAATCTGTCCCTTTCCTTCAGCCAGTCTTTCCTGCTTACTGTCATTCCTCTTCCATTGCCTCCTCAGCAATTTGGTGGCCTCCAAAAGCTGCTGCAGCTGCCACGGATTTCATACTGTAATTTCCCATGCATGCATTTTGCGGCTAGAGTAGAGTTTTGCCCTGTTGGCCTTTGGGGCGCTCCAGAAAGAAAGAGACATTCCTATCCTCCATAAGGGCAGGGTGCCTGTCTTCCTTTAAGAATGCACAGCCTGTGCAGAGATTACTTAGGCCTTTTGGAGCCTTGTACCTTACTGCAATGTTAGCAAACACAAATGGTCCATACACTCTCAACTTAACTTAGCAAGATTTCTAAACCCATGTAGCCCCCATGAATTTGATGTCATAGTTTTACCTTCTAATCAAAGCACAAACCCCTCCAATGTACATCAGCATTCAAATACATCAGCTTTCTCTAACGGCTGCCCATTTGCCAGCTCATAAACAAGTGAATGGGTCTCCACAAGTAACTACATGAACTAAAATCTGAACTTCCCTCTCCCCAAGGACCAACACAAAGGCAAACAAGAAGCTTATATTTTCAGAGTTCCATTTCACCAGGAAGGTCTGAATAACTGTAATGCATCATGCACTAGACTTCTGCCTAGCTCCTAATACTTTTCTGCAGATAGCGTTTCCTATGCAACACAGGCCAAAAATCCAGAACTGTCAAACTCTATTTGTGCCAAAAGTATGCAGCTGGCAAGAAACCACCAATTTTTTTCTGCCCCCATGAGATCTAAGTTCAAAAGACAGAAAAAAAAGAAAAGCCAGAAAGATTCAGTTGTGTGGCAACAGAAGCTAAAATGAAAAGTATGCAGAACTTCCTTCGAAGTGGATAGAGAATCAAAGTGAAGCATCTTTTGCTCTGCCATGAAGGAATCCTAGACAAACTTCTCAATACATGTGCAATTTCCTTATTTCCTCCCTCTCTCCCCACTCAGAGGGAAAACTTCTTACTTATCCACAATGCTGCACTCCAAGCAGGCTCTTGGCAAGGAGGTGTTCAGTAGAAGAAATCTTAGTTAAGCTCTTTGTGGTCTACCTCTGCAATCAGCAGGCTGAAGATTGCTCATTTCCTCCAAGGATACTAAATTAGCATGTTGCTCTCAGTGTCTACTTACAAATAAGACAAACAGAAGTAAGATCCCAGCAGACACAAGTGAGAGCATTTATATGATTCTAAGCAACAGGCCCAACAGAGGCAAGGAAATATAAAAGCAAGGTTTCTCAAAAAAGGCACAGAAAGGGACCTGGCCAGTTTTCTGGCTCCTGGATTGGATCATGGATGAAATAAATTAGCTGACTCTCACTGTAGTTTTTTCACTGGTATCGACGCCACAGTCAACGATTTTCTTCTTTGGTAAACACCTTGCTCCTTGGCTTTACTGGGAATTCCTGAAGAACAACGTAAGCCCTACAGGTTGCAGTTGGGGAATCTGGCATCAAATAAATGAACAAAGAAGACCCAAGGCTTGTATAGATTAATCGGTCTTGAACAGCGATAGAACCCACGTTTGGCTTGTTTTTCTGGAAGTGTTGAGACACCTACGTGGGATTTACCTTTCTATCCTTGTCTTGGCAACAGGCATCATGATTGCAATCAACTTAATCCTATTTCTTGACCAAAAAAAATCTCTTTGCCAGCAGTATGCATTAGAAAAAAAGGCCTGTAAAACCATTCCTTGTGAAAAACATGTCCATCAGATATTAATACTACATCTTCATCTTCAAAATGTCATTAAAATGCATACACTCAAAACATCAGACAAAGAAAAAAGGGTACATAATAGATCAACAACATAACTATATATATTATAGTTATATATAACTATATATAGTTATATATATATATAACTAACAAACTGAGGCTGTAGAATTCATCTTGTACTTTTACTCACTAAAGAATTTACAGAATAGACTAGTATAGGATAGTATAGTTCAGTGGAAGGAACCTACAATGACCATCTAGTCCAACTGTCTTTACCACTTTAGGACTGACGAAGAGCTAAAGCATGTTATTAAGGGCATTGTCCAAATGCCTCTTAAACACTGACAGGCATGAGGTATTGACAACCTCTCTAGGAAGCCTGTTTGCCCACCCTTTCAGTAAAGAAGTGGTTCCTAATGTCAAGTCTTGATCTCCCCTGACAGAGCTCTGAATCATTCTAACATGTCCTGTTGCTGGATACCAGGAAGAAAAGATCAGCACCTCACTCTCCACTTCTCCTCCTTAGGAAGCTATAGAGAGCAAAGACATCACCCCTTCAGTCTCCTTTTCTCCAAACTAGACAAATCCAAACTCCTTAGACGCTTCTCACAGGACATGCTTTCCAGCACTCTCACCAGCTTTGTTGTCCTCCTCTGGACATATTCAAGTACCTTAACATCCTCTTAAAAAGAGGATTTTTAAAAAAAATTATGGCGCCCAGAATTGCACACAATATAGGCATAAATTACCTGAGAACAAAGGTAGATGGTCCCCTGACATCTACCACATGCTACAATGGGCTGGAGACCTCCTGTATCATCTCAGATTTGGAAGCACCTGACTGCAAAATGAAAGACCTCTTGTGTCACAGGTTTCAAGGTTTACAGCCAATAGAGACCCCATAAGTAAGTATCGGTATTACCTGTTGTCACTACAACTTGCAGTTTTGCATTACAGTTTCTGTCCTGCTCCAGGACTTCATACTGCATAAGTAGTGGAGAAGAGTCCAGCTGATGCAGAGGTCCCAGAGCAGGAAAGAGGTTTAGCAGAGAACAGCAAATTTGAGAAACAGGAGTTTGAGCTGGAGGAGGAGAAGGCAGAAAACATTGTGTTTATTTCACTGTCTGTTCCATCATGGACAGGCCTGTATTGCTTCCAACTGCACTCAATCTCACTGGCTTCTCCAGGAAAAATCAAGGACTTAATCTCCACATCGCAAGCAAGTAAAGTGAGGCAAATGCAGCAGCAAAATACACACTTCATAAGCCACACAAAAAGCCACTGCTAGGATGTTGTTAAGCATCTTCAAGGACAAGGTGAATCCCTCTGGACTGTGTTTTGTGGTATACCTAACTGAACCAAAGCTGCCTGTAAGGGACACGAAGTAGGCAGTCCGTCCCACCCCCTGCTGACATATTCCATATGACAATCTTGTTGCATTTGTCTTCTGCCTACAGTATTTTAAGAATCCATATGAACCAAAACAAGTCTCCAGTGAATCTTGACATATAAAGAAGCAGCAGTCCTCACTCTAAGCTGCTGAAAATAAAACAGAAAATTGTGTCTGTAATATAGCCCAATGAATATCTATCCAGAAACTCAAGTATACCCTTTCTCCTGATGGGGTTTGTATTGCACAGTGAATTTAAGGGGTACTGGTAGTACGAAGAAGAAATTTATACAGTACAGTCCATATGCATAATTATATATGAAATGAGTTATATGATTTTTCCACAGGCTCACATTAGCAAAAGTCACTATTTAAGGCAGGCATCCCAGCTAGACATTTCTCCTATCCATGGCAATAATAGGAACACATTAAAAGGGCCCTGCACAACGTCATATAATACAGAGTTAGAGCTATTGTGTGTTCTGCATATCCGTATCTTCAGAACATTCTAGTCTGCACAATGTTGGTTCCAGCTGTAAGAAATCTTCCTCTCTTCAGCCACATCATGATCCCAACTCAGACAAATCCTCCTCACCTTCCCATGGGCTTTCCCCTTTCTCTTTTTCCATACGAAAATGCCTAAAACTCTTGGTCCTCACATCTCTCAGTAACAGGATAACAGCAAGCAGAGCTTCATGGAATTTATTGTCTTCCACTTCAGTCTGGTTTCCCTATTTGTCCAAACCACCAGTGACAGAGGAAGTGAGACAGTGTAGTATAAGATGGAAGTCAGATGTTAATGCACCCTTTGCTTTCACACAAACCTATGAAGACATAAACAATGCCCAGCTAAAAACACTATGGCTAAATTCCTTTAGGGACCATTTCAGACTCTTCACTTCCAGCTTTTTCCCAGGAAGTCATACTCCTTGATCATGTCCTCCAGAGCTCTGACCTGGCTTGGCAAAGAGCACTCCTTATGTAAAATGTAATCACAAAAATCACTCTGTTCATTTAGTGAACAGCAAAGTGACCAACCACCTTGGCTACACATCTATGTCAATGTCTGCTGGTGTGGCAGGGTCAGAGTAACTGTCTCTGTTACTTCTGTGGAAGAAGCAGCAGCAATTGTGAGACTCTAGATTTCCTCTTGCTATTTTCTTCTTGTTGTCCTACACAGCTAATCAGCATCATGACTGCATTTCATCTCTATGGCTTCTGTCACTGCCAGACAATAAATGGAGTGTCTTTCACACTGAGTGTGAAAGGTCTGAACCAAAAAAAAAAAGCAAATTGTCCAAATAAGCTAATGTTTTGTACTGTTTTTCCTGGACCAGAGTCCCCATTGCTAATGAAAGGGTCAAGGATTTTACCTTGAAGGGGCCAGGGATTTGCAAAGACACATTTCAAGTTTGTCAGCTCCCAGGCTAATGCTGTGCTGCCAACACCAGCAGCAAAATTACAGTGCTGGCAGCACGCAGAGGAAGGCATTCCACTGCACAGAAACAGCAGGCTTTTGGAAAACCCCTTTAACAACAACGAAACAAGGGAAAGAACACATTCTACTTCAGCAATACAATAACCTGCCAAATTTATTTCACAAAACCTAAATCCCATAGTCACAGATTTCCAAACAAAGCAACTCTATACAACATATCTGTCTTTTCTTGCTTGCTAACTTAGCTCACCTACTTTTCAAAATACATTGCTGCCTTCTTCCCCTCTGACTGGAAAAACTCCAAGGAAAAACAAATCTGACTGTCCTGTCCACTGGAGACAAAAGAAGTGTGTTCACGGATTGCTTCAAAGGCAGTGGGAAAACTCCCACAAGAGTGTTCTGCTAATGTTTTTCTTTATTTTTAATTAAGCAGAGTGTGAGACCTCCTCTTCCTCAAGAAGGTGAGTGAGGAAGTGGGAGAACAGTGCTGTTTTCCTTCCAGTACCTCCTCTGATCACTCCAGTATGGCAAAACCTGGTCCCAAAGTCTTTATATGCTTCAGAGCCCTGCACAGCCCTAGCCAGCAGGAGAAGGGCAAAAGCATGTCACTCACAATTAGTTCTCAAATCCAGGCTCTTAGCTACCATAAGTTCTGGCCTAAGCCCCATTTCAGTGGGGAGAGAAAATGCCATGCCCATAATGCTCAGACAAGTAAACTCAACTGGCATGGGGCTTTTGTGAGGTCTCACCAGCTGAGACAGTGAAAGGGTTAAGCTGTCATAGCTGTAGGTGGTCTTCAAGCAATATTTATAGCAAGTGTGATTCTCTGTAAATTGGAGGGGACCTTACTGAAAAAAATTGAAATTTTTTTTTTCTTTCTTCCAGGAGTGCCAGAAGAGATTTTGAAGATGGGATAAGAACTTTAGCACCATTCAAAAAGTCCCAGGGAGGCAGCAAAATGAATGTGTTCTGGGAAAGGTTATATTAAACTGAAATCAAAGAGCCTTGAAATTCAGAAGATAATCTCCCTGAAAGTGGGGTTGGTAAAAACGCCCACTAGCATATCAGACCATGTGTGTATCCTAACCAAAGCAAGCCTGTCACCCACCAGAGGTCTGGTGCCTTGGTCAGTTTGGGCATCTCCCTGTAGACATCAGAACGGGCAGGCAAAAAAAAAAAAATAAACCTTTGGGCCCCATAATTAAAGAAACAAACTGTAACCTTTAGTCCTTGGCTTGCTGTGTCAGTGTGGCCAGATTGTATGCTAGCATTAGCTTGGGCTTTAAAACCAGTGGGGAAAAAAGCGTCCAAACCCACCTTTATTTTCCATGTTATATTTGCCCTAGGAGATTTTGTTTTTCCTCTTTGAAACTATTCCCAATTTAAAAATCTGTTCCTACTTAATGAATTAACATTTCCTGGATTTTACCAGTCTGCAGAGACTTCTTTATTAAGTGGGTAAGTTCCAGACGCATTTTGTTAATACATTAAGTCACCTGGCAGAAGCAATGGTGCCTTGGGCAGCATTTTGACAGACATCAGAAACTCAGGCTTCACCAGAAGATGCCTTTTGAATTTGCCTTCTCAGCAACTCCTATTATAATGCAAATCCTGACACTGGCATGCAACACTATGTTAGAATGAGTGTCTGCCCATAGTAAGTGCTGTTAAGCGAGGGCAGACACTCCTTCCAACTCAGGTTAGTCACTAAGCATCAAGGAAAGACATGCATCTCAGCTGTTACTCCTTTGCTGCAACCTTCCTCCCTCTGCATTTAACTGCAGTCTCTAAGCAGTTATTTCTCTTTAGTGGAGATTCACTATGAATTCACATATCTCCAGCTTCAGTGGCTATACCTCCAGTTTGCAGGCATGCTTTTTGCTTTCTGTGCAAGCAACCTTATTCACATCATAGCGAACAGTGCAAAATCCTCTTGTCAAAACTATTTCTCCTTTAAAACAGGCACTGAGGAGTAATGACATGTAACACTGCTACCATACAAACCTTTATCTTCTCAGGTAGATATCTTCATATCTTGATGTTTTGTGCAATCAAATTACACCCTTTCCTTTCTGGTTTGATCTTCCCATTCAAAACACCTCCTCTAAAACTTAGGTAGCTTGCTGTATTCTTAACTGTGAAAATTTTGCTCCCTTGGTAGAAAAAAGATAAGCCACTTCCTTTGCTTTCAAAGATGAAAATCATGATTCCATGTCATGGAACATAGTCTTGCAGTAAATGTTGAAGCTGCATATGATATCAATAACACTATGCATGAAATGTTCCCACAGTCCCATGACTCTATGGTTTCTCCACAGGAAAATGAATGGAAAATGTACGTATGAGATACAGCACAGAAGAGAATGATCAGAGCCACCTCATTGACTTCCTCTGAGGCCGACTGTTCCAGTTCCCAACAGCAGCCAGCATTCAGCATGTGACAGCCTTTTTTTGACTGAGTGTTCAGGCCACGCAGCGCAGAAAGGCAGCATAACCACGGCAGAACAAGGGAATCTCATTCCCAAATGCTTCTGCATTGTTTTCAGTTTCTACACCCACCCCCACCACTACCACCCCCACTACCTTTTCTATTTCCCACCATTAGGTTAAAACAATTCATCAGGAAATATATTGAAGCCATTTATGATGATAATTCTATGATTCTATGATTCTATATAAAAAGTTGGTCTCAAGTCCCGGTTGGGGGCCGACAACTTACTATCCTTTCACTGCTTATTGCAGCAGTATTCTTATTAAAAATAATTCTCCAAATACCAAGTACAAAATTTTCCGCACTGGCTGTTTTTTGGCCAAGGTCCAGTCAACATCTGGGAGGAGGATGAAAAGGGGGCTTACACATACACAAAATGTTACTCTTTCTTTGGGTTTACTCTGCCTAAACCTGTCTGCAGCTCTTGCAATACCTGCCTCAGTAGCATAGCATGAAGAAAAGCAAGACCTGCGCACTATACAGTGGGATATGCAGCCAGCTAGTAGGGTGCCAAATTAAGCGTGACCCAGGTCCCGCACACCTTGTGTGGGAGGTCTTTCCCCTGACACGGCGTTTTGGTCTTTGCTTGTTGCTGCCCTCTCCTGCTCAGATTGTTGCAACGCTTGGTTCTGGGATCATGAATCAGTGACAGGCATGCTCTTCCGGGTCCACAAACAGCTCTTCCAGCTGCAGACCCTATCAGAGCCTCATAGCAGTCCATCCTCTTTCTAGCACAGTGCAAAGGGTAGGGGGGGAGGGATGCAAGACCCCTTATTTGCCAGCCTCACTTACCTCCTAGTGCTTGTTTCATAACGAAATCCATGGTGATGGCTTAGGGGTGCTGCCCACCTTCACACCTCACATGCACAGAGACCAGGAATCCTTGGAGCACAGCCTGCAAAGAGGCACAATCAAAAGAGGAATGGTGTCTGTAGGAGCAGAAAAGCCTGATGCTTGACCTTTCTTAGCTTTCGTCCCATTGTCTAAGTGTAAGCAAGTTTCCAGACCCTCAACCCTGCAGACAGGACAAGGGACCTGGAGAGCAGAGCTGCGTGCTGGTAGGCAGGGAGTGGCCATGAGGAAGAGAAGGTAAGGGAACACGGTGATTCCCCCAAGCAGGGCAGGTGGCCGGGAGGGAGCCTGGAGGAGCACTGCAGTGCTCCTCCCGGCTTGTCTCCAGAAGACAGGCAGGAAAGTGTTAAACCTTTGAACTTTCTCGTTTCCCCGCCTGCTTCTCAGCCCTCTCGTTTTTCGGAAGGCTAGCTCTGGAGAGGCGGCTCCGCCGGGAACAGCGGAGGGGGCATTTGAAGGTGAAGCACTCCGCAAGTGCCTGGTAGGGCAAGCGGGGGAAGCTGGGCGACTTGGGTGCGGATGCAGCCCGCGCGGCGGGATGGGGAGCGTGGATGCGGGGCAGGCTTCGCCACCCTACCCTCCCAGCAACCTCACCCAGAACGACTCCAGCGCAATGCCAGGGAGGACTGCACCTGCTCAGGAAGAGCCGGGACGGCTCAAGGTTGAGACCGGCCGGCCCCGGGTGCAGCGCAGCAGCCCCGCCGCGCAGGCTGCCGCCTCCCTCTGCTGGTCCTGGCCGCGGGGAGAGGCGGGCTCGGCTCCGAGGCAGGCTGCAACCCCTCGCCCCGTAGCAGGTCACGGCCGTGCCGTGGGGCTACGCGGCCCGCCAACACCCGGGAGAACCAGGGCTTTTCCTACCCCTGCGATCCCACACCCCTCCTCTTCCCGCTGCCCTTCCGCACGCCGGCCGGCGCCGCACGGCACGGCCCGCCCCGGCGCAGACCCCTCGCTGTGCGGCGGGCGCTGTGCTGACCTGAGCTGTGCCGGGCCGGCGGCAGGTGGCCGCTGCAGCGAGCTCCGCTTCCCTCCTCCGCGCTGCTCTGCTCCTAGAGGCTCCGGCCGGCGCCCATGTGCCTGAGGGCTGCCGGGGAAGGCGCGGGGTGGGGAGAGAGAATCAGTCCAGACCTTCTCCCTACTTTTCCCCCGCGCCCCTCTTTTTATCACGGGATTTCCGGACCATCCCACCGACACGGTCCCTCCTTCCTCCTCCCCTCGTTGCGGGAGCTGGGCTCCCTCCCTCCCCCTGCCTCCGCTCCCCCGCCCCTTCCCTGCGCCGCCCTCGCACCTCGATGCTCGCCGTGGAGAAGGCCCCCAGCGCTCCCCAGCCCCTCGCAGGGGTGCATGCATGTCCCCCACCCCATCCCCGGCTATCTGCAGCTGCCAGCTGTCCTTGCGCTCTGCCGTGGTGGAAGGACGGGAGGTTGTTAGCCCGCTGTTGCATTTTGCAATTGCTTCCTTGCATCTCCTCTGGAGTCAGTGTGTGTGTGTGCCAGGGGAAATCTCAGCTTCCTGGAAAAGGGAGAGAGTGGGAGTGTGGTCCGCGTCCTCTGTTCTGGGTCTTCTCATCCCCTAGGTCCTGGAAGGAGTTGGAGAGGCAAGGAAGAAGATAGGGAAGGAACACAGACTTCTCCTCCCTCCTCCTTCACCTCGCATTTTATTCTGGCCGGAGAAGGATCGCTGGCTGCTCGGCACAGTTGTCTCGCTATCCAGCGGCGTTTGCAGCCTAGAAGGAGGTTGGGGGAGGGGGAGGGCAGCAAAGGGGAAAGTCCTCTTCTTGCAGTTGCCGGTTGAAGGGCATCAGTGCAGCGATCCGTTGTTCAGCCCGGATTCGGGACGGCATTTGAAGAGGAGGAAAGAGCTGCGTGCGGCACTATGTGGCAAAGCAGAGCAATACCCCGTCACGGATCCAGCACCCACCTTTAGGGATGCCGACAGCTTTGCTTGGGACTGGTAGAGGAAGGGACGAGCTCTACTGCTGATATGCCTTTCTGTCGCCAGCAGGAGAGGTGGAAGACCAGTCCCCAAAGCAACTGATATGGGAGGGGGAGGGCAGAATGGTGCTGGCAGAAGTGGGAGCCGGGGGGTGGGAGAGTAGCAGTGCAGGCATCCTGGGGAGGCACTGGCACGGCCCGTTGAGCTACAATGACAGAAGGTCAGGGAGGGCCCCGGGGCAGCACAGGGAAAGGCTTGTAGGTCCAGCAGGCATGACAGGCAAACCATTCCCCCTCGGGGCAGTAGCCCTTCAGCTACCATGGCTCCGAAGCCTGCAAAACTCTCGGGTGCCAGCTGCAGATGCAGAAAGGCATGTTTCTATGCACAGGACAGTGTGTACCCACTGGGGTCTGCCTTGCTGCCCCAAGCCTGTCAGTGTTTAAGAAGCAATTGGACAATGCCCTTAATATCATGCTTTAACTTTTGGTCAGCACTGAAGTGGTCAGGCAGTTGGACTAGATGGTAATTGTAGGTCCCTTCCACTTAACTATTATTTTCCCTTTCCTTTTCCCTTTCCCCTTTTTTTTCCCCTTCCCTTTCCTCTTCCCCTTCTTTTGATGTCCAACAGACACTAGTATCAGCTGAGGAAGCTCAGCTGACTAGGCATGTGCTGCACTTTTACTAACACACTTCAGAAGGGAAAAAATAATATTAAGAGGGGGTGGGGAAGCCTCTTGTCTTAAGCCTTAACACACCGCAGCATTTCCAATCCAAAAGGCATATTCTGCACTTGGACCACATAACCCCATGCAGCGCTACAGGCTTGGGGAAGTGTGGCTGGAAAGCTGCCTGGAGGAAAGGGACCTGGGGGTTCTAATTGACAAGCAGCTGAATATGAGCCGGCAGTGTGCCCAGGTGGCCAAGAAAGCCAATGGCATTCTGGCTTCTATCAAAAATAGTGTGACCAGCAGAAGTAGGGAGGTGATTGTGCCCCTGTACTCAGCACTGGTGAGGACACCCCTTGACTATTGTGTCCAGTGTTCGGCACCTCAATACAAGAGAGATATCGAGGTGCTGGAGTGAGTGCAGAGGAGGGCAACGAAGCTGGGGAAGGGCCTGGAAAACAAATCATATGAGGAGCTGCTGAAGGAGCTGGGACTGTTTAGTTTGAGGAAGAGGAGGCTGAGGGAAGACCTCATCACTCTCTACAACTACTTGAAAGGACACTGTAGAGAGGTTGGTACTGGTCTCTTCTCCCATGTTATTAATGACAGAATGAGAGGGAATGGCTTCAAGCTCCAACAGGGTAGGTTTAGACTGAACATTAGGAAGGAATTTTTCACAGAGAGAGTGGTCGGGCATTGGAACAGGCTGCCCAGGGAGGTGGTTAAGTCGCCATCCCTGGATGTGTTTAAGGGACATTTAGATGCAGTACTTAGGGATATGGTGTAGGGGAGGATTTTGTAGAGTAGGGTAGATGATTGGACTTGATGATCCCAAGGGTCTCTTCCAACCTAGACGATTCTATGATTCTATGATTCTATGTTGATACCTTTTTGATGCTCTCTTTTCCATACATATTGTAGCAGGGGCTCAGCGTAGATGCCCATGCCCAAGAAATGAACCTAGAAGCCTGCTGGAATGGTGTGCACATGTTTCTGCGCACAATATTAACAATTCACAGAGTATTTCCAGGTCTGTGTTGCCTCCCCAAATGCCCATATAGTTTTGAGCAGGGTTTATATTTTGGGTCCGTCATACAACACCGCACATTCTTGTGAAGCATCATGTGATTGCTCTTGGAGAGGGGGACAGTGTGCCCACACTACTAAACCTCCAGGTGCACACTTTGCTCTTATATCTTGGAGTATGGGAAGGAAAAATTCAAAAGCCCTCAAACACAAGTGTTGCCTAATAGCTAAAACACCGGCCTAAAACCAGGTTTATTTTCTTCTTCTTTGGGGATCCTGGTGCATGCTACATCAAAGAACTCCTGTAGCAGCCAAAAGTCATCACAGCCAAGAAGGCTTGCTGAGAAATGTCATCCTTCCTGTCCATAGGCTTCTTACAATCCTTGCAAAGATAAATGTCCTCCCTTGTGTGCAGAGAATAAAGGGATGTCATCCACAGGGGCTTTCACAAGCAAGGGAAAATAATATGCATATCAAGCAGAAGACACTGAGAGGTCCCTGAGTTTCTTGTTGACCTCTTTAGAACTGCTGGTCTGTCCCCAGAACCAGCAGACCCTCCAAAGTTCAAGTACCCATGGTTCTGACCCCTAAGTACTCCCGCTTTTTCCAGACTATTCAGCTGCCACAGAAAATCAAGAAACATGAGGCAGTGAAACATGATCCCAACACCAGCTACTTCAATGCTCCCTCTTCTTCAGAAGAACAAGGCACAGGATCACCAAAACACAAACCACACTGAGATACTCCTAGTCCCAGCTTCAGCATTGCTTCCCTACCCCAAGTGCCAGCTTCCAAGCAACTCCCATAGAAAGCAGTTTCAAGATGAAAACCTGAATGTTTGTGAGCCTGATTTGGGTACCTCCTATCCAGGTGGTACCCTGACTTCTCAGTCAGAAAAAATCCCACCAGTACCCTCCTCATCACAGAGGGTTCAGGTACAGAAGCAAGAAAGGACATGGTCAAAAAGAAGTGATATAATCTATAGAACTATGTCTAATGGTGATCTCATAAAGGCTCTTGGGGAAGGCTTTTACCTTAGAAATTGAACAGAGGGGTTGTGAACACAACCTTTCCTCAATTTGCTGAAAAATCCAGCTAGATGGATGGACTCACAGGGATCTGTTATGTGATTTACCTGAGATACGTGACTTCTGCTACAAGAAGTATAGTATGAACAGTGTCCCATGGATCTCCTTTCTGATGGCATTCAACAATATATTATGTCCACAATACTTTATGAATATGGACCTGGAAGTAATGCAATTTAATAGCGTATTTGTTAGACAGCAACAAATCTCAGAAATAACGACGTTTTCTCGGCGTGCGTGTGCATGGTCTACCCCAGCACCATGGACAGAGGAGAACTGCCATGCATCGAGACTACCGCCGGCACCTCCAAACCTTCCCAAAACACAAAAGCCAGCTCTTAGTCTGGTTTGGGCTGTGTGAGTGAGATATACCTGCTCCTGATCGTCGGATCAGGCTTATTCTTCCTTTACAGAACTAGAACAACAGGAATCCCCAATATGACCTTGCTTGGTTTAGCCGAACTGTACAGAAAACTCAGAGCAAAGATCTCCTCCATGGAGCTTTGTACATGAACTCAGACTCCTGGGCTGCCAGCTGGGAATCTGTGCATTTACTGATGTCTGTGTAAGAAGCTGGAATAAGCCAATAATCAGTTTTGGTCACATTTTCCAAAAAAAAAATGAATATTCAGATCTCCGGAAAGAAGGAAAAGAGTCTGTTTCCAGAAAAAAAAAAAAAAAAAAAAAAAAAAAAAAAA